>NW_024720711.1:1943761-2224064 GCF_018991925.1 Homarus americanus
AGGTGACAGGGTGAGGGCGGGGAGGTGAGAAGGTGGCAGGGTGAGGGCGGTGAGATGAGGAGGTGGCAGGGTGAGGGACGGCGGGAAGAAAACCAGAAAGATGTGGCGATATTTCCCACCAGTATCGTCAGGACAGGTAAGCGTACAGGTGATTTCCCGCAGCCAAACTTAATAGACTTTTATAAACAGTCTTGTGTATCATAATAACATGAACTACAAAAAAAAAAATTGGATCACGTGCCGATTAGACATCCCGACTTATTTCACCTGATGACTAAATACCCCTAACGCTCACCTAACCTAACCTAACCTAACCTAACCTAACCTAACCTAACCTAACCTCACCTAACCTAACCTCACCTAACCTAACCTAACCTAACCTAAAGACGAAATAAGACTCAGGGTTCCGACACTAGTAGGGTGTGGCCGCGTGCACTAGATCGGTTTTTCCTCTTGTTGATCACATGTTGGTGACAAAATGTACGCGCGTATGGGATGAACCTTTATGCTCATCTAACCTAACCTAATGCTCACTTAACCTAGCCTAACCTACTGCTCACCTAATCTACCTAACCTAATTTAACCTAACCTAGCCTAACCTAACCTAACTTATCCTACTTAACCTAATCAAATTAACCTAATTGCTATACAAGGTACCACTGACACAAGGTACCACTAACACAAGGTACCACTGACACAAGGTACCACTGACACAAGGTACCACTGACAAAAGGTACCACTGACAAAAGGTACCACTGACACAAGGTACCACTGACAAAAGGTACCACTGACACAAGGTACCACTGACAAAAGGTACCACTGACACAAGGTACCACTGACACAAAGTACCACTGACACAAGGTACCACTGACAAAAGGTACCACTGACACAAGGTACCACTAACACAAAGTACCACTGACACAAGGTACCACTGACACAAGGTACCACTAACACAAGGTACCACTGACAAAAGGTACCACTGACACAAGGTACCACTAACACAAGGTACCACTGACAAAAGGTACCACTGACACAAGGTACCACTAACACAAAGTACCACTGACACAAGGTACCACCTCACTTACCTGTTATACAAGACAGGAACAGGAGAACTAACAAGGATGGCAGCAATGTTCGTGTCTCCCACATGTTGACGAGGACAAGGGTTCGATCCTGGCTGTCAAGCTGCCACCTGTCACAACTTTGTCTTTTTTTATTTTTTACTTCGTGTATTTCTTAATCCGTATCACTTCCTCTGATCGTTATTTAGTTTTCATTATTTATTTTATCTGTAATTCAGTTCTTATATGTTTACTTTCGTCCCTTGTGTTTATTTTTTTAAGTTAGGTTTTTCTTCACTAATGTTCTTTATTTCCTTCATTCTTATGTATTTTTATTTACTTTCACTTATTCTATTCGTCGTCTTAAATCATATTTAGTTTTTATCGTTAACGTTTGTTTATTTCTCATTTACTGTATAATTCTCTTTGGTGTTTCTTATTTTCTTCCGTATTCGTTTTCTCACTAGTTTCTCTCTAATTTCATCCTCACTTAATAGTACAACTATATTCTTTTTTATCTCACTCTATTCTTTAATCCTTTACTGACGATTTTCATTCTTTGGTTTATTTTTTCTCCTACTCTCTTTATTCCTCTACTTCATGTATATAAAATTTCCTTTAAGACAATTTAGCAAAACAGAGTTAAATATATATATATATATATATATATATATATATATATATATATATATATATATATATATATATTTATTTATTTATATATATATATATATGCACAGTCACTAGCAAAAAACAGAAAACACAAGTTCCAAGCGTTTTAGTATTGAATTTATCAGCAAATACAGATTCTGCGCACCTACAGTGATCTATATATATATATATATATATATATATATATATATATATATATATATATATATATATATAATATATATATATATATATATATATATATAGGATATAAATAAATTATAGTGTCACACGATGCTTCGATTTAAAATTCTAGCTAGTGTCAGTTAAATATTCATGAAATCAAATTTAATATAAATTTGGTGTTGGGAGTTGTCACTAACCTAACCACGTCATCTAACTACGATTCCTATAAATATATCAGGTAATGTTAACCCCACAGTAAAATATGAGTAATTTGACAAATACATGAGATTTGGTATTGACAACTTGTATGGTGTTTTCAGATTTGTAATTCTGAAATTACCAGGTTTTGTTGTTTTTCTTTTAAAATAATGCATTAACAATCCGTGATATGTTATAACAATTCTCCCAACTAGTGAACATAACCTACACATCATTTTCTCAACACCATAACTCTGTGTTAGGGTAATGGCAACCTGGCGCAATTTACGCACGAGTCAACTCTGTGAGTCAGGCCGGAGGAGTGGCCCTTACACGTCCGCTCACAACGATGGCTGGTCAAACACTGACTGAGCCTGAGCAGAGCTACTCGCATCAGTCGCATGTCGCCCCCCACTGTCCCCCAGGACCCACACCCCTTGTGTCGCAATGACTCTAAAAGCACGGTAGAGAGGTTCTTTTAGTCTGTTTGTGTTGTAAATAAGTGAAATATATCGCGGTAATTGAAACGTATTTCCTTATGGTTGTTCTGCATGATAACTTGGCGAGCTTGTAGTTATGTCTCCTCGTGTTGGTTGTGTGTGATATCACAAACAAATGGCCCGGGTTCACGTTTTTCATCTCTTTGGGATTTTGAGTGTTTCAATGATATCTACCCTAATGTGCCTTGTCTGAGGGGTTGTTAGTCAGGTTCTACCACCACCACCATTGCTTGTGCTGGTAGACTGTTCCATAGGTCTACCACCACCGGTTCTAGGACAACTGCCACCTGGACAATTGCCTCCCGGACAACTTCCCCCCATGGGACACTTGTCCCCCATAGTGTACTTCGTGTAGGTATGCAACAATAGTATATTGTATGCTTTGTAAATCTACAGGAATACAAGTGATTTTAATCTAACAAACATTATATTATTCTTGGACCGTCCGAAGCTGACGAGTCACTTTAGCAACACAACTCAACACAACTCTCTTCTCTCGTTGTAGCTTCATCTGTTATTTTCATTTTTTTTTTTGTTAGTTTTAGTTTTGAATTGATAACATTATTGGTTTTCACGTGGACAGATAACTTGTTCTAAGGTATTATAACTGATAGCGAACTCCAGGTACTATACCTGAGAGATTGGAGCGCCTGAACTTGCCTAGCTTATACTACAGACGGGCAAGGGGGGACCTAGTTGAGGTTTATAAGCATCTCAGGGGGCACTACTCAGTTGAGTGTCCTTACTTGGAGCTGGCGGACGCTCGCCCCACAAGGGGTCACAGCTCAAGATTGAAGAAGCCGCAAGTCCGGAAAACCGTGAGGGCAAACTTTTTCGGAGTGAGGGTTGTAAACTCTTGGAACAATCTACCAGAGAGTGTTGTGACGGCACCGAGTGTGAGCTCTTTCAAGAGAAGACTTGACCAACACTGGAGCGGGTTCAGGTTCATTCAGGAGCCGGTGCATGCCCAGTATTTGCCAACAGTGCGTGACAGAGACGTGACCGATCGCCCGGGCGGCTAGCGAGCCGACCTTTTGGTGAAGAATATAAAGGAAAAGAGACGTGACCGATCGCCCAAGCGGCTAACAAGCCGATCAGTGGCGAAGAGGATAAAAGTAAAAGTATAAAATTGTTTCAACTTTCTCTTAATACTGTAGTGGATTTCTCCCCTACAAACGCTGTTTGTCGCTGCATAGCCGACCCCGCAAATTCCACAGTGTGCCTCGTGGTCTAGGTCAACCAACGCCGCCCACGGAGCAGGGGGTCAACTACTAAGCCACGCCAACCCCCGCTATTTAAGACCTGACCTCGTGGTGATCGCTCTCTTTCTACCTACACCAACCAACCAGCAACACCTCCTCCGCCTGCCTGGCGGTCCTCGCTCCGGCCGGCGAGCATGGCGACCCACAAGCTGGTCCTCCTCTGAGCACCCTCACCAACCAGCTCTCTCTACATCACGCTTGTAACCATGCTGCCTTCCCAGCACCAAGCTGCATTGTACATCCAATACAACATGTATACAGAGAGCACATCGTGAGTTTCCTTTCTCCAACCCATCCTGAGTCCGAACACAAACTCATACTCCACAAATGGTGACCCCCGGAGATTCACACTCACATAGGATGGAGGAGAAACAGATCACGCTCCCAGTCTTCAAGCAACATGGAAGACTGGCTTATCCACACAGAAGCAGCTCTCATCGGCTCTACAACTACTGTCTCTACACCGCAGGTTAGACACCCTAGAGCAGCTCTGCTACTCTAAGCAGACAACCGCTCCTCTTCCGACCCCAGCACACCCGTCGGCCCAGCAGTACCTCCTGCCGCTTCTCCTGACGCGGCCCCTGCTCCTGAGTGCGGACCCACACACCCCTCTTTTCTCCCTCAGATACTCCCTGCTAATGTCCTGCACCCTGCTGCTGTCGTGGACCCAGCTGCTGTCACGAGCCCTCATCCGCTTCTGCTGTCACGAGCCCTCATCCGCTTCTGCTGACGCAGCCCTTGCTCCTGACCCAGGCCCACACACCCCAGCAGGCGCATCTGGCGACTCTGTACCTGCCGTGAGGGAAGCACAACATTCATCGCCTCCACACACCCTTTTTCTCCCTCTCTACTCCCACAGATATTATGTATCTAGACAGTTGTCTCTAGCGACCGGCTCATCCACGCCATCGCCGTTGTCTCACATGAGGCACGCACCGCCCGTTCTGCCTCACATGTGCTATGCAACCCTGCAGACAACAAGTCTCCTACACCGCCTGGAAGGAAGGAGGGAGTATTGTAGTGGATTTCTCCCCTAAAAACGCTGTTTGTCGCTGCATAGCCGACCCCACGAATTCCACAGTGTGTGTCTCGTGGTCTAGGTCAACCAACGCCGCCCACGGAGCAGGGGGTCAACTACTAAGCCACGCCAACCCCCGCTATTTAAGACCTGACCTCGTGGTGATCGCTCTCTTTCTATCTACACCAACCAGCCAGCAACACCTCCTCCTCCTCCTCCGCCTGCCTGGCGGTCCTCGCTCCGGCCGGCGAGCATGGCGACCCACAAGCTGGTCCTCCTCTGAGCATCCTCACCAACCAGCTCTCTCTACATCACGCTTGTAACCATGCTGCCTTCCCAGCACCAAGCTGCATTGTACATCCAATACAACATGTATACAGAGAGCACATTGTGAGTTTCCATTCTCCAACCCATCCTGAGTCCGAACACAAACTCATACTCCACAATACCCTGCCGGCTCATATCCCTAACCTAACACCCTGCCGGTTCGGTTCATATCCTTAATCCTGATAAAGTTGTAGTGTTAAAAAAAAGTATGAGTTGTGCATTTTGTGTATATAGTTATTACTACAAATAAAACATGAAAATAAAGCTTTAATTCTTAGTGTTATTTTCTCCTCTTTATTCATTTAGTTCCATGTTTTGTGCCAGTTATTCACTGGCAATGGGGGGCAATTGTCCAGGGGGCAGTTGTCCTGATACACCCATAAGACAATCGCTTCCCAGGCAACTGCCCCCACCCCACTCATATTGCCAATGAATCTGCACTGACATTTGCTGTTTTTCATAGGAAAAAAAATAAGTTCACCAATAACTGGCATAAAACATGGAACTGACTGAATAGACAGGAACAAATAACACTCAGAATTAATGTTTCATTTTTTTGTTTTATTTATTATGCACAATAGTAATTATATACATAATCTGTACAACTTAGACAAATATTAATTTTTTAACATTACAAACCTGCAAGAAAACTATAATTAGTAAAACTGATAAAAATTGTGGATACAGGTAAGTGAGAATATTTGTGGATCAGTCATAATTAACATTTAAAGAGTCTATGTCATATATCACACATTAAATTCCAAGTTGTGGGCTATTGCCCTCAAAAACTCCAGCACATGGCGGTTCTCAAAGTCTTGTACGGTGGTTGCTATTCTGGCTGTCGAATCTTGATAACGTTTCCGCTTAGGTGGTGCTGGCCCTCCTGCCTGCTCCTTTTTCAACACTGAAAGAAACTTCAAGATATTTGGATGGAATGACGTTGCTAGCATATGGTTATGCCTTCCGCTGTAAACGCTTCTGCGCTTCACCTTGCACAGGATGTAAGGGGGTGCCCAATAAACTAGCCCCCTCGGGGGCAAATCTGAAAAAATCTGTTATGCCATCCTTCTAAGGAGTTGGTGCGAGGTAGCTCTTCGGCTATATCATGCAGTACATATCCCACATGCTGACGGAAACGTGGAGCTCGCCTGTATGTTGATGTTGTCTGCCAATGTGTGTATCTTTGAAGTAGTCTACGACAGGATCAGCTTCAGGTGACATATTATCTTGCAGAGTCTCAAACGCATCAACCACTCCATCTTGTGGGATGAAGGCTAGAGCTGGTAGTATTCGAATTTTCAGGACAAAGTCAACATCAACTTGATAATGTCCTTGTAAGACCTAAGAT
This sequence comes from Homarus americanus, assembly GCF_018991925.1. NCBI lineage: Eukaryota > Metazoa > Arthropoda > Malacostraca > Decapoda > Nephropidae > Homarus > Homarus americanus. The sequence continues at coordinate 1,950,313 of NW_024720711.1, forward strand.
TGTACCTTGTGATATATGTTTTATGATAAGTGGTAAAAACATCCCTTGATTGTTGTGTTGGGAAAGACCTCTTCAATGTCACTCCTGGCAGCTTGTTCATAGTCTATGAGAAAGGTCTGTGGGTTGAGTAAATATCAGTACAGATTCACTGACAATGGGAGGTCGTTGTCCAGGGGGCTATTGTCCCATGGAGGCAGTTGTCCAGGGGGCAATTGTCCTATGGAGGCAGTTGTCCAGGGGGCAATTGTCCTGATACCATCAAAGTCACCGAGAATAAGAGTGGGAACCTGATCGTAGAGGTCGTGAAGAACCTGGGGGGTCCAGAGCATCACTCTTTAAATGAACGTTAACTACACGAAGGGTCCAGTGACCAAGAGTAAGAGAGACAAAGTAGTTCAGACGGGGGCCCATGTGAGTTTGGTGATGGAAGATGAACAGATGGAATGGTGTTACGTACAAGGGTGAGGAGACCACAACCATAGCCACAGTGATGAGGCAGGGTGTAGACAGTATAGCTAGACAGTGGAGCAACATTGTCAAGTGATGGTTTCCTGAAGTAGAGCGACTTCTACTTAATGGGAGAGCACATATTGGGCGAGGTCTGTCTTGCGAGATCTAAGTCCCTGGATGTTAAATTAATCTCAGTTACAACAGTTTGGTCTGTTGTAGGAACCCCGTTTAACCTGTTTACATATTTATACTCAGCCATAGGAATAGCTACATTGATTATTATATCCAGTTTGTCCATTTCCCCTGAAAAAATATATGTTTATATATGTCTGCCCTTGACCACCTCACATCAGAAAATCAACTCCATTTAGTTTTCCATTAAATATTCTGAAACTTGGTCCGAACCTTTTAACTACGGTACTTGTGCAAGGGATCCCTTTCCTCTGTGCAGAATAAAATTAAAAGTGGCGTCCTTGTTGTGAAGGAGTTAGCGGAGATAATCCACTCGTAAAACGTGATGACGTGCACAGTTTAACATGGGTGTTGTAGGGTGGTCATAATGAGTGTAGCAGGACACACATTTCTCTTTCATATATTGTATACCCTGTATGTGTCCCATTTTCCATGTTTTGGCTTTATCTCACAATGGACACTTCCCCCCACCAAATATACACAGGGATTCTCTCAGTGTTTCATGATTGCTTCAAAAATTCCTTAAAGTGTTGAAAAGTGAGAAAAAACAACAGCTCTGTCTCATTATGTCCTCCATTCACCCATACACATTGCTTCCTTTTCTTGCACAATGTTTTCTCTACACTAATTTATTTTTCACCCCTTGCCATAAATCATCACCTCCCTCAGTGACTCACAGAATGTTCTGTCATATGCCTTTTCTAGATGCATCAGCCCATCATAATTCACTCCAAAAAGTTTCTTTACGGTATTGTGTGAAGCAATATGACACAACAGGCAGGATTTTGATAACCTTACCAAGACAACACGAATTGTGGTATTCATTTTGAAATTAATCGGAACCATTCATAACGGTGCTTTTGGAGTGAGTTGTACACCTTAATTTTTCATGGTGTAGTTTTCAGTGGGTAGTTGTACTGTATTGATCTTATCTACACATACACGTATCTTGTACTGCACTTGTATTTCCTTACCGGGTCAACTCAGAGGACTGTACCTGTATGTCCTTTTTTTTTTGCCATTGCAGTCAACCCTCACTTTACGTGGTTAATGTAACCCGCAGGATCCCGCGGAAAGTGAGGAACACGTAAAGTGAATAACATAACATATGGGATTAATTGAAATAGAGTCCGGGCCGACCCCCAAACTCCACTTTTTGACGACACACAACTATGTTGTAGTAAAAATTTTATCTTAACTTCATGATGGCATGAAAAAACAAGTAATATAGAAGAGGTTAGGTTAGGAAAAATAAAGGTTAACATAGGAAAAAATAAAGGTTAGGTTAAGAAAACTAAAAGTTAGGTGGAACACTTACATTAGTAGAAGAGATGGGTCGGCGTACGGGGATGGAGGCTGGTTCCGAGGCAGAGGGCAGGCTACTGGCCCTCAGGTGAATCGCCATTACTAGGTGCATCACCATCACTGTCACTTACAGTTGTCAGGGCTTCCCTGACAAATCCCTCAAAGTCATCTTCACTGTCACTATCACTGGCTTGGGCTGGCTGTGGTGGGTTGCGGGCGAAGAAATCTGTTATGCTTTGCTGATGGCTGGTGTTGATGTTGTCGTGATACACCTTGATGTAGGGCTCCATAGTCTGCAACAGCTGGGTAGTGAAGATTTCATACCTGTTTGCGTCAGGGTCGTCGGAAAGGAGGAGCTTGGCTTTCTCGATACACTCGATGGCACCCCTAACATTACTATGGGATAAGTGTTGTTCTTCTTGGGATGACGCACCACCTGCCTCTTCACTGACGTCGTCATCATCATCTACCATCTCGTCGGTAGTCACATCAGGTTCCATTATCACCTCCAGGATGTCGTCGTTGGTGGTCTCGGAGAAGCCTGGAACTGTAACAGTCTGCGCAGCTTCTCTGGCAAAGTCCACTGCTACTGCAACAGTCTGAACCTCACCAGTCACAGATTGACTCCTCCTCTCACCTGGTATTCCATGCAACACATGTCTCCATGCGTGACGAATTGTAGCAATAGACAGCTGATCCCATGACTCCACCAAGAAGTTCACAGCTTTCTTGATGTTAAACACTCTCCAGAATTGTTTGAACAGTATTTTTTGCTGTGCCAACTGTTGATCCTCATCTTCTTCGCTCTTGCTATCGGTGGTGGTGTCACTCAGGTTACGCAACTCTTTCCTGGTGTTGTTGTAGTCGTTCAGGAGTTTGAATTTTTTCGTAGAGAATGCAGCTTTTACATTACAGATTAACTCTTGGTCCATGGGCTGTAATATAGACGTAGTGTTGGGAGGAAGGAAGACCACTTTTACGTTTGCGTGACGATCTAACAGTAGGGGCGAGTGTCCTGGTGCGTTGTCCAGCAGCAACAAAATCTTGAATGGCACATTCTGTTGCTCACAGAATTTCTTTACATCGGGAACAAAACAGTCATCAAACCAGGAGAGGGACAGTGTAAAGAACATCCACGCCTTACGTGCGGTCAGCCAGTGGACATTTAGCTTGGTCATGTCCATGGTTTTGTAGGCGTGCGGCTTGCGTGCTGTGTGGATCACCGATAACTTGAGCTTACTGGTACCGGAGGCATTGGTGGTAAACAGGACGGTGATGCATTCCTTCTGCATCTTCCGGCCCCGAATCTTGCTGGCATTCTTTACAACGAAGGACTTGGAAGGTAGCTTTTTCCAGAAAAGACCAGATTCATCCATGTTAAACACCTGGTCGTCACTGTACTGTCCTTCCTCCATAATCTCACGTAAAAACGGAGGAAATTCCCTAGCCGCAGCACGGTCAGCACTCGCTTCTTCACCACCAATGTTTATATTGGTGATCTTGTTCCGGATCTTAAACCTCTGTAACCACCCAGAGGAAGCATTAAAGGGTTTGGGCTCTGTAATTCCCATCTTTCGTGCCACTGCAATGTACAGTTCACGTGCGTACTCCTTAACAGAGCGCGTGTCGACCGCCATGTTCCGTCGCGCCTGACGCACCAAGTACCTCACAAGTAATTTTTCTGTCTTGAGAAGCACCTGGTTGTGAAAATACTTGATCATAGAAGCACCTGTAGACTTTGTGATCTTCATGTGCTCCTTTATCTTGGCTGCATCCTTCTTTATTGTTCGAATCGTAGATTCATTCACACCATGCTGGCGCGCCAAATCAACCTGCCTTGTTCCTTTCTCCAACTCTTGGATGATCTTGTACTTCACCTCGTAGCTTAAGGTACGTCGTGTCTTCTTTGGCTTAGTGCCGCTGGGTCCAGGTAAGGAAAGGTTTCTCTCTGGGGGCGGTGGTCCAGCGGAAGCCATTTTACAGAACAATGGATACATGTTTACACGGTCTGGCGTGGAGGGATGAAATTGGCGCGGCTAGGTCACGCATCGTCTTTCCTCCCTCCCTCCCCCGGGTGGACACGTCATAATACTTTAAGCCAATTACAGCTAGCAGCAGAGGGGGGTAGGGATGCATGGCCAATCACAGTCCGATACGTCATATGACGTCAGTGATAACTCAACAAAGACACACACTGCGCAACCTTACCGCGCGGCTTGCCCAGGCGGAGGGAGGAGGGAAGGAGGGAGAGGCGAGAGCACAGGGAGGCAGGCGGGTGTGGCGAATCTAAAAATAGCGTCGCGCCGGACACTCTCCGCGTAATGGGGTTCACGCACCGCGTAATGTGAGCACGTTAGGTTCTGGCAGGGCACCGCGTTAACGTGGAAACGCGGAATGTGGGACCGCGTAAAGTGAGGGTTGACTGTATACTGTATTGTGCAAGTAAAACAGCAACCAATTGTTTGTACATTACTGTACAGTACCTGTACTTAAATATAATATAAGGGTTAATGAAAAACTTTTATTTTTAAAGATACATTCACCAACACATGTTAGGATGTTGAGGTCAAGGAACAAGAGACAACAGTGTACACAATTTTTATAAGCCAGCACATAGACTTATACCGATCATGTACACAGTAAGAACATTTCCCAAAGAATACGCTGGAGCCTAAATTTAACAAACTTTGAAAGGTTAAAGAAATTGTATCCTGCTGTAAATTTCAGATATATGACCTGTTAGATATATCTTACCAAATGTGAGTCATTACAGTACAGTACAGTACTTTAATCTAATCCAGGGGAAGCACCTGACAGCCTTATGTATTCTACTTGAAATAAAAGAACTGTATCTGTAATGTTAAACATCCATTTACAAAATGTCTTCAAGTAAACTTAATTTAGACATTATATACATTACTGTTACCTAATTGCGGTAGTGATTTCTAGTTTTTAAAGTACTGTACAGTACTGTATTCTATTGTACATGTATTGTGCTGTAGAGTATTTGTTTGAAAAAATTCATATTCTTTTATCATCCTGTTTATCACTGCTTAATCAGATGATTTCTTACATTTCTTTATTCTAATTTGGTTAAACAGGACATTTTCTTTTAGTTTCTTATTCCCTGAACAGTAGTGTTGTTCTTGAACCACCAACACAGATGGAATGAGTTAAAGTTCTGTGGCCGGATACCTGTACTCAAAGAGTATACTGTTTACCGTACAGTACTGTATAAAATTGTGCGTGCAGTATTTCCCAGTTGACTCTGTAAATTGGTCCTAGAGGTAGCTAAGTCCTCTCTGTAGTGATACTATAAAAAAAATATCTGCCATCTTGTGAGTCACGTATTGTATCTGGAGGCTTTAACTTAAGAGGACCTTCGGAGTTCCTGTAATGGAATAAACCCTGATATAACGTAGTACATGTGTACAGTATTTCCAGATTACACAGTACAGTATGTGTCTTCCAAGCTATGATAAATCTCATTAAAGCTGCTTTTATCAGAGAAGACAGCAGAATATAAGTTTCATGTATTATTTCAGTTGGAAATAATATTAAAAGATAAAATTTAATCTGTTAAAAATTATCTTGTAAACAGTAACTGTGCTTGTTTATGTTTGGCAGGCAAGATGGAGTTGATTGATGTATATTTAAATGACCAAGCTTTGCAACGTGAAAGGAGGTACTGAGACCTTTTGGACCCTCACATAAGTGATGAACAATTGTTGAAGTTCTACTATGTTTCCTCGATTTCAAATTTTTAAACTATGCGTGGAAATATAACCTTTTTTACAATAGAAAAAAAAATATGCCATACCCTGTACCGACTCAGACCCAACTGTTATTATCATTTGTACTTTTCATAATTTTGTTTATTATAAACTGTGCTACTAGTTTTTTAATCGTTATGTAAAATATGATATTTTTTATAAGAAATTGTACATATTTTTTCAGCTTTTTAAACTCCTTTTGTTTGTAAATCTCGTAACCTCAAGCTAGCTGACATCCTTAACATGTACCAGTAATTGGTCGTCAAGTTTTGAAAGAGTAACCGTAACCAACCAACTGGCCTGCATGAAGACTTACTCTGCAATGTTTACATTGCAAAATAGTTTTGAGTATGGGGGAGTTACAATATTGTTAGCAGTTGTAAGTTTGAATGCTGTAAGTCAGTTATAAGATTGCCGTGTGCGTAACTTATTAGTAGATTTGAGTATCCGCCCCATTGGATACAGAAGACTTCATCTAGAATACAAATACTCTATCACATAAATGAGTAATGTTATTAGTGAAGGTATAAAAATATTTTAAATCATTATCGATTACATAATTCACTACTGTCAACATCAGCTCGGAATAACATGACAATATACATGTACTGTACAGATAATGTAATGTCCCCGTCACTAGAGCATTTATAGTGGCTCGCCAAGTTTTGTGCAGTGTGGCACCCCTTTGTTTGTTTACATTCGAGAAGGAAATTAGCAATAGTAAACATACTATGGAATCCAAGAAAACATTATTGAAATAAGTATCTCAGTGTAATGATTTGTGGAATGTTTATATGACGAGCCTCTGTAAATGCACTAGTGAAGGGGCCTGTTACATGAGTTTCCAAACAGAAGTGGTTTCAAAATTCTTCTTTGATAAAAATATATTCTTCCTGATACTCTGTCTTAGTAGGCCAAGAAGCTGGTAAATCTTCTGTTTTATAAGTGATGGAACCTGAACTGTGTTTGGCCTCCATCTTCACTGGTTCTCTACTTGCCAGCTGCTGCTCCCCTGGTGACTCAGTACTTGTGTTGTCCACTTGTGTTTGTTGGCAGGACAGTATCATATCTTGTTGTGAAATGTGGCAACTCTCAGAATTGCTCTGTGAGGACGTGAGCAACAAGTTCTTCTTATGGTATTTTTTCATGTGACATATTAAGAGTTTTTTCTGACTAAAGTCTTTCATACACTCTGAACACTTAAATGGCTTTTCATTTGTATGAACTACCTTGTGTCTTCTGAGACCGGATTTTTTGGTAAAGTCTTTATTACATTCTGAACACTGAAAAGGCTTCTCTCCTGTATGGATTTTTGAATGGGTATTCAGATCACTTTTTCTTGAAAAGGCTTTACAACACACGCAACACACATACGGTTTCTCTCCTGTGTGAACTGTCATGTGATCCTTTAAGCGACTTTCAAAGGTAAATGCCTTATTACACTCTAAACACTCAAATGGCCTCTCATCAGTATGAATTTTCATATGTCTTATCATAACATTTTTTTGTGCAAAACCTTTATGACATTTTAAGCACTGATATGGTTTCTGCCCTGTATGAATTTTCATATGTGAAACCATATCACTCTTCCTTGCAAAGGTTTTAATACACACTGAACAGTTAAACGGTTTCTCTCCTGTGTGAATTGTCTTATGTGATATCATGCTCTTCTTCCAAGCAAAGGTTTTACAACACACTGAACATTGATAAGGTTTCTCTCCAGTATGAATTTTCAAATGCAACTCCATGCTATCTTTTCTTGTAAATGCCTTAGAACACATTGAACACTGAAATGATCTCTCCTCTGTATGGAGTTTCATATGTGCAATAAGATGACTTTTTTTTCGAAAGGCCTTACAACATTCTGAGCAAATGAATGATTTATATCTTGTATGAATCCTCATATGTTCTCTAAGCTGACTTCCACATGCAAAACATTTTTCACACACTGAACACTGGAATGCTTTCTCATCTGTATGAACTTTCATATGAGAATTAAGATGACTTTTCCGGGTAAAATTTCTGTGACATTCTGAACACTTGAATGATTTTTGTCCAGTGTGAACTATCATATGTTCTTTCAGTTGATTTTTCCAAGCAAAGACTTTATGACACTTTAAACACTGGAATGGTTTTTCACCAGTATGAATTCTATTATGTCTTGTTAGATGAGATTTTCTTCCATATGTTTTATTACACTCGGAACACTCAAATGGCTTTTCCTTATTAGAATGACCTTGAATATGTGTTGATAAATCAGATTCTGATGTAAAATATTTAAGACACTCGAAACATTGGTGTTTTTCTCTTGTACGAACATCAACATCCGATACAATATGAACTTTCTGTGTTTGAGTTTCATGACTCTCTGCTATCTGACTTGGTTCCTCTTCAGAGTGAAGTCTAATGTGTATAACAAGATCAGATTTTTCTTCAAAGTTTTTAAGATGGTCCAGAGTGCACTCTTCCATTGTGAAGTTGTATTGCTTTATGGAATGAAGGTTTACAAATCTGGAAAAAAAAAATCTTCAGTGAAAACACTCAGCATATAATATTAAAGAATATGTAAAGTGAACACAGACGGGCTCCAAATATACATATGATTTTTTGCTTGAAGTTTATGCATGATACATGTCATGTCCTTAATATTACATACAGTACAGTACCTGTACTACTCAAACAAAACCACTATGTACTGCAGCAGGATTACAGCAATAATGTTTTACTGTAAAAGCACCTCTTGATTTACGCGATAATTACATTCTTGAAAATGATCATGTAAATAAAAAATGCGTAAGTCAAACATTGTAAATACTTGTAGTAGAGGTTAGTGGGTTTTGTTATTAACAAGACAATACCCAATATTATACCAGTGAAAGACTACAGTATACATGTACCAGGAAATATAAATTATAAATCACAAGCATGTTGATGGGAACACTTTCGTGAATTTGGTGTTCAATCCATGAGCTCAACATTTGTTCCATTCTCTCTATAATCAAACTTTGGGAATGCAAGATCTTAAATGCAGTGATTAATCTTCCACTCTTGGCACTTTTCTTGATCTTCTCTGCACTATCACGAATAGTCCATAAATTAGATTCACTAAGTAAAAGGGCACACTTAATATCAGCTGTTCATTCAACTGTCTCATAACGTTTTAGCACATCCATCTTAATCTCAATACAGATGGCCTTATACTTCTTATCATCACTGGTACCAGGATAACTTAAAGGATGCTTTGGCAGCATGATGCAAGGGGTAAAAGATGTGCAATATAATAACAATAATAATAATGGTTGCGCCTCGTGTACAAAGTTGGCCGGCCCAAGAGCCACCGAGGCATGAATTTATTTAAGGTGTAGAAGCTGTTGCCAACACAGCAACCACATCCTAGGTTAATGAGTTGTATGACCCAGTGTCAAGGAAACGTCCAAGAAGACCTGACAACTCGTCAACTGCACTGGTTAACCATTACCCCGGAACACAGTCAGCAAATTGATTAACGTCCAGGTTCCCAATTACTGCTGGGTAGACAGAGGCAAATAGATAAAGAAACTTGCCCGTGGTTTTACTTTACCCAGGAATCGAACCTGGGACCACTTGCTTGTGAGGCGAACATGCTGACCTTTATTACAACACAGGTGTAATATATAGTATACTGCAGCATAAAATACTGTAGCATTCCGTGACTATAGACTGTATCCACACACCGAGGACTGCAAGGTGAGAAGCTGCATACCCACGCCTCATGTGCGTGTGCTTCTCATATGGCCCTGGTAATGCCACACCACCTCGCTGCCAGCCCATTGATGATGTTTGTCGATGGTCGTGTTATTCAAAACATAAACCCACATAAATTATTAAAAAAAGGTGTAAATGGACTGCATGCAATACAGTATTCTAAAAATGGCTTAAACCAAACACATGTAAATCAAAAGGTGCTTGTACTGCTATAGTCTGACTATTATTCTTATGAATATTATTATTATTATTTAATTATAATCATCAGAGAACACAGTGGTGAAGTTTTCCTGTTAAGTAATCACATTAAAGTGATGAGTCCCCACTTTACTACAGATTGTGTAAAGTAATTGTAATAGATTTTAACACAAGTATTATAGCCTCACCTGTCATATGTACCACTGCACCTTCACTATTTTCACTTATCGAGTTATGTGACAGTCTTGGCCAGATTTATTTTCACATTTGTGTTCGATTTAAATCTTACAATAGTTTGTGTCCCTAAATCACAGAGCATTTTAATTCATTAAGTGTCCTCTTATATAAGATACTTATACTGTAGTTAGTGAAGATCTATAATGTGTTGACAATACGTACTTCACACACACTGACGAAAATCTTAATTCTGTTAACTGTTGTGATGATCTTGTTTGTATGAGGCTAAAGTACCAAGTTATTCTTCAGGTTTTATCTGTGAAAGAAAAAGCAAAGGTTTTAGTAAAACACAGGGCGAGAAAGTGATAGGGCTAATATCATCTCTAGTGCATGTTAATACAGTATAACCACCTGAGTAAATGTTAACTACCCTGTATTTTTTGCGAATACACTGTATTATTGAATTTATATAATAGGTAAATTAATGTCTTCATTGTTTCATTATTCATTGAAGAACATTAATGCTATAGTAAAAAAAAACAGAATTTTTAATTCTTGCAGTTTTATATAAAGGAAACTGTGTTTCAGTTTACAATAGTAATAAATAATTTAATAATTACTGTATTAGCACTAACACTACGGTGTTCTCACCTTTAATAATGAATGAGAAAATATATGCATTAATTGATAAAGTTAAGCTGAATCTTGTTCAGAATTTCATATAACTCGCCATGGATATGGTCTCGGAATGTATTAGTATAACTGGATCTGGATCTGGGAAAATCTCTGCATATCTGGCCACCTGCATTTTCTACCATGCCTCTGCGTCACTTACCATACCACTGTGTCACCTACCATACCTCTGTGTCACCTACTTTGATGCTTCATTCTTTGCCTGCAGTGCTGGCAAGTTACTTTTTTACATTTAGTAATTACATGTATGTACACATATATGGGTCAATAACTTTTTATTCTTGTATTTTTGTAGGAGGGGGAAGTGCCCCGATAAGTCGGAATTTGGGATAACTCTGCAAGGCCAGAGCCCCATATGTGCTGAGTTATCGAGGGTTTACTGTATTTGTTTTATTAGCTACATAAAATGCAAATCAGGTAGAGAATCACGGAAAAAATCAGTGTGAACTTTTAACGTGTATGCATGAAGCTTCACAGTCTCATGTTTACTGTTACCAAACCATTTACAGATTAAGATGACTGGAGGAACTTTAAGAAAAATTCCTCGAGAAGAAAATATCTTTCTTACCTCTAGGATATCCAAAAAAATAAAAATGAAGGAATTACATCTTTCTTCCTTTCTTTTTCTGATTTTCATCCTGACCATGAATCAAAGTCAACAAGCTAGCTTTCTGCAGTGACATCCTGACTTGTTTACATTAGCTATATTATTTGTTATAAGATGATGAGCTAAACAAATTTACATTAGCTAATACCTATCCTTGGATGGAGGTACAGTAGGGTCGGGATATATCGCGACTTTTTATAACGATTTTTTTGTATCGCGACTACCAAAATAATTAAAATTTTCCAATGTACTGTATCGCGATATTTATTTATTTATTGAGGGAAATCGGGCAGAAAATATTTCAAATGTACCGCCATGGCAAACAAATACGTTATTTGCTCATCAGAGGTGCCACTGTGGCTGCTCACCCACGCTATTGACGTGAAAAATGAAATGAGGAGAATGGAACGCTTAATGGTTTGTTTGTTTCTGTAGGTGTGGGATTGTCAAGTGAGGGTGGTAGTGTGGCGTCTGCTGCCGAGTCTGGTGTTCCAGAGTTTCTATACTGTACTAAAACCTAATAGAACCTGACCTAACCAATCAAAGAAACCTACCTAGCCTTACCTAACTTCCTAGTAGGGGGGCGGACCCCTGTCATATTAAACAGAAAGTACTTAGACAATCATGGTAAAATAGCGTGAATAGGGTCAGCTGGTCACGGCAAGATATCCACTGTTCAAAATTCGTTTTTCTATGAATAAATCAGCGTCTGTGGAATCGTAAATAATTACCCAGATCTTTAAAAATTAACTTTAATGAGATTATATGTTATTAACTTAGCACAATCTCAAATGTCTGCTGAAGGAACACAATCATGCCACGGAATGATTGTAAACAAAGATGCTGGCGTTGGTGAAATGAATCCGGGTTGAGAGTAAACAATAATAATAACAATGGTCTATTAAGACAATACATTACAACTTGAAGAATATCTGATGCAGTTGATAATTGTTTCACTAGAGTTCTTAATGTGCTACTGGGGACAGGTTAAAAAAATAATAACACTAATTGACAAGGGTTCGGTATGATGGATCAAAATACGCTGCACTTTATTAATGTTGGGTGCTGATTTATTTTACTTTCCTCTTCACAACTGATTGGCTCGTTAGCCGCTTGGCCAATCGGTTACGTCTCGGATTAATTTTCCTTTTCTTTTATCCTCGCTTGGACATTTCCCCGAATTCCGTACCCTAGCCCACAGATAAGAAAGTTACTTTGTAATGACGACTTTGAAAACAAACCGAAAGAAAATGAGCTAGCTGCATGGAAATCCTTCACATCTGTAGTCAAGGGGTTTATTGGAAACGAGAAGGAAGAAAAAACTATTGCCAACTTGTAGAGGAACTATTAAAAAATACAAAAACTTAGGATGCAGGATGTCCCTGAAAGTCCATCCCTACACTCGCACTTGGATTTTTTTCCTGGGAATCTGGGGGCGGTTAGTGATGAACAGGGAGAGTGATTTCATCAAGACATTAGACGTGTGGAGGAAAGGTACCTGGGTTGATGGGATCTTGCCATGATGGGGGACTATTGCTGTTTTTTACAATCGGAGGACAATACAACACATAAAGTAACAAATGCCCACACAGTGGTTAATTTAATACTTTTTGTGACTTCTTACGATTGTTTTCATTATTTATTGAATTTTAGTGTGGTGGCGTGGAAAAAAGTAACAGGAATAAAAGGTAAAATAGTATTTTTCAGTTTTTGTATTTGCAAGATTTAAGTTTTTGTATAACAACTAAACTGTACGTGCCAGATAAGTTTTATTGCCAGATTTGAAATCAGCTCCTCAAAATTACCAAAAGGGAGCTGCTCTGAACCATGTTACGGATTTATTATTATTTAAAAAAAATATTGCCTAGTACTATTTTCGACTTCACAGCCGCGAATTTTTCATAGAAACGAATTTAAAAACACCGCAATTTCACTGTTTTATAGTGGACCTAACCTAATCTTCTTAAACTAAACTAGTATAACACCTGCTGTGGGCAAACTTACTTAATTTTTTTCTTGGGTTTGTCTCATGCCATCAGTCGTAAGCGTTCTCGAATCCAAGTTTGTTTAACTTTGTTATTGTCTGGCGTTCAGCAAATGGCGTGTGGTTCAACAGTACAAACTGAGCCCACAACTCGACATAATTTGTCAGCAATCACAAGTAGAACATGTACATAAACCCATCCGAGGATCACCCTAAGAAGTGCACAGTACAGTAGTATGGTCGTCATTGAGGATTACCCAGGATGGAGAGGAAGACGTGAGGGACCTCTTGTTGTCAGCTTATCTAAGTCCTTCAGGTTTATGTGTTGACATATTAATGTTTGTGGTTGGTTGTAATTCAGATTAGTTGCGTCCCTTAACTGCCTAATAAATGACAGTTCACCATTGAACAAATATTTTTTTTTTTGAATAATGCATATTTAATGATATGACCCCTTTAACACAAGTAACAACAATGAATCTTCCCAAAGTGGGCAGGGCTTTGAAGCTGCCAAGTGGAGATATGACGATACAGGATAGCCTATTACAGGCACATTTCTTACCAGTTTGTTCAGTATGTTTAATTTTTCTTTTAGTGTCAGTCTTTTCCCCTTGCCTTTCCTCTGCCCCATGGTGCCATAAGTTTTTTCTGTAGCTTTTGGCTATGTACGCATTTTGTTTACCTCTCTCTCTCTCTCTCTCTCATTTTGCTAGTCTTTTACACACCATTTTGTTTACCTCTCTCTCTCTCTCTCATTTTGCTAGTCTTTTACACACCCTCACTGAAATAAAAACAGTACCTAGCTAGGCATCTGATGGTAGTTGGAGTAGCCTTTTCCATATCCTGAATTTGAAAGTCGTAAAATTTATTTTCTGTTAAAATTCTTTCAATTCTGGGTCTGTGAATGAGTTTTCAAGGGTGAAAATAAGGCGCATTCTCTGTCAAATTCCAGAAACTCTCCAAATTTTCTTGGGTCTGGGAGCGAATTCCGAGGTTGAAAATCAGACGCATTTTGGGGAAAATTCAGAGAAAATTCCGGAGACTCCAGTTTCTTTTTTTCTAGTCTGGGAGCAAATTCCAAGGATGAAATAATATTTAATTCTGGAAAATTCCCAAAATATTACAGAAACTCCAGAATTGCAATTAAATGACAGGTAGCGACGTGTCCTAATATTACATTTTAAGTAATTATTAGATGTTTTAATTGCCTGTATGTTGGCCTGGCGAGTTATTGCTAGGCATAACATACCTAGGTATAAGCTAGGCGTCGCATTCTGGACTATACTGTATCACAAAAACTGGTGTTTAGAAAAAAGTCTTTTTTCCACCAAGTCTGATGTAATAAATGAGAGATTCGTCTCGTTACCCGGAAATCTCTCATCCCCAGAGGAGCTCTACACTAATTATTCTGGCTAACGGAGATATCATTTGTATATGGCAAATTTTAATACTGTATAGTAAAGTGTAGAAATATTTCATTAAAATCATGATTTTCTCTTCACAGATACACATTAAGAGACATAGAGGACGAGGACTGATATATAAAAGAGGAGAGCCAGAGTGAATACAACAGTTTTGCGAGCAGTGAAAATAAGGTAATTTTCCTTTGCAAACAATTGTCAGGAAACAAATTCAGTAAGAATAGCCTGTAAACATACCAAGTACAACCTCAAGTTAACCTCTTCATCATGCAACAATAACTTGGTATTTACTGCAGTAGTAACCTAGTCATTAGTGCTGGTCGTGTAGTATAATTGTCAACTGTATTTACACTCACCTTGATATTACAGATATTACATAATCAACATTAGCTTATGCTCAATAAGTTTCAGCTTTTCAACAATACTGTAATAGATTACCGTATCCTGATATTTGGCTGTGGATGTTGTGAAGTAAGTGTCAGGACACAAGAAAGCCCATACACAAAAGACCTTGTTCAATGTTTCATTGGCCTTTGTTGAGAAAAGTGATAAGATGGAGTCTTACTCAGAAGAACAGTCACTTCATTGTTCAGAATGCTTTAAAGTATTTAAAAAAAAATCTCAGTTAGAAAGACATACGAAAGTTCATACAGGAGAGAAATCGGTTCATTGTCCAGAGTGTCATAAAGGTTTGTCATGTAAATCTCATCTAGAAGCACATCTGAGAGTTCATACAGGAGAGAAACCATTTCAGTGTCCAGAATGTCACAAAGATTTCTCAGAAAAATCCTCTTTGGTAAGACATATGAGAGTTCATACAGGAGAGAAAGCAGTGTACTGTCCAGAGTGTCATAAAGGTTTGTCATGTAAATCTCATCTTGATGCACATCTGAGAGTTCATACAGGAGAGAAACCATATCAGTGTCCAGAATGTCTCAAAGATTTCTCAGAAAAATCCTCTTTGGTAAGACATATGAGAGTTCATACAGGAGAAAGACCATTTCAGTGTTCAGAATGTCCTAAAGGCTTTTCAAGTCATCCACATCTTGTAACACACATGAGATTTCATACAGGAGAGAAACCATTTCAGTGTCCAGAATGTCTAAAGGGATTTTCAGAAAAATCTTCTTTAGTAAAACATATGAGGCTTCATACAGGAGAGAAGGAGTTTCGGTGTCCTGAGTGTCTTAAAGATTTCAGAGAAAGACATCAATTAGTAAGACATTTACGAGTCCATACAGGAGATAAGCCATATCAGTGTCCCGAGTGTCTTAAAGACTTCTCAGAAAAATCTTCTTTAGTAAAACATATGAGAATTCATACCGGGGAGAAACCTTATCACTGTTCAGAATGTCTTAAAGATTTTTCACGTCAATCTCATCTAGTAACACACATGAGAGTTCATACTGGAGAGAAACCGTTTCAGTGTACAGAATGCCTGAAAGGCTTTTCAGAAAAATCTTCTTTGGTGAAACATAAGAGAGTTCATACATGATAGAAACCATTCCAGTTTTCAGTGTTACAAGTTATTCAGATAAATTACATCTGGTAGAACATATGAAAGATCTTATAGAGAAAGTTTTTTATTTTTTATTTAATGTACCGTATATACATGTGTATAATAGTTTGACCCCTGATTTTGGGGTAAAAAGCCTGATTTTTCCATACAGTATACCTCTTGTATAATTGAACCCTAGCTTTTGAGAAATACTAGATGTTATACTAGACATAATTTGTAGCAAGACACTAGATTAACACCAACGTGTCTTTGCCATGACCACCACCACAACTTGTGATGCTATGAAACTGAATTCCCGCCAGTTACTAACTCCTAAGAGGAATAAGATAAAATAACATATACCTGTACAGTAAATTTAAGGAATAAATAAAAAAATAAAAAATATTTTCTTCCCATTTGGCTGCTAGACGATAAATTCTGTCAATCGTTTCACTACACAAGGGAGACAGCTGAGATCCCTCACTCCCCCCTCCCCCGGTAAAGTGAACTCTTTACACATGCTTTTGACCTTATGATAAACTTTTTTTTTAGCACATTCTGTAAAATTGTGTGTACATGTAACAGTAAAAAAAAAAAAGAAGAAAATCGCGTATACTGTATCTACCCTAAATTATGCATTTAAAAAGAACCATAACATCGCTGATGAGTCATGGTGTTACTATTACATATACTGTACAAAACTTAATACTGAAAAACAAGCTGAAATATAAAAAAACCTAAGGAATATTATCACAAATGTAATGTAACGGCCCACACAGTAAGTCAAATAGCTGAAGCAAACTCATAACTCCCTGTACCTATTTCCCAGCATTCATAAACCATGTTCTATTTCAAATAACATCTGTTTACAATCTAAATGAAAAAGTGCCACTAAAACTGTTAAGGAAAAGCTAAATGAAAGTATAACACAACCACCATTTGCATAGATGCTGGCTGCTTGGCCTCAACACTCGCCAATTGCCATTGCAGTGCAGCCTACCCGGTACGCCGACTCCCTAGCAACCCCCCCCCCTACACACACATATATTATTATGTCTAAATCACATGTAAGTTTGTATATTTTCAGCCACCGGCTGCAACTCTATTAATAAACCGTTTATTATTATTATTACACACACACACACACACTCCGCTTCCTCCAGCTCCCCCAGCTCAGCCACCTAACTCACACGCAAAGAACTGTTTATTCCCTTTATGCTTTTGACCTTATGATAATTATTTCTTATACTTTTATTTTACACAGTACTGTACAGTATGTAGGTATTGTGTGTGCATGTAACTGAGTAAAAAATGAAGAAAGTTACATATATCTACCCAAAATTATGAGGTGAAAAATAACCAGAACACCTAACAGCTCAGTAAGGTTAGCCTACCACGAGCAAATTCTGGGTAGCTATTGTTTACCATAAATGACCTGCGGAAATGCATGAATTTTAACCCCTCAAAAATACTATGCACTTACTGTAGTTGACCACCGACTTTTTGCATAAAAATTTGATCATAAAATCTCAAACTGTGTTCAAGTACAGTACAGTACAGTAAGTCCTCGTTTAACGTCGTTTCATTATAACTTCGCTACTCTTTAGATACCCATGATTTGGACAACGTCCCGCCGATTCAGTATAACGTCGTCACGGACTACTTTGTACGGCGCATCACCCTCTCTCACCCAGTCAGAGCGGGAGTTATTTGATATGTAATTGCTTGGTACTTTTTGGTATCATATCAGTCAAGTAAAGTTAAAATTTTGTATGAGACAATCTGACACAATAGATGAAAGATTTTGGCAACCCTAACCAGACAACCAGAGTCACAGTGTTCATTTTGAAATTCAAAGGAGCTTTTGGAGTGAGTGTACACTTCTGCTAGACATTCTGGTTCACAGTTGGATTATCTTGCAGTAAGAGCAGACACTTGGTGGTTAGACAAGTTCTTGATACTGTTTATTTTATCTTCAAAAGAAATACTACAGTATTGTGTCCTTAAGTACTGTATATATAACTTTTAGCTAAACGATGTACAGTACAGGTATCTAATAATGAAATCTGTGGCAGGATGTCATAAAGCTTGTGAACAAAGAGTTGCATAGTTGATGCCGTTAAGTGAACTCTCAAGAATTGGTTTGAATTTCAAGTATGTTATTATAGCATGTACAGTTCTACAGTGCGATGATGGAGCTGGATTATTACATAGCTGGGTACAGATAAATAGGTTATACAGAATTTAATTTTTGGATTCATTTGTACTCATCAGACATGTTGTAATCATAATCAGTAATTGCAATTATCGGAAACGATTCCACATTTCTTGAGGAATCATAATCAATTCCATCATCTTGGGGGACCAAGGAATCGATTCCAAGGCAAAAGGAATCATCATGATTACAACATATTGACAGTGTGGAGAGCAAAGGTGGGTGAGGCGGGACCTCACCCACGCCATGGGACACTTGGCCAATTTCTCAAGGACTTAACATTTCTCTAATCTTTAACCTGTTGTTTGAGCTTCATTATTGGCTGACAATGTGAAGAGTAGGAGACGCCTGCCAGTGTTTGGACCAATGACAACTGTTGGATTAGTGGGTCCTTACTCCAATGACACTGGCAAATCATACTTGCAGAAGGAACTGATCAGTGAATTACTCTTCACTGTGTATTTCATTACAGTACTGTATACTGTACTGATTACAGTATTGTACCACAACAATGTGACTTTCAGAGTGACAAGTGCATGAATTTGAAAATATGTGGTATGATTTTGTATGAATAAAGTCTTCAATAAGTGGGTACAGGGCCAATTTTTTATCTAGGTTCTCATATTTTTTACTTAACTATTGAATTCTGTTATATTTTGTAATACCTGTACAGGTGTTAGCCATTATACGATGTGGTTAGGGACCTCAAAAAACCATTAAGTGATCGATCGTATATCGTTATTAAGAACTTGTGGTGAAAAATAGGTTCCATTCCTGAGACCCTGAATAGCCTAAACAAGTTTTATATGCTGCTGCTATGATTAAATAATGTCTGAATATCTCAAATAAATTATAAATAGCCCAAAACAATACATTTATACAAAATAAAGATTTATTTTCATTTACCTGACTTGATAGTGCAGTATGTACCTATACAGTAGTAAGCTGCTACCTCCCAGCTGTCACTGCAAGTAGCAGCTGGGAGATCGCCAAGGTTATTGCACATCACTTTTTCATAGTGACAATGCAGGAAAAACTTTCTTTATATACATGTCATTCACACATAAATTCATAATAAACAGTAGTTAAGATAAGGAAATTAATAAAAAATATCTTATAAAAGAATTTTTTTTATATCTGGTTTTGTAAACAAACATCGGAGGCCGTGACCACCGTAAAACTGATCTTAGCTATCACATAGCAGTACGTAAATGGTTTTAATTTTTTAACATCGTAAAACTGATGGATCATATATAGATCCAGTGTATAGTGGCCAACACCTGTACCCTGTACAGGAATTTAATATTCACTAATTACCATATACAGTATAGCTTTAAACACCTTTCATGACAGTGATTATGTGTTGTTTTGTTTACCTAATTTGGAATCATAGTAATCATGATTAGTTTTTAATATAATTAATTACATTACCTTTGGAAGGAATTGTAATCATAATCATGGACCTGCAAGATAATGATAATTGATTCCATTTGTGGAGGAATCATAATATGTCTGGTACTCTTACAGTACAGTATTTAATTTAAGTATTCACTTTTATGTTGATGAATAAATAGGTACCATACTTTGTGGAAGTGACATTATCTCTATTGATGTACAGTTTCTGAAGTTGTTGTTTGATTTCAAAGGTAAGATTTTGCTTCAAAGTATTTGATTATATCATTCTTTATCTTTTTTTGTAGTTATTTATACATTAATGAAAATTAAATTTTGTATATTGGTTTACCTTTAACTCTTCCTATGTACAGCACTATACAGTAGTTATACTGCTTAAAAAAAATTTGGTCTTGGGAATTTTGCTGCCTGTTTATGCCACATGAAAGTAACAGCTCCAGGTCCTATCACTCCTGGCCGGGAACAGGCTGTGCCCCCAGGCTAACCCTGGCTGGAATGAAAGTACAGTCAACCCTCACTTTACGCGGTTAATGTAACCCACAGGGTCCCGCGGAAAGTGAGGAACGCGTAAAGTGAATAACATAATATATGGGATTAATTGAAATAGAGTCCGGGCCGACCCCCAAACTCCACTTTTTGACGACACACAACTATGTTGTAGTAAAAGTTTTATCTTAACTTTATGATGGTATGAAAAAACAAGTAATATAGAAGAGGTTAGGTTAGGAAAAATAAAGGTTAACATAGGAAAAATAAAGGTTTGGCTAGGAAAACTAAAAGTTAGGTGGAACACTTACGTTAGTAGAAGAGATGGGTCGGCGTACGGGGATGGAGGCTGGTTCCGAGGCAGAGGGCAGGCTACTGGCCCTCAGGTGAATCACCATTACTAGGTGCATCACCATCACTGTCACTTACAGTTGTCAGGGCTTCCCTGACAAATCCCTCAAAGTCATCTTCACTGTCACTATCACTGGCTTGGGCTGGCTGTGGTGGGTTGCGGGCGAAGAAATCTGTTATGCTTTGCTGACGGCTGGTGTTGATGTTGTTGTGATACACCTTGATGTAGGGCTCCATAGTCTGCAACAGCTGGGTAGTGAAGATTTCATACCTGTTTGCGTCAGGGTCGTCGGAAAGGAGGAGCTTGGCTTTCTCGATACACTCGATGGCACCCCTAACATTACTATGGGATAAGTGTTGTTCTTCTTGGGATGACGCACCACCTGCCTCTTCACTGACGTCGTCATCATCATGTACCATCTCCTCGGTAGTCACATCAGGTTCCATTATCACCTCCATGATGTCGTCGTTGGTGGTCTCGGAGAAGCCTGGAACTGTAACACTCTGCGCAGCTTCTCTGGCAAGGTCCACTGCTACTGCAACAGTCTGAACCTCACCAGTCACAGATTGACTCCTCCTCTCACCTGGTATTCCATGCAACACATGTCTCAATGCGTGATGAATTGTAGCAATAGACAGCTGATCCCATGACTCCACCAAGAAGTCCACAGCTTTCTTGATGTTAAATACTCTCCAAAATTGTTTGAACAGTATTTTTTGCTGTGCCAACTGTTGATCCTCATCTTCTTCGCTCTTGCTATCGGTGGTGGTGTCACTCAGGTTACGCAACTCTTCCCTGGTGTTGGTGTAGTCGTTCAGGAGTTTGAATTTTTTCGTAGAGAATGCAGCTTTTACATTACAGATTAACTCTTGGTCCATGGGCTGTAATATAGACGTAGTGTTGGGAGGAAGGAAGACCACTTTTACGTTGGGGTGGCGACCTAACAGTAGGGGCGAGTGTCCTGGTGCGTTGTCCAGCAGCAACAAAATCTTGAATGGCACATTCTGTTGCTCACAGAATTTCTTTACATCGGGAACGAAAAAGTCATCAAACCAGGAGAGGGACAGTGTAGAGAACATCCATGCCTAACGTGCGGTCAGCCAGTGAACATTTAGCTTGGTCATGTCCATGCTCTTGTAGGCATGCGGCTTGCGGGCTGTGTGGATCACCGATAACTTGAGCTTACAGGTACCGGAGGCATTGGTGGTAAACAGGACGGTGATGCGCTCCTGCAACTTCCGGCCCCGAATCTTGCTGGCATTCTTCACAACGAAGGTCTTGGAAGGTAGCTTTTTCCAAAAAAGACCAGATTCGTCCATGTTAAACACCTGGTCGTTGGTGTACTGTCCTTCCTCCATAATCTCACGTAAAAACGGAGGAAATTCCCTAGCTGCAGCACAGTCAGCACTAGCTTCTTCACCACCAATGTTGATATTGGTGATCTTGTTCTGCATCTTAAACCTCTGTAACCACCCAGAGGAAGCATTAAAGGATTTGGGCTCTGTAATTCCCATCTTTCGTGACACTGCAGCATACAGTTCACGTGCGTACTCCTTAACAGAGCGCGTGTCGACCACCATGTTCCGTCGCGCCTGACGCACCAAGTAGCTCACAAGTAATTTTTCCGTCTTGAGAAGCACCTGGTTGTGGAAATACTTGATCATAGAAGCACCTGTAGACTTTGTGATCTTCATGTGCTCCTTTATCTTGGCTGCATCCTTCTTTATCGTCCGGATCGTAGATTCGTTCACACCATGCTGGCGCGCCAAATCAACCTGTCTTGTTCCTTTCTCTAACTCTTGGATGATCTTGTACTTCACCTCGTAGCTTAAGGAACGTCGTGTCTTCTTGGGCTTAGGGCGGCTGGGTCCAGGCAAGGAAAGGTTTCTCTCTGGGGGCGGTGGTCCGGCGGAAGCCATTTTACAGAACAATGGATGCACGATTACACCGTGTGGCGTGGAGGGATGAAACTGCCGCGTCTAGGTCAAGCGTCGTCTTTCCTCCTTCCCTCCCCCGGGTGGACACGTCATATTACTTTAAACCAATTACAGCTAGCAGCGGAGGGAGGTAGGGATGCATGGCCAATCACAGTCCGATACGTCATATGACGTCACTGATAACGCAACAGAGACATGCACTGCGCAACCTTACCGCGCGGCTTGCCCAGGCGGAGGCGGGAGCAGGCGAGAGGGGCGAATCTAAAAATAGCGTCGAGCCGGACACTCTCCGCGTAAAGGGGTACACGCACCGCGGAATGTGAGCATCCTGGGTTCAGGCAGGGTACCGCGTAAACACGGAATGTGGGACCGCGTAAAGTGAGGGTTGACTGTATAAGTATGTTTTCTCTCGAAGATCTTTCTGTGCGTTCTGTTAGGAAGTTCTGTTAAGAGAACAAGATGTAAAGATAGGGGCAGAGGTTCACTTTATTGGTGTTATAGGTCAGATTGTGTTAGTAAAGTTGTGTTGTTGGCAAAGTTGTAGGTGCTGTTGGTGGTGATAAGGGGGTGTGTGTGTGTTGATAAGGTTGTTGTGGTGGTGGTAGTGGTAAAGTTGTGTGTCGGTGGTGGTGATAAAGTTGTTGATGATGGTGATAGTAAGGTTGTGTTTGTCTCTTCAACAGGACTGTTAAGGTTGTGTAGTGATAGTTGGCAGCTAAAATTTTTGAGGAAGTTATTAACCTATACAATGCAATTAATGTGGCAAACATGCAAGGAATCTGACAAGATGGTGGTGTTAATGTTTTTAAGATTCAAACAAAAAACATAAGTACTCAATTTTATTTTACACTGTACAATAAGTACTGCATATTAAGTTTTATATGCAAAATTGATTTCAAACATGACAACAAAAACTAAAAAAATATTATGGAAGGTTATTGACTATGTGGACCACTTAAAGCATATCAAAATCCTTCAGTTTTCAGTATAGTTTCTACTTGATAAAACAAAATGCTTTATGAAGACAATGCTATATATATATATATATATATAATCTTATTTATTTTACTATTTTTACAGTTTGCCATTGGGAACTTATCATAAAAACTTTTGCATTGAAATAATGCTGGTTTGTAAATCTTCTATTGTACTTTTAAGCTAACCTATGTTTAGCATTACAAGTAAGAAACTGCCACACCAAACTGAAGTCCCTGGTTAGGTCTATCACCACGCTGGAGCAGTAGAGGGATGCAGTAGTTAAGTTCTACTCTTGCAAACCCACCGAGACTCATTGCTAATCCAGCTCCATATGACAAACGCATGTCACGAACAAGGGTCTGAAGATTCTGTTTGTAGTCATCAGCTAGGAAGAAAGTGTAAGGGTTAATTCATATAACTAACTCTTTATTCACAATGATTAGGAAGTACAGTATATAGTCTGTTCACGTGAACCTTACAACAGAGATCTGGGTCAGTTTATAACAAGGCAGCTGATTGGCTGGCAGACGTACAAGGGAACAAACGTGCACATAAAAATCACTGTAGGTGCACATGATCCATGTACAGTCAGCCAAAGATCCAGGTTTATCATTATGTAGTGTTGTGGACAAAAACTGCATATATTATGCTTTTACTGTCACCTTTTAGCCATGTCCATAGTGAAATATGATTGAGAGTGATTTTTGTGTTGGGAAACATAGGTTTAGAAGTTAGTTTCGGCTGAAAACTGACATAAAACTTGTGTGTATGAAGGCTAGCACCTTCAACGACGCTGCCTTAAGTGTCAATGAAGTTTAAATTGTCACCCTACATGGAAGAAAAACAAATAGAATTCTTGCAAATATACAGTTTGTATATAAGGATATGACAAGCTGTCGAAGTGATGACACTGACAATATCTGAAGGAAAAAAGTCTGTTTCCATGTGAACCATACAGTCAGTTTAGTGATGTGTGATGATATTTGGAGGTGAATTTATTAGGTAACTAGAATGTGAATTACATGAAAGTGCTTCATGCTTTCTTGTGTGGTTATCAACATGTACAGTTAGCCAAAGATCCAGCGACCCCACCCCGAGTCTCGCACTGGCAATTTTACCTGGCAATACTTGGTAAAGTAAGGCTGTATGTGAAGGTGATTGTGAATGGTGAATCTTGGCTGCTTTACTGTCAGGATAAATATTAAACAATCCAAAGGTG
Source organism: Homarus americanus (assembly GCF_018991925.1). NCBI lineage: Eukaryota > Metazoa > Arthropoda > Malacostraca > Decapoda > Nephropidae > Homarus > Homarus americanus. Next base: position 1,974,955 of record NW_024720711.1, read on the forward strand.
GAATTTTTATAATAATAAACTATTCTTTCTTATTTAAAATCATGAGAAGTTTCCAAAAAAATTTATATTTGGTTAAATAATGAAGAAATTATATTAATGAATTGGCAACCCCACTACAACGAGGAACGAGGAGTGCCACAAGATTCTCAGATCAAATTTTCTTAATTATTTAAGCAAATACTGTATACAAACATTTGGAAACTTCTCATGATTTTAAATAACAATGAATAATTTATTATAAAAATTCTACCTTTGGATTGTTTAATATTTATCCTGACAGTAAAGCAGCCAAAAATAGATCCACCAATGACAATCTCCTTCACATACAGCCCAAACTAACTTCTAAACCTATGTTTTCTAACACAAAAATCACTCAATCATATTTCACTAAGGACATGGCTAAAACGTGACAGTAAAAACATAATATATGCAGTTTTTGTCCAAAACATTACACAATGATACAAACTTTAACAACCTTCAAATCCCACACTCTTTACATTCCAGTCAGTAATACTGAATTATTATTCACCCAAGATGGCAGTGTATTGTTGACAATCATAACTCTATAGCCCTCAGCATGAACTCTTACCAACAAGAGAAAACCAAGCCAACAATGTCAGGGAGGAGAAATTTGAGCTTGCAACCGAATCAGCTGGTTTGTAACACTGGGTTTAAAATATAAGAATATAAATACAATAGATTAAAACTAGAGAATTGTAGCAACTTTTCTCGTGCCCGTCTGCGAGCCAATCAGCTGCCTTGCTGTAAACTGACCATAGACCTCAGTTGCAAGGTTTGAGTGAACAGACTACAGTATACAGTATAGTAAGCCTCACAAGAACAATAATAATGTTACACAACCTCAGTTCATGCATTAATTATGTCTATGAACTGTGAATGTTCCAGGCTCAACATAACTGGTAACAGCTACTACACTTTGCACCTCAAACAATAATAACTGTGTGTGTGTGTGTTAACACAGTGGATCACTTACTCAATACGAAGTCGCCGATGTTGCCGGTATTAACAAAGGCGTGTAATCTGAACTTCTCGCTGATGGAGCCTCGGTTTAGAAGTGGCAATGGAGTATATGCATGTAAAGCAGCTGCCCAGTACATCTGTTTTAGTAGACAAAAGCAGGGTTGTAGTAAAACAAAATCTTATTCCAACAAAATAGGTTAAGACAAAACTCATTCCATTAAATAAATTTGGGGCAAAAATAGCAACATGGTAATTATATCTCAAGGGTGGATCCGGGGGGGTGTTTCCTGGGGGTCTGCACCTGGTAATCTCTCCTCCTGGCTGTCATCGCCTCGCCTCCCCCCTCCTCCCAGCCAGTAGGCGATATGGATTTTAGAGGGTGAAGGTGGTTTTGGGCTTAAAGTTTTCTCTTATAAAATGCTACTGACTTGACTTAAAATGTAATTTGCATTGCTGGAATCCTCGCAAGATAGCAATTAATTTGAGTATAACATCTCATAGTTTGCACGAGATAAAAATTTTAGTCCTTTGCTTAGTACATTTGAGTACAAAGTAAGTACAGTAATATGTTCCTCAAAATTATGGCTTTTCACAGGGAAAAGTCTGTATAAGTAACCCCAGTGGTCAGGATATTATGGTACTGAATGTTAAGAGTATTTCAATTAAATTCTTTGTTTAGTTCTGTACATATATGTGAATCCACATACATACTGTATAGTGAATGTGCATAAAGCGAGGTTCCAGTGTCCAGTAAACTTGTGCCATAGCACTAACACTTTGTCATTAAGAGGTCCAGTAAGCCTGGGCTAGATTTATGCTGATGTAAGTTGTATTGGTACCAGTAATAGTACATTTTATGCATTATTTTGCCTTTTTCTAACCTCGGCTTCGATGTTTCAAAATTTTCGCTAATCTGGAAGCGGTCTGGTCCCAAGCTTCCCGGATTAGCGAGGTCCAACCTGTACTGTACAGTATACTGTATGCATACTGTACTTTAAATAAATAAGTGAGTTAAATGAGTTTGTATACATCCCAGTAGCTTCTAGTGAATCTCAACATATGTCAGTAGTAGTGAGTGCATAAATAATAATTGTCTTGATTGTAATATTTTGTTAATATTGTTATCAATATTAACAAAATATTATTATTGTTTTCACAAAGCCTTTGAAATTATTATTGGTCACATTTTATCAAAGATTCAAAGTAATTTATGCCAGATATTACTTGACCCAACCATTCTCAGATATCAACTGGACAATAAGTGTTGGAGGAAAGAAAGAAAAAATGAAAAAGAATAAAAAACAAGCAAAAGTACTTATAAAATACATTACCTCAGCTCCCAGTGAACATCCATCACTATGAGGGCCAATGCCAGCCATTTCAAAGCCTCGAACATTCATGGGGCCACCTAACATGAAGCGGTCGGTGATACAGTGTGTCTTGTTGTTACGAAGTGGTAATAGATGGCCCGCTACCAAAGATCCCTGGATGACCTGCAAATAAAGCAACATAACTTTTGTGTACTGGCTTAGTAAGGCTTGCATACTCATACACTTGGGCAGCCACATGTACAATCTTCCCTAAACACTTCATCCCATCACAAAATCCTAAGATCAAACACTGAAGTAACACTTGAAACATTTACTGAATAACATCACATGCTGTTTTGGTAATCCCTTAGACTGCAACTCATTAAAATTTCAAAACAAAAATGTGTGGAAAAGAAAAGATTTATCTCATTAAACATACAAAGTATATATGTACTAGGTAATATGAATTTTTCTAATGAATCCTTATGTGACACACCTCAGAGCCTCCAGGCCACCTCATCACAACTGTACACATCTCCTTTGTCCTATCTTTCCCATATTTTCTCCTTTAAATACAGTTTCTTCTTTCTACCTAATGCATCTCTTCACTGCATCTGTGCACAACGTCTTTACCATTCTCCCCTCTTACACCCTTCTCACAAGTCCACACCATTCCAGAGAACTTCACTCTTTCTACCACAATCCAGTTCTCAGCCACTGATGTCTCAAGTCATTACAAACCTTCCTGTTAACCCCAGATGCAGGGCACAGCTAATATATTTCTGTTATAATGCTAACCCATGTTTCACCACAACATACCATACTAGGGGTCTAATCTTCAAGTGATTCAATATAAAGGATACTTTTTAAGTCTGAGAAAATGGTTGTGTAAATGAAGCAAAGTACTACTGTCAACTGGGTAAGAGGCTGCTCCCTTATGACCACCTGTACTGTACACACGAGCAGAATGAATCAAAACTTACCATCTCCTTCGGCAGAGGAACGTTTACCTGCATATCTAACTCATTCTTCAGGAAACCAATATCACCTCCCAAACCAGCCAATTCATTCTGAAACATTAAGAGTACAAGTGTGAATCATATACAGTATATTAAATCTAGAGTATAGTAACACCATCACTCACTGTATCCATGAACAGCTAATATCAAAAGATACCCTGAAGTCATTTAGATGTCTATTGTAAGAAACTGAGTAACTCATGTGCTGCATCATCAAAGTTATGGACACCACCTACATGACTGGGTTATGTTCCAGTTTTCCAGTAAAATGAGAGAACTAGAGATAGTCATTCCCAACTTCTGCAATTGGAAACCATAGAATATGCATTTTCTATGGTTTCCAACTGCAAAAGTTTTTGGTTTCTACAGACTGAAGTTCTACATTTTGTGCTACCATTCAATGAACCAGAGAGTGGTGAGTTAGTTTCAATAATCACTGCACCTCTGAAAACCCACAAATGGGGCTTTTGTGCTCCACTTAGCACTCTAAAACTTAACTCTAGGGAGATGGATGAGATCTTGGTCACTCATCCCCGGTTTTTGGTCATAATCCTACAGACTTTAGTGAGACAGTGAGAAACTGACAAGATATGGAACATGCCGAGAAATGGAAGATGAATGTAATTAACAACACATGACTTCCACAGATTGACAACACAATATATCATGGCAGTATACAGGGTGTTTTGGAAATATGTTTCATAATATAGAAAGTGTAATCCTGAGACATACTTAACCCTTTAACTGCCCATTATGTCAATGTGACCCTTCCTCATGTGCATATTACTTCAAGGATATTCAAAGTTCTCAAAATCTAATAATAAACAGAGTATAAAAGCTGTACTTGCATTGAATAGCAGGCCACAGAGGAGTGAAGTGAGCTAGTGTGGGAGGTCCCACACTGGGGTGGGGCCTGGGGGCTGAGAGGGAGGGTAGCAGTAGTGGTGGGGTGTTAAGTGGAGGCATCAGGACATGTGTGTCAGTTTTCTATGACTAAATTATATAAGTAGCTTTACTTCACCAATTATTGAACATACTTATTATACAGTAATGTTATCTGGGGTATACAATATTTTATTACAGTACAATAAAAAAAAGGCACACACATTTCACCACTACTCGAATACTATAAAATCTTGTACTGTATGATGCGTAGGTGGCTTGGGCCAGTGTTTGAAAAATTGGCATGTACAGTCAAAGACAAAAGTAGTGTCGCAGTTTTGACCGAAGATTAAACATAACTCATGAAACATTATGAGAGCCCTACCACAAGGCAGAGCACACCAAAATTTTTAGCCCTTCGGCATATGTTTTCACCAAATTTCATGACACGACTTTTGTCATTGACTGTACATCTTGATACCCGATCATGGACAGGAGCTGTCAGCAATGCCAATCCCCAATCGGGGAGAGGAACAGTTATTGGGTAAAAGATAAATGACTCCATTTCCATAGTGTCAATACTCCCATAGTTTCGGAGTTATACCACAAAACCGGGTAGAGGAGGACCAATAAATCTATGGACATACCAGGGTAAAACAAAATATCAAGCCATATTTAACGTACTGTATAAGTAACCCAGAGCATGCTGATTTCGAGTATATGGTCCACGATTCGATTGCGGGGTAATTAGTGGCTGTAATGACCCTTGGAGAATTTAATTACATTTCTTAATGCTAATTACTCGCCAACTATGAGTTTCCAAAGTGCGATTTGGGTGTTAATGCGTTATTCTGTAAGTACTTAATTAGTTAAACCCCTTAAATTTCAATTCTGTGAAAAAAGTATATTTTGGGCAAAAAATTGCCAAGGGGTAAAACTTACCTTTTCGACAGTTTTGACCCAAAAATTTGATTTTGTTGAAAATCACATTGTAGGTACTCCAGTGCATGCTGATTTCAAATATATAGTCCACGATTCGATTATGGGGTAATTAGTTAACATAATTAGTTAAACCCCTTATCCGAAATAACGAAAACCTCTGAAAACAGAAAGTTTTTTGTGGAGCAAAATTTTTTTTCTTTTTTTAACAGGGATCAGCCCAACCAGGCACAGGTCACTGACCCAGATCAGGGCCTGGGGGGCGAAAATTGAATAATAATTATAATAAAATTTATAATAAAAAATACAAAAAATAAAATAATAATTATAATAACAACAATAATAATAATAACAATAATACTGTAACAATAAAATAATAATAATATTAACAAGGAAATATAAGAATGAAAAAAAGATCAACAGTGACCTGTGCCCGGGTGGGCTGATCCCTGGGAAAAAAAGAAAAAAGAAACCTAAACTAACCATTCTGAAATCCGAAAAAATTCCGAAATCTGAAATGCATCTGGCCCCAAGGATTTCGGATAAGGGATTGTCAACCTGTACTTGGTAACAGTCATTTGGTGATAGCATGACTTTAAGATTACCCAACTTGAGAACGATCAAAAGAATTGGATTTGGGCTTCCTTTTGAGCATGTTCAGTGTGCTGGGGTCTCATTGGTAGTTAACCAGGGTATGTTGGCCATAAACTGGATACCTACTGTATTTCTAGAAAAAACATTCACAAACCACACTTAAAATACAAAGAAATACATTACATACAATCTATCCAAACCTTAATAGTGAAGGCAACACCATCAGTGGGGAAAACCAAATCATCTCTCCTGTCGACAGAAAGCTCATGTCTTAGGGCTGATTTGAGAGAATGGCCTGCTTGTTCACGGACGGCAAATGCGGTAGATCTTGAGAGACAGGTGAGGTGTCGCCAGGCTCCATCAAGAATCAGTTTCTGCTGAACCTGTTGATAACAAAAATAATCTGTAGCAGTTTAGTCTATACTGTACACAGTGTCTTCCATGCCTTTTTATCCATCCATATACAGTGTTACCGCAAGCGGTACATAATTATGATGACATATAAACAAATGTTATGTTAGGCTGTCACTCACAATGTAGACTGTTGAGATGGCTGAAGATGAGAGGCCCAGAAGGAGGTTGGAGGGTGTGAAGGGAGTTTGTTTATGTATAATTATAATCACCTGACTCAGCCATAGCTGACCAGCCAAGGGGCCAGGCTATATGGTGGGCATTTCAGTATAGCTACCCATATCTTAGAGTCAACACCTACCCTGGCTTCTCTCTAGACTTTCAACACGTTTGACTGTAACCGCCAATCAGACGGTTAGTGGGTGAATAATACTTCTCACGTCGTACATGAATTATAGTGTTCGTGTACGACGTGAGAAGTATTATTCATCCTCTAACCGTCTGATTGGTGGTTACATACAGTACAGTACTTTAAAGTGGTGACTGTAGAGGGAAGATGTAAGAAGGAAGATTCAGACCATAAACAAATGCAATAAGTATCCCTCCAGTATCTGTGACCTTTTATCTCTGCAGCATCAACAAAATAACAATGTTTGTATGCTAGTAGGGGTGAGGGAGAGGGGCAAAGGGGGGGGGGGGTGCTAAATAACATTGTATGCAGCATTGTGTCTTGCATGGACAAAATTTAATAGAATATCAAATGAAAAAACTGATTTTCAACAGCCTTTATCTGTCGACCCATATTAAGAAAAAAAAAATACTCATACACTATTCTGTTGAGGTGAGCTGGGTTTGTTACCAAGTACATTACCCCCAAAACTTGGTCTTATCTATTAAAATGTGATGAACTATGGACAAAAACATATCTATTACAAGAAGAATACTACACACTAATGCATATACTTGTTGTTTTAAGTTAATGAACCAAATATAAAATTGTAAAAGGGGAAAGAAGATGATAATGCTGATGCCAGTGTGGTATAATAAGAAGAAGACAGGTACAATGGACAATAAGATGTAACACTATCAACTCAAAAATGCATGAATGACTTGTATTGTAACTTGAAATATGAAAAAAGAAATGGGAAAGAAGAGAAGAAACAAGAGGAGGAGAAAAGAACCATATGTCTTGAAAGATAAAGTCATAATTACAGCTTTAACTACCAGCTGTGGGGGAGTGATTGAGGTGTAAGGACATCAGTGAAGGTGTATATATGTGAGAGTAGTTATCATACAGTAGTGAAGGTGTGAGTGTGAGAGTAGTTATCATACAGTATTGAAGGTGTGGGTGTGACAGTAGTTATCATACAGTAGTGAAGGTGTGAGTGTGAGAGTAGTTATCATATAGTAGTGAAGATGCATGTGAGAAAGTACAGTAGTTATCATACAGTGGTGAAAGGGTAAGTGTGAGAGAGTAGTTATCATACAAGAGAGAAAGGGATTTGTATATTAGAAGAAGAAAAAGCTTATGAGTTATTTGTCAAGTATAATGAAACCGATGTGTTCTATTTAATATTTTTAAGGTTATTAAGTTTTATAATAAGTCAGATAATAATTAATGGACACCCCTTATATTACTTGTACGTACATTAGGCGCAGAGTTGAAGGCTAAAGTCAGCAAGACGCCTCGGTCGAGCTCTTTGTAGCCTGACCAAGGGGTTTCAGTCCCTTGCTGGTACACACTGCTTGTAAAACTAAGAGAAAAGAAATACTTAGTTGAAACAATTATTAACACAAATTTTACCAAGTGAATTTTATGTCTTTTATTGTATATTTAGAACACCTCGACTTTCCTTACGATATATAAATAGAGTAGAGTGAAAACATGAAGGACAGCATGATTATGTTTCTGAACCTCACACGATACAACTGATTCTGACTAAGATTCTTAACAATTAATTGGGAAAAAATTAGTTTGGTTCACAGTTGCCTTTACTATAAACTTACATGAGGACTAGGATGTAATATATGCTCTGTAATCTAACTTCAAAATGTTTATTTACTTAGTACAACCCCAGCAACTGGAAATACAGATCAAAACAAAATAGGAGCAACAGATCTTTACATACAATGTTAAAAGTTCAGACATCGTTACCCAGAGTAGAAGTACTGTACCAAAACACAATACTACATTATTCTGGTAAAGTGATTTGTTATTTAACTTTTGTGCATAAAAAGTTCCTTTTTAATGGCTTTAATAAATTTTTTCTCATTTTCTTAAGGAATAAAAAGATGAGATAACCCCAGTCATTAAGTGTTGATACTGGCAGACCTGATTTATGAGAGGGTCACATTCCTGAAAAAGCTCTCATAAAACAAGGTCTGCCTGTACTGGATCAGTAAATGTATTATTCAAGCAGCAAGGGTTGATTTTAATACAGAGCCATTTAAGTGAACAAAGAAGTTTCAAAGATATAAAAGTATATTGAACTTACACAGTGCTGGCTTCATTATGGAAAGGTTTAGTGAAAGTAGTGAAGAAGGAGGAAGACTTCTTCGTGCCGTGAGAATATTCGCAGCTCAGCTCTTCGCCTCGTCCAAATATGTTCTTCAACAAGCCTCCCGTTGACACCGTACCTTCGTTGTTTCCAACACTTGTGTTCACCTTAGCTCCCATGAAGTTTACTTCACGCACCTCAAATGTCACCTGTAATATACAGTACATGTATTATGTCAGATATAAAAAAAATCTTCATAAAATTTTCTGTCACCAACGGAGTAAAACAGTAAAAAAACAATAATCCGTCCCTATATAACTTAAAAATCTGTCTCAACAAGCCCGGAAAGAAAGATTAAGGCATAAAATCCTTTATATAACCAAGAAACAAGTGAGTGACCTGTAAGAGGTGTCACCATCATATATCCTTGGGCACAACCTGCCAACACCCAAAAATTCAGATAATCTTTACCAAGAGAACGATATTATCCATGTAGACAATGGTTTACTGCAAGCAAAGATGCCTTGTCTCTGTCTCAACTTTTACAATCATTATCAGTTTCACATTTTGTAACTGTCTCAGTCAATAACAAGGATTCAAGTCACAACTGTGTCCCAACTTTCAGTCCCCTGCTAAATCAAGGCATTACTAAAGGGAGGAGCTCCAAGTCACTCATGCATTTCCTTGGTCATAAATGAAGGCCTGAAATATGAAATCCCATTTCACAAAGTAAAAAATTACCAAACTGTGAGATGCACCACTTCTAATTGCCCCAAGCTGAGCCTGTCATTGCCAAATAGCATAGACTTCTTGGTGTCAGGTACAACAACCATGAGGACAATGTTTATGCTGAAAGCAGGTTTCTCATCCAATTGAATCAGGGTTCTGAACCATTAAGTTGCAGTTGTCTCTTTCAACCAGTGAAGCTTCAAGGCAGGAGTCCAAGATTCAGTAGGTTCAGGTATCTCTAACCCATTATCCATATATTCAATGCCAAACATCAATCCTAATAATATAAATTCTACATAAGACAGTTTCAGTTGATTCATGCTTTCTATAGGCTAACTGGTCCAGAAGGATCACTCGATTTCTTTTTAACAGAGGAAGTAACTGATCCAGCATAGCACACTCTGTGATCTTTAATAAGGAGAGATTAGAAACTGGACAATAATTTGACATTTTCAGTATCAAGACCAAGTTTCTTAAAAAGTGGATGCAATAAAGCCTGCTTCTCAGTTCGCACAAAATTGCCCTCTGCAAAACGTGTGTTTATGATTCTACAAATAAAGTCTGCAGCATGTTCAAAAGTGAATGGTACCTTATATATTTAAATGATCAATGCTTGAATTTGTAATATGTTTTTGATTACATTTTATTTTATTTGTAACTTCTAGTATTTGATTGTTTGTATATTTAATTTGTATATGTTTTCAACTGTTTAATAATTTTTACAGGTATTTAATTAGCCATCTGTAAGTGATCCCTTATGCAACAGTGCATATGCGGAGGTATCAGGGAAGGTAATGTCTGGGATTGATGGATTCAAGGTTTGTTTTTCACCACTAACACTTGCTCGTGTGAGCACTGTGCTTTGGCTGCTCATGAGTGTCACTCTTAAGATCACAGTATATATTAAAAATGAAGAAACCTCTTGTCATATAGTATAACCAAAGATTCTTATGTTCTGTAATTTTTGTTACTGTACAACCTTTTCTCTGTGGATTTGTCATGACACCTCAAGCGTGTGCTGTTCCCTCTGCTGGCGCTATATCCTGTGACAGGAACGGTTAGACTCGTACTCCTGGCACGGTTTACCTGGAACACTTGACAGCAGGACATGAACTACTAACTTCAACCACTCCTCGCACCTCTGTAGTGATTCATATTTACTGAATTTGTACCCAGGGTGATGGAAATGTAAATACATGTATTATATAGAACTGATGCATATTATTCTTACCCTCTCTGTTGCCGACAAATTAAAGGTGAAAGTGATCAAAAGATTACTGAGACTAACATCCAAAAGAACCTCCTACAGACCCAACAACAAGAAAACCCTAATACTTGTACTATATTTGGAGAAAAAACCGGTTTACAACAGAATACCTACCTAACTACTGTAATTTGGTAACTAATTACTGTACAGTAATTGGTTAACTAAATAAAACATACTGTACTGTATCTTTCAGATAAGTGAGGATTGCTTTTGAAGAATAAGAGAGGTGTAAGAATAAAATTTTTGGATACCGAAGATTCGGATAACAAGGAATAAGTGTATAGTACATGTTTAATTTAACTTGTGAGTTGTGTCCCACAAGACACAAATATGTCATTCACACAACAACCAAACACCAAAACTCAAAGTCCCTGGGGAAATCCAATAAATTTAAAATACCCACAAACACCACATTTAGAAAAAAAACAACAGCAGCATACAGACAATTCATGAATACCACAATAAACAGTGTCAGCTCAGGCTCTACCTGAGTAACATCACCTTCCAAAACACCAGAAGGTTTTAAGACCCAGATGAAGTCCTTAGTGTAATAACAGATGGATGCAGGACTTGCATCTGGTCGATGCTTTGAGTCTGGGATACCCCCAATTGATCCAAGTCAGAATGGGTACAGCCTCACTATATATTCATGTAGTTGTCAATGCTGTACTCACACTACCCCTAATCTGCCTCAAATAAGCCATGAGTCTATCTGTCCCACATATAATTTCATATTATGAAACAAGAATTCTGTCTTACAAGACCACCTAACATCAGGGCACAGAGTTAATTGCTTCTGCACCTCGCTCATCCCTGCAGGTTCATGCTAATCTACCCCTCTCCTCAGAGACACAAAACACCCCCCAGCAGAACACAACTCCCATACCTTCAACAAGTCAACAACATTCCACCTACTTTTCCAATACAACCATCTACTGTACAAATAAACCCATATCAACTCAGCAGCCTCCTCCATCAAACAACACTCCAGATATAACTGTATACACCTCCACCAGACGGCCACATCGTAAAACCCACTATCCCAAGAGGGGTATATTTCTCACCACACTACATTGTGAACAACACCCTTCCCTATACCCTAATAACAACAAAATAACAAATTCACCATCGTAACACTGCTACACACACAACTCTTCCTTCACCCATCACATGCCCAGCATCTACCCAATCTAAACAATGCTTATAGATAAGCTCCAAAACACATCTTAGGGTGCAACCAGCAGTTATAACTTACTTATAACTAAAAATATTACAGGTGTAAAAGCTTTCTAAGAACCTTATTCATTAAACAAGGTGTGTTGCTTGATTCACTTTATAATATATAATTCCATGAACACCCTACACCACAGTATGTCTCAAGGTGCACACACAGGTTACACATATTGGAAGATCCTCTAAAAAACACACTTTACTGCCCACCTCAATACCATCCTCAACAGCGTCAGGTCCCTCGTAAGTGTCGATGAAGACGCCCACATCCTTAAAACATCCCAACTTTGATAATCTTGTTCTGGCTTCATGAATTTTCAATATGACCTGCAAAGATGTAAAACTTAAATTAAATATAATAAAAGGTAATTCTTGTTTGACATTGATATATCAGTCTGGTGTATTTTCATCATCTTAAATTCTTTATTGGATATTATATCTGCAATGCAACACAAAACAAAACATACTTTTATCATATACAGTAGTGGAGTTTTGACTATCCACCATCTAAACTGCCAGTGTCAACTACACAAAAAAATTTAGCCAATCCAATACTGTACTAATTGCATATCAGTCAAGAGTCCAATATTATCACTAGATTACCCACAGATCTCACACACTGAATGTTTCTTCAGTAGCTCAGTTGACAGAATGGTGGACTGTTTGGAGCCTAGGAAGAGAGCAAAGATGATTGTGACCAAATCTGTGAGCCAATACAGACAAGCAAAGATCTTGATGAAAAGGAGGAAAACATTGAGAGTACCCAGGTTAACAGACGTCAATACATGTCCACACAACTGGTCCAAACAAACACACCCTCCCCACATGTTAAGTGTGGTGATGTTGGTGTGCGCATTAGTGGATGTCGTGTTTATGACCTGACCTCATGTTTAGTAAAGTCACCTTGTTTACTAAAGCCTCTCTTGGTCTTTGTAATTCAGTTGCCTCTGAAGATGTCTTGAATAAAAACGAAAGCTAAGGTGCTCCATTGTTTCCCTTTTTCCTGTGTGATTTTATCAGATTACGACGGGGTTAAGGACCCAAATCCAGGTCGTAAGTCGAAATGGCAGTAAGTCGAAAATGCTTTAATAATACATAGAAATTCTAAAATGGGTGTCTCTTTTTCTTCTCAGCACCATAAAACTCTCACTTTTAAGCTTGCCAGCCATTTTAAAGTTAATTACAAACGAAAATTTTGTCTGTGTACTGACGTTGGGACTCGAAAATACGTAATTTGACAAAATTTTGGTACGACTGAGGCAGGTCGTAAGTCGGGGATATATATATACAGTGGGGTATGCTATAACGAATCTAATTGGTTCTAGAACCTTGTTCGTTATAGCATTCGTTCGTTATAGGATTAATCCGTTCCAGGCCCCCAAATACAACCACTTAACACTGAAAAATATAATATAAAATTGAAAAAAATTGTAAAAAAGTGCATAAATATGCATCTAAACCCCTGAAATAAAGAATATAATTAATACTTGTAATAAAAAAACAATAAATTAGTAAAAAAACAAAAGAAAAAAAATTTTGTTGTAGGAGTTTCGTTCGTTATAGCATTCTCAATTTTATAGGTAAAACCGTTCGTTATAGGAATATTCGTAATAGAATCCATTCGTTATAGCATACCCCACTGTATATATATCTGTGATTGCCTGCGCCAGAACTTTCACTTAACACGGTTTTTTCCACATATACGCGGTGAGTGTCCGGCTCCAGACGCTATTTTTAGATTTGCCCCACCGCCACCCTGCCTGACTGCCTGTTTTAGCTCATAAAATTCATACAAATTACCCGGCCAGAATATAATTTACATTGCTGGAATTCTTATAATTTGGTGATCATTTTGAATATAAACATCATATATTTTGCATTAGACATACAAATTTTAGATAACATTTTTTCTCTGGGTAACTATGTTATCTTTTGTGCAAAATATATGACATTTATATTCAAAATATTCCTGGTCTTACAAGGAATCCAGCAATGTCAATTATATTATCCTAACTTTAGTTTGAGGTATTATTTATTACAAAAAAGTTAAGTATTCTGGTTTTCCCACACATCTCCTTGGGACGGTTGGTGGGGGGTGGGGGGGAGGGAGGGACCGACCGACCATCTGTTACCCGTGAAGAATATTTTTTTTTTTTTATTAACTGAAGATATTTGTTTTAGCTCATAAAATTCATACAAATTACCCGGTCAGAATATAATTTACATTGCTGGAATTCTTATAATTTGATGATCATTTTGAATATAAACATCATATATTTTGCATTAGACATAAAATTTTTAGATAAAATGTTTAATCTGAGTAAGTATGTTATCTTTTGTGCAAAATATATGACGTTTATATTCAAAATATTCCTGGTCTTACAAGGAATCCAGCAATGTCAATTATATTATCCTAACTTTAATCTGAGGTATTATTTAATACAAAATGTTAAAATTTATTTTTTTCACCCACTCTTTCTCTTGGTGGGGGGTGGGGGGGAGGGTTGGGACTGACCGCGCGGTTGGAAGAGGGGGGGAGGCAAGGTGGGGTACTTTGATTGACAGATAGTGTCGTGAAGATTATTTTTTTTTATTAACTGAAGATATTTGTTTTAGCTCATAAAATTCATACAAATTACCCGGCCAGAATATAATTTACATTGCTGGAATTCTTATAATTTGGTGATCATTTTGAATATAAACATCATATATTTTGCATTAGACATACAAATTTTAGATAAAAAAATTTTCTGAGTAACTATGTTATCTTTTGTGCAAAATATATGACATTTATATTCAAAATATTCCTGGTCTTACAAGGAATCCAGCAATGTCAATTGTATTATCCTAACTTTAGTTTGAGGTATTATTTATTAAAATTTAGTGGTTTTCCCCCAAAAATTTCTCAGAGAGGGAAGAGCCGGCAGTGTAGTGTGAGAGGGGGAGGGAGTTGAGTCCATTATTTGAATGGACATTAACTTGGCGACTGTATTTCTCTATTTCTCTTAAGTATTAATTGCGTGCATGTACCATCATAAAATTAAGATGTTATTTTTTACTACAACATAATTGGGTAAGTGGGATTAACAAGGGTAAAATGGAAGATGTTCTGAAGCTCAGTAATAACGAAATAACTAGAACAAATGGCTTTAAATTAGATAAATTCCGATTCAGAAAGGATATAGGCAAGCACTGGTTTGGTAATAGAGTTGTGGATATGTGGAATAGGCTACCGAGTGCTATAGTAGGATCGGGGCCGCTAGGGAGCTTCAAGACGAAGTTGGATAGGCACATGGAAGTGCTGGGATGGGTGTGAAAGGGATCTGCCCTGCATGGGCCAGTCGGCCTCCTGCAGTATCCCACTTTCTTATGTTCTTATGTTCTTATGTTCTTATGTGTCTTCAAAAAGTGGAGTTTGGGGGTCGGGCCGGTTTCTATTGGAATTAATCCCATATGTTCTGTTGTTCACTTAACGCGGATTTCACTTAACACGGGACCCTCTGGGTTCTATTGACAGCGTTAAGTGGGGTACAACTGTATATATATATATATATATATATATATATATATATATATATATATATATATATATATATATATATATATATATATATATATATATATATATATATATATATATATATATATATATATATATATATATATATATATATATATATATATATATATATATATATATATATATATATATATATATATATATATATATATATATATATTTCATGTAAATCCACAATGAAAACGTGGATAAGATAAGTCTTGAATAAGGTACTCGTTGTTTCTTACGTGTGAATTTGTCAAGATATATATATATATATATACTGTAAATTCCTCCCCATCTGTGAATTAAACTAATAACAGTGAACATTAACAGATGGTGATATGTATGAGGATACGGGAGTTGGAATGAGAGGTAGTATGGATGGTAAGGAGTGTGGACAGTGGTCACAGACTGAGGATATGTGAGATGAAACCAGGTAATATATAGAGTTGGTGGTAGTGGTAGATGATGGTGTTAGTGGTGCTTTTGGTTCATGGTGCTGAAGGTTGTTGATATAGGTGGTTGTGATGCTCAATGGACAATAGATGATTTTCTAATATCACAACATTTAATAACTTTTCAAAGCATCAGCCATCATGTCATCCTTTTATCTTTCAATCCACAATACCGTCTTCTTACCCCTCAAATACCTTAATGAAAAATTACCTCATACTTACAGACTGGAAGTCCTGGGCACTAAATACATCTCGTACAGTACTGATGACAATGTCGTCCTTAGTGCGGGCCAGTCCATCAACATGTACACGCTGAACATGAGCCTGAAATAAGAAATACCATAAATTAAACACTGTACTGTACCAGCAAAGGTTAATGATAAGGATGAATCATTATAATTTAAAATAGCATCTATACATTAACTTACTAAAAGCTCCACCACTCTCAGGAGTATGAAGGAGAAAACAAAATAATAATTACTTACTCAAAAAGATGATTCTCGATTTCTGTAATAGGGCCATGACATGCACGCACACACATGCACACACACATGCATGCACATGCACACACACATGCATGCGCACACACACACACACACACACACATATCCTCATCAATGATGCCATGAGAAACTCCTGCTTGATGGAAATATGCTGATGACCCCATCATTGGGATCAGTGTGAATAACTCGGCTCCTGACTAGTGCCTCCTGAAAATACTGTATACTCGACAGTCTCTAAAATTGGGCCACCAACAACCATGTCATCATTAACCATAACAAGACCATGAGTATGCACATCAACCTCTCCTCTGACCATGTCCCACTGCCCTGTATCACATTGGGCCCCAACACATTCTTAGTTGTGAACTCCTCCAATTGTCAAATCCTCAGGCTTTCACCTCCACTTCCTCTATTGCCTCAAGTCCCTCGGAGTTCCTGCACCTGAGTTCCTCAGTGCTTACTCAACATTTATACTTCCCAAGCTCACTCATGCTTCCTCTGCCTGGTCTTCCTCCTAAATGCCACACAGTTAGGACTCCTAAAAAGTGCAGAAGAGGGAGTGTAAGATTGTTCTCTCTCCTTCCTACTTCACATATCAAGAAATACTCAGTAAACTGACACCTGTTCACACTATAACTGTATCCAGCCCATATGACCATGCACTAATTGTGATAAGAACAACCCAATTCCAACCATTGTAAAAAAATTATCAACAACTCTTAAGTTAACCTGTGTTCACCCCCTGCCATTCTCAATTTTGTACTATAACTAGGTGTACTATGAAATTCCTGATAAATGACCATCTCCCCTTTCTCATTATACAGTGGATATTATATTAGTATCACTAACAATACTTATATATTACTTGTCAATTAAGTGACCCCCTCCAAAATTATGTAACATTTTTCAACTTTGTCTATTGTATATTTTCAGCCTTTTGGCTGCCATGTTCTTTCAATAAACCATTTATTACAGGGTATTATTATTATTAAAAAAAAAAGAAGCTAGTCAAAATTACACATTTTTAATGTACTTCTAACAAGGCCAAAATACCTACAGGTACATTGTTCTATACCGGTACGTACACTGATCTATATATATTCCAGGTTGTGAAAGCTTACCTTTAGAGCCTGAAGGTCCATCCTGATGTTCTCACCCTCATCTGCCTCGGGACTCTGAAAATTTAGAGGCATTAAAATCTTGGCAAGTAAGTGTTGATGAAGCTTAAATGTGTGTGTCACTAGCAAGCAAATGTATCCCTGAACCACTTGAATATTAGACACCTCAGCATTGTTCACCTTGAGATTAACCATCCTTATGTTAACCTAATCTACCTTAATGCAAACATACCCTACCCCAATGCTAACCTAACCTAATACAACCTACAACCTGACTTACCCTAACTAAACCTAACCCATTTCAATCTAACCTAATCTAATCTAACCCCCAGGTAACCAGCATTGCTCATTTGTTTATTTGTGTATAATTAAAGGTCTTACTCATACTAATGAACATATTTTTTTTTCAAATTTGTCTAATCAAACATTTTAATCATAATTTTAAAAAGACAACATCAAAATTTCCAAACCAAACAATGATCACATTCTATTGTCTTATCCAAACTAATGGCTGATCTCGGAGTGACAGACTGATTGGAGAGAGAGAGAATATCTGAGACAGAACCAGATGGCCACAAAAGGGAATTAATAAGAATCATTACCTAGACCAAAAGCTAAGAATTCTTAAGGTGCTGGAGAATTGGCACACATAGCGCTATTGTTTAGGTTTTGAGACGTTGACCAAAAACCTCTACAGTATTCTACTCATAACTCCACTTTACCTGGTAATCGTAAACCCAGCCACTTAATACCTACAATTATTTAACTACTCTCAGGATTAAGAACATAGAAAAGCCTCATACTAAAAATTACTGAACCCCAATAACTGAATTTAAATTTTACTTATCAATTCAGTTACAAAATCTTAGATCAGAATAAGTAGATCTTTCTAATGCTAATCCATGTTATTATTACACAGATTCTTCATAATCCATTGTGCTGACCTAACCAAACAAACCTACCTAACCTTACCTAACTTTCCTGGTATATTAAACAGAAAGAACTTACTATAAGGTGAAATTTTAGACATTTTCTGGAACAAGTGAAATTTTACCATATCTATCTACCTATATATCTATCCACGTCTGAATATTTATATAGGAATCTATCTACCTATCCACCTCCCTACGGTACGTATTTTTGGTAACATCATTAGTGAAAGTCTAAAAATTCCTCAACGTGTTAATTCTTGTTTCAGGATCCGACAATATTTTCTTTACCGATTACATCACACTTTAGGAGACTATAGTGTTGTAGAGTGTAATATAAGGTTGTTTGACACTTACTTTTGCGTGTACGGTGCCCATTGTGGTGTTTCATGCGTTTGGTGAGACCTCCAATGTTTACCTTCCTCACCCCGACCACAAGATGATGCATGTTTAGAGATTATCACGAGCACCCTATAGGCAACATTTGGCAAATATAGTTAAATTAGTATTAAATTTTCGGTTAAATATACTTTTATTTGACCAATTGTAATTTTTGTTTTCATTAAAGTCTGTTTTTTCATTAAAGTCTATTATTATTAGGGTCATTTGAAAAACTAGTGTAATAATTATGTACGTGGTAGCTTGATAACATTAACCTCGTGTATGGGCTAGAGTACCCCCCATCAGAAGACCGGCTGGAGCAGCTGACTTGTTGTCAGTGTTACCAGAATAAGTAAGGTACTAACCTCTACCCTTTTATTTTCTACTAGAAAATATTGATTGAATAATTCATTTAATATAATAGCTATCATCACCTTTTCATAAACGATGTATTATTAAATTCAGTTTTGAACGTCTCTAACACTTGGCTACGATATAAATAAATTAGAGGTATATAAAAAACCTAGATTAAATCAAGGGTGTTGATGAGCAGTTGATATATGTTCTTATTTTATTCGTTGGTAGTGTTAATGTCTCTTCAGTTTCACATACCACACTCAAAAAATTGAATTTTTTTCTAATGTAGATTTTTATGCGGATTACAAAATCCCTCAAAATGTGAATTTTATTTGGAGGGGAGAAGTGAATAAAAAACATTATAGCCCTTTAAACTTAAAATGTTTTACATTGAAATGTTACCATTTATAGCATGAATTGCTTTAGCCTATGTTTTTCGTTGCAGATTAATATAGGTGATGAAGTAAAGAACACCATACCTACCATTGAAAACCGTTCCTAACCTATAAAAATCGACAAAGTAAAGAAGAAACCCAGAAATTCAAGGCGTGGGCTGGGCCAAACGATGAGCAGGACAGGAGGATGTCTGCACAGAGCCAGGAAGCAAGCAGTCAGACTGTAGAAGGGCTGAAAAGGCGTTCCAGGGGCTGGTTGCAAGTGAGGTCAAGTCAAGCCCAAAGGCATTTTACCTTTATGCAAAGTTTAAATTAAAAACATGAATAGGAATATCGGACCTGAGGATTAAAGATGGGAGTTACGCAGATTCTGACCAGAACAAAGCTGAGGCATTGAACAGGTTTTTTTTTTCTCGGTGTTCACAAGAGAGGATGCGATAAATCTTCCTGCATTTGAGGACAGACAGTTCGACACAGCACTGACCCACATTGTGTTCACAGAAGAGGTTATACGAAATAAACTGTCAAAGAGTCCCGGCCCTGGCATGGTGCATCCTAGAGTAATAAGAGAGTTGTGCAATGAGCTTGCTGAGCCCCTGAAGATCCTGTTCTGTAAATGCCTGGATGAGCAAAAGGTCCCCAGTAATTGGAAAATGGCTAAGTGCGTTCTATTATCAAGAAGGGCAATCGTCACTCCATGAATAATTATAGACCAGTGAGCTTGACCAGCATAGTGTGTAAAGTACTTGAGAGCATTATAATAGATGCCATGATTAAAGGTCTACTAGAAACAACTTTGTAAAGGAGTGCCTACATAGTTTTATGCCGGGACGCTCCTGTTTTACACAATGACTGAAAGTACTGGATGTTTGGATCCAAATTTTGGAACAGGGTGGCAATATATACAGTACCTCGATTTTGCCAAGATTTTTGGCAGCATACCACATTTACTTAATCCTCTTCACCACTGGTCGGCTCGTTAGCAGCTTGGGTGATCGGTCACGTCTCTGATTACTTTTCTTTTATCCTCTTCACCAAAAGATCGGCTTGTTAGCCGCTTGGGCGATTGGTCACGTCTCTGTTATGCACTGCTGGCAGGTACTGAGCATGCACTGGCTCCTGAATGTACCTGAACTACTCTCTGGCAGATCGTTCTAAGAGTTCACAATTCTCACTCTGAAAAGTTTGCCCCTACAGTTTTCTGGACTAGTGGCTTCTGCAACCTTGAGCTGTGACACCTTGTGGGGTGGGTATCTGCCAGCTCCAGGTATGGACACTCAACTGAGTAGTAACTTGAACTGGGGGGGGGAGGGGTAATCTGAAACTTTTACACCATTGCAACCTTGTCCTTGACAGATCTTCTGAAGCAGTGCGATTTGTTTCCTGCGATTTGAAAAGGCCTACTGATTTCCTTGACACTTCCAGCCTTCACTTGTGAAGTAGAGTGGTCATTTAGTACACTGAGATATGTCAAGACATGTAACTGTACCCACACTAGTGTTGATCCAGTCTAGTTTTGATTAACTTACCTACCATGGTACAGTATTTTACCATATTGTCATGAATTTTTCATGTGAAAGATAACTGTTGGTCAAATAATATTAGTGGCACAGGGTGTAGAAAAGCACTGAATCCTATGGAAAGGGACTTTGTAAAGAATTTAGGTATTTTTTTGTCAAGCATAACAAAAACAACTTTATTGGAATGGCTAAATTCTTGGTACTGAACAGTACTCTGGTTGTTAATTTGATGCCCCCCCATGAACCCAGTGCCTCGGGTATATGCCCCCATTGCACCCTTCCTCTTGCTATGCCATTGCTGCTTCTTCAAGTTGTTTTTGTTAGACTGCAATTAGGATGGTTATATACAATCAAATTATTTTTGCAACTTTATTAAACAACTGAGGCATCACCTACAGTAAGGGTGTAAGTGCCAAATGTGCAAATTTGAGATAAGATTTTTTCTATTCTCTTTTTTAAATTCTCTGTCAGTTGGTATAAGTACTTACTGTAAACCTATAGCTTACACCACAGCATGTGGCAGCTGCTGGTGTGGGGCTCCCTTGTACCTAATAATGGCAATGTTTTGAGAAGATCGAAAAAGAGACATCAAAATGGTTAAATGGTGCATGATGATTTTTGGAAACCAGGTGACTACAATCTGCAGAATGCCTATCTCCACGAGGCACATGTAAGCCTTAATTACAGATATCTCGAAACATCAGACTGGCACTTACGCTTTTACTTTGGGCAACACCTCAATTCATGGACAGATTGTATCACAGACAGTGTGAAGGGGAGTGTCATTAAAGTCACCAGTATATATACTTCTATAATAACATAAAACAATTGGATTTACATAATGAATGACAAGCTCTATAATTCATCAAAAACTAAAAAAGTTATACAAAGAAACGTACCCTACCTTATACTAGGAACTGAGGCTGGTCTACTAGTATTGTCTGTGCGTTTTATATGGTAGAAAACAATCTGAAACATATGATCTGTAATAAAATTCACAATATTATGAGTGATGGCAATGCTTTGATTTGGTTAAAGTTAACATCAGGTTAAGCCTCTGAGACCCTCAACAAACTTACATCATTCTTTGCTATTTGTCCACAATTATGAATTATCCTACATATTTTATGTGAACAACTTCTACTGTGCTGGAGGGGGAGGGATTGGGGGGGGCTGACGCAAGACAAATTTAGCTAATGATTGGAAATGAAGTGGTCAAGAATCCCTACATCAGAGAAAAAAGCACCATAGAAATAAACATCTAAGGGCTTTGTCAGCTAGCCTTCATCAAATTGCCTTGCTGTTTACTATTGTTATATACAGTACTTGCACCATCTAGGTACATTGGAAGTGGTACATATATTTTACCTCCAAGGTCTATGTACACTGTTTACCTGCATTGTATACACATGTTGAACTGCACGCCGACAACTGTAAACTGAATAAAAATTATCTTTACATTATTATTATTATTAATATTTTTAGTAACATGTTGTTTCTGAAAAATATCCTGGAAAGAAATGTACCCAGAAAGCCAGTGACAAAGGCATGATTATTTACCCCTCCTTGATCTTTAACCTGTACAGTACTTTACTTTATCCTCTTTGCCACTAATTGGCCATTTGAGTGGTCGGTCTCGTCTCTATTACACACTGTTGGCAAATACTGGGCATGTACTGACCTCACACAACTTGTTCACCACAGGAAACATGCTAATATTGTCCATAACCTCAAATTACCTGCCTGACCCAGTACAGTATCCCAATTATCAACACTTGTTGTCCCACACTGACCTTACATGACCTGTCTCACCTGTGACCCAGCAAGTTGCAGTTGTGACACTTTGTAGTTAGATTCATCAAGTCAAATGTGAAAATGATGTTTGTGACCCTTTCATATTAAAATAATAATTATCATTTGATCACACACATTTTGCACAATTGGGTTGGTTGATTCAACATTTAGGGAGATGTTCAGACTCATGACTTCAGTGTCCCTCACTAAAAATTCCCAACACACTGCTAAACACATGAGAATTTACTAATGTGTATCTTGGCTCACTATCATTTGTCTGAGACCTGTACCTCCAAGTTCCCCATGTATGACTGATGCTCAATACTGTACTGTACTTCACCTTAAGAAGTAACAGTAACCCTGTTTAAAATACTCTGATATAGCATAAAGCAGCTACTGACTATCACCATGGTTTTAACTGACAAGTATTCTGGAGCAACACTTTAAACATTTGCTGAAGACTATTACATATTGGTTAGGCTGCCACAAAATGAAATCGGTACAGTACCACTTTCTTCAATGAAACCAGAAAATAAGGAGATGAAAGGCTGTTTCAACATGTCTTCACTAATGGAAAATCACAAAATAGTGATTGTGGCCAAAATTAAAAGGAGCCAAATACAAGAGGAAGATGTCCTCTTTATTCTCCCACAGCAGTTCAGGTATATTTTGGACCTGGTACAGTACTGTATTTGCCAACAGTGTGTGAAAGAGGCATGACTGACAACCTGGCTGGCTAGAATGCCAACCAATGGTGAAGAGGATAAAGTAAAGACACAGATATTGTAAAGTTTCAATCATTCTGTGTTAAATACTTTATCCAATCTCGCCTAATATCCTGTAATATCACACTTTTTTAGTTTGGCTCTGAACATCAGGTGCCTTAATAGGTCATGTATTTATATCACTAGTACAGTAGAGCTGTAACTGAATACAGCACAGTAGTAGTATGAAGCATCAAATTTCTTGTTGATGGTAACAGAGAATGGAAAAATTTTCTGTTAACCATTACAACAAGAAGTCAGTCAGTCAGGAAAAGTGAATACAGGTGCTAATTTATTTAATATTAATCTTCCCAGTAATCATAATGTACAGTGTACTGTAATATATGTGACATTGTGAGTATGAGGAATAATCTACTTACAATAAATATTTCAATTACAATTATTTAAGAAATCTATATCATATATAAAAAAAAAAGTCCCATAGTTGTGAGTTGAAATATTTTCAGTGAAGTGATGATAATAAATGTTAAAACTTACCTTTATTGATAACTATGATCATAGTTCAATATAAGAATTAAAATTTTTCATGATATGTTACCATCCATCAATAAATCATATCTATTGTCCAAGTATTTTAAATAAACAAGTAGCAACAAATTTCACAGGAAAAAGTAAGCCTTTTATGCTAGAAAAATAGATAGCTGAAGAAAATGGCAATGGAATTTTATATACAATCAGGTGCACTGAATGCTGATGACTTTATTTTCAGTTTGTGTGAAGGAAGAGGGCAATCCAGTGACTGTGTGTTGTTTGTCACACGTGCTGGAAGTGAAGACTTAATAGTTGTCATCATATTCTTCGTCTTCTGGTGGAGACTGCTCGACCTCATGGTAGTCCAATTCCAGGGCCGCTAGATCCTCCCGTGCTTCTGCAAACTCTCCTAGAGAAGGTAAATTTAATCAGAGGCATATAACAAGTGAGAGACATTTCCTTACAAAATGTTCGAATTAAAGGAAACAAGAAAAACAACACAGTGGTCATAGGAAGTGGTACAAGAACACAAATGGGAGTTGAAAGTTAGTATAAGTATACTATCTTAAGTCTTAAAAAAAAACATACAAAGCCACCCAGTTAGTTTTCCAGAGTACTGTACAAGACTACATGCCCACAGAGAAAATGAATCAGAAAATGAAACATACATTGGTTACAAAAAAGAACTGAACAAACACAGGTGACCATTTAAAATAAATAGTTAAGACCTCAGCAGTGCTAGTTGCCATGGGGTCACAATACCAGCATAAATATATGAAATTATACCAATGACCATTAGATATCTTCCACTTTTAACATTAAAGTTACTTGTTGATGTACGGTATACATTCTCTCCCTCTGCATAATCTTATATACTGTATGGTAAAACAGGGAAGAATTTTGTCAAGGATAGATCTACTAATGGTAGAGGTACAGTACATGATTCTTCCTTCCTACATCAACACATTAAGTAGGATAATGGAAGTAAAATATAAACTTGTTTGCTTTTAAAGTCGATTTATAGCACTGAAACAAACAACACAAGGTGTTCCAAGAATTAGTTTAGCCTGTAGCTTCCTATAGCCAAGTTATACAATTGGGTTGGATGTAAGAAGATGAGGAAGAGGATAAACTGACTTTAGGAACACCTTTCATGACCTTATATTCTCAAAGTCCAAGAAGAGTAAAAAAAAATGTAGTTTCCCTGTAAGCATTCAGTCATACGAGTATATTTGTGATTATGACACTCAAGAAGTTAAACTCCCTACATCAAGACTGAAGTGATATGCACACACATAGAACCTAAATTATGTCTAAATCATTTTGAACTACTGTATAAATCTCATATTTTTATTAACATACCAGTATGTGATTTTTAGCTTATCAAAAATACAAAAGTAACCAAGTAACAGTCTTTTGGGGCTTATTTCTTTATTCCCATAGCAAATCCAAGTGGTTATTCATATACAGTACATAATAGTAGGGCAGGGAGGCTGCAGATTGGATGTACAAGTACAGTATTGTCCATCTCTTACAGAAAGTAAAGGGATCAGGAAATTCATATTCCATTTTACAGGAACTGAGGGATGAGAGTGTTGTACAGTATACAATATATGGCATATCCACCTGTACACGTAGGGTGAAGACAGTTAATAGATATATCTTCCTATCTACAAGAAGTAGGAAAACATTTGTTATATTTTCTGATTCTCTACAGGGAATGCAGGGATATGTACCATATTATCCCTACCTACAGAGCTCACTTAATCATCTGTAGAGACATGCTAAATACTGCCCCCCCTCCCCCCCTACTATTACAGTAAGTAGGAAGGATTCATCCAGTGCCTCTCCTCCCCAGAATATTATGTATAAAATAGTACAAACACATCAGCATTTATTTAATTACTACCTCTAACAGCAATACAAAGCTGTCAACATACAACCAACTGTTGAAGGAGGACCAAGGTCTTGCTTGTTTTATGCTTTGGTGATACATAAGCTTGACTCCAGATGTTGCTGAACAAGTCAATACCCCTGTACCTAGTTGGCTATGTTGCCAACTTATGCCATTAACACTGCATTTTCAACTGACACAACTGAAACATTGCAATACTGTATTTTTCTTTTTTAGAAAATTTTAGTTTTGGTAGTTAGGATGGTAAGGATCACCTGGTAGTTCAGACTCCCTCTTGCCTACAACCAACTTGTTATGAGACATGAGAAAACCAGTGATGATAATTTACTAAAAAATGTTAATATACAATTAAACTTATGTTGATCAATAACCCCAAAATAATGTTTTTCCAAATACTGTACTGCACAGTCCAACCCCCCAATTCGATTTCTAATAGTTTGGAAAAAGCAAGATAGAGAATTTAACAAATTAAAACAAATTTCTATTAAGATGGCTATGAAAAATCATGACCTATAGACACACATATGGATATTAATACCACCATAAGTGTTGAAAAACCATTTTACTTTTATCACATTGAACTCTACTGCACTGAAGGACCTCTGAAAGCATCTAAGGAAAGCATCCTAAATAATACAGTACAGTACATATTTTTTCAAACATTTAGACAATTTCTAACACTGACAAACTACTTAGGTAATGTTGACATTCTTTGTGAGTTATTTGTGAATAAATGCTGTCGGGAAGTGTATTACTAGATGTCTATTGCCTTATAAGTGTTATTTCACTCTAACACTTGTACTGTACCTGGTGGACTTAAATACTACAGTGAATAAAACATACACTAAACCCCCGATACAGTATAACGGACACTATCTATAGCGGACCTCGACTTTAACGGACACTTTGATTCATTCGGACTAGGTTCATATACCGTATTGAGGACTCAGGTTTGTTAAAGTAAAAAATAACGGACTCGGGTCCATTATGGTAAAAAAATTACGGACTCGTGTCCATTTGTATCCAATTTCTCACAAATAATTACAGTAATACCCCCATTTAACCCAACCTGCATAGTGCTGATTCATTGTAGAGCTCTTTGGTCCTCTCCTGGAGTTATTTTTTTACAAGAAAAAAATTAATTATGAAAATCCATAATACAAGGCAGAAGTTACAAGACTAGCCAACAACGGCCATGTTTCTTTACAGTCTATCCGCCAAAGAGAGCAACATACCCATGTATGCTCGCAGCCAATCAGCGCTCTCGTGTAAAATTATTCCCGGTAGCATTCAACTTACTTGTCATGCTCGCTTTTTATATGAGTGATTTCAGTATATTATAGTGAATATTTGTGATCCTGGTAGTGCAGTGGTCATTGTTTATCTCACCCCTCTTCCCCTTACAACCAACCAGTACCATATGTGTTACTAATGTGTCGAGTGATTTTGTTTATTCTGCTAATCTGCAGGTCGCCACTCCATCACTCTAGTTTGAGCTCATTCTCATCCTATAAACACCAGTTGGTGATGGTGAATGTTAGTGGTGATGATGAGGGTTGGTGGTGATGGTGAGTATTGTTGGTGGTGATGGTGAGTGTTGTTGGTGGTGATGATGAGTGTTGTTGGTGGTGATGGTGAGTGTTGTTGGTGGTGATGATGAGTGTTGTTGGTGGTGATGGTGAATGTTGTTGGTGGTGATGGAGAGTGGTGATGGTAAGCGTTGGTGGTGATGGTAAGCGTTGGTGGTGATGGTGAGCGTTGGTGGTGATGGTGAGCGTTGGTGGTGATGGTGAGCGTTGGTGGTGATGGTGAGCGTTGGTGGTGATGGTGAGCGTTGGTGGTGATGGTGAGCGTTGGTGGTGAAAAGTGACCCATGTGGTTACTTCGAACTATATTGGTACAGCCTGTATATAACAGACCAAGTGCGTTATTATTCCAGATCTGGAGAGAACAGACTTTCGACTTTAACAGACCTGCCTCCCCCCATTTAGTCTGTTATATTGGGGGTTTACTGTAATTAATAATAATAATAAGAATAATGATAAGAAAAGTAACTATACCAATATCAAGTAAAATAGTACTGATAATAATAATTACAATTACTGATGCTTTTTTTTATTATTCAATCAAGACCTTACCCATTATTGCACAACACTGACATCCTCTCATTCCTCCTGTTCTGTGGTCCAAAGTCTCTTGTACAAACACACATCACATCTTATCCTAGAATTGTGTTCCTATACTATTTCCAATCTCCTTGAACTCCTCCTAATTCACCCTTTATATACTTGTATCCATTTCCTCTCGCTCATTGTTTTAAAATATTTCATCCATATTTACTTTCCTCACTTGACTAAGAATCCCGAACTCCTAGTTTCTTGATTCTCCCTTGTCTTTAATTTTTCTTTTTTATTTCAACCCCTTCACTATGGGAATGCCACTTTTAATATTTTATTTGGCTAATGCTTGACAATTTTAGTCAGCAGAGAGGGGATACCCTATACAAGTGGTTAATAAAATTGGTCAGACATTTCAATCACGGTTCTTCTCAGTTCCTTAGATGCCTTTCTTTCAATTTCATTTAATTTATAATTTTACTACAGTAAAGCCATTCAGGTGATCATTTTTTCTTTGTTTCTTTGTTTACAACCTTGACAGTCCATAAGTGTTAGTACTGTACAGGAGGTAATCGGAGTACCCAGAGAAAAGATCTGACCCGGTTGAGGATTCAAACTGGGACTCAGTGGTGAGAGGCAAGTATGCTATGGCTGTATTCATTCACAAGACCCCAAATTCACCTTTACAGTAATCCTGTCCACCTAACATTCACCCACTCTTGTTTCTCAATCTCCCACCACCAATACCACTTATCAGGTTACTAGCATTTTGTCCATTTATTTGTTACTTTGCTATGAACTTTATTGCCCACTGTTAGTACATGAAGAAACATCAGGGTATACCACTGTAGTGTACCAACAACTTTTAACCCGACCCATATTATCACTTTGGAACTAGCACATTCATTCTGTCATATAACTTTGAATACTAATAGTACATGCCCAGTACTTGCCAATAGTGTGTAACAAAGAAGTGAACAACTACCCACTATTGCTAACAGGTTGATCAGTGGCAAAGAGGATAACATATAATAAAGTAATAATAATAATTACAGTATAATAATAATAATAATAAAGTAGGAAGACCACTTGTTATAAATTAAATTGTAAAGAGTGAAACACAGCACAGTACTATACTGTAGTGATAGAAGTGACCCGAGTGCTGGTTTGACATACACCAGTACATTATCACAAACTTATTAACATACAAAAGGGGGTTGCTTAATGTACAACTAACAAACTTAATTCAAACTATTACAGTAGAGAACAAATATTATGTTCACTCTCAGAACAAGTCCTAAGTTAAATAATGCATGCATCTTAAATTAATAAATGCAATTAGAAACTTTGATTAGCCTGAGATTGTTGTGAAAGTTAAAATACATTTACACTTAAGCTTAGCCTAAACTGATAGAAAATACTCTTAAAGATTAACCTTTTGATTTTTTATTATGATCACTGTATTCTGATTTCCTTTCATACAAACAAGTATAGTGGTCCCTCAGTTAACGAACACAATTCGTTCCACAGAGTCGTTCATTAACCGAATCCATTGTTTCAATGGGATATTGGGTAATTGGTTCCAGCTCACAGAAAAGTACATACAGAGTAAAAAAAAAAATGCAGTTAAGTACACTTAGTTTGAGGTGTGTATGTTAGAAGGTTCCTGGTTGATGATGATGATGGGATTTAGAAGTGAAGGTGGAGGAGAAGGGAGAAGAGAAGGAAGTGGGGATGGAGGAGAAATCGCCTTTCAGGGGACCCATGCTTGATGCAGTAATTTCACCAATAAAATTTTAAGTTCACTGGGTGTAATTCAAGATTATTTTATTTAAATCAACACTGCACTGCTCTATATATTATCAATATGTTCACTAAATTTCAGAATGACCAATAATTTTAATGTAAAAATATTCAAGACACCAACAAAATCGATGTTCACTCCACTGTAAACAAAGCCAAACTGACACCTGGTGGGCGAGTCAAGCAGTTGATGGGTACACAAAAAACTAGTTCCCTGTACTGCATATATTATCAATATGTTAACTAAATTTTAAAATGACTAATAATTTTAACATAAGAAATGCAAAAATATTAAAGAGCACAACTTTCTTGATATTTACTCCACTGAAAACGAATGTAAACATAGAACAGATTACTGAATTGGCAGACTAGCCCATCAGCTGATCAGCTGATGCTCACAACAAAACGTGTTTGTTGTAAGGATTTCGTTAATCGAAGTTTTGTTCGTTAACTGAATTGAAGATCCTTATGGGAGGTAATTCGTAAACCGAAATTTCGTTAATCGAACCTTTCGTTAACCAAGGGACCACTGTCCAGTAGCATTCACTGGATGTTATATATTAAGACTTAAATCTTAACAATTATAAGCATGATGGTTCAATGACTATATGTTCAGTAAGTTCCTTGAAGACATAAACTAGCTTACAGATAATGGAAAATAACTTGGCCACTGATCGGCTCATTAGCTGATCACATCTCTGTTACACACTGTTGGCAAGTACTGGCTCCTGAATGTATCTGTGCCTGCACCAGTGTTGGACAAGCCTGGTCTTGAAAGAGCTCATACTCAGTGCTATCACAACACTCTCTGGCAGATTGTTCCAAGAGTTTACAATTATCGCTCCAAAACAGTTTGCCTTCACAGTTTTGAGGATTTGTGGCTTCTTTAACCCCTTGTGGGGCAGGCATCCACCAGATTCAGATTTGGACACTCAACTGAGTAGTTCACTCTACTTGCAGGTACAGATAGATTCTGGAGCCAGTACATGCCAGAAAGTGTTGTGACGGCACTGAGTGTGATCTCTTTCAAGACCAGACTTAACCAACACTGGAACAGGTTCAGGTACATTCAGGAGCCGGTGCATGCCCAGTACTTACCAACAGTGTGTAACAGAGACGTGACAGATCAGTGGTGAAGAGGATAACAGTCTAAAAAGTGATGACAAGGTGGACAGTCAACAGGGCAAACACCTCTAAACCATCTATAGTAAACTGTTGACTGCTCACATTCACCCTCTTTTTCGTCTTACTGTAGCTAGTTGGTAGCAAGGCAGTCAGCCAGTCAACTATTATCTCTTCCACTTCTTCAAGTTCTGACCTATCAGTGCCCTTCCTGCACCACTAACCTTCTTCATCCATCTTTCTCTACAAAAAAAGGTGTTACTGGGTTTTGACTGGCTGCTTGAAACAGGTATTCAACATCATCAACATTAAACAGCCATTTTCCATACTTGTCTGGATTAGCTGTTAGTGTCAGTGACAACTAGCGGGGTGTGTTCCTGTTATACTGTATAATGTATAATTAAATAATACTGTAATATTAATAATAATAATAAATATGAACATATCTAATATCCAATATTGAAAATTTGATCAGATCACAAAGGTGATTTTACAGAGCTATTACGGTATATATCCATTCATATACAGTACAGTATACCTCTTTTTGTGTTGCATTAACATGATCATTTTAAACTCTGGCAAGACTATTCTTAACCACTGAAGGATGTGAATGAGAGATCAGACCAGTGTCATCATCAAATCTAATACAGGCATCCCCCGGGTTACGGAAGGTATGTGTCTTTGAAAATTTGTCCGTAATGTTAAATTTCATAATGCGAAACCAATTTTCCCATTGACTTCCATTATATAATTGGAGATGCGTTTCCAAGGAAATATTTTCGGGAAAAAGACGTAATACAAGCACATTTATGAATGAATTTTTTTTTTTTTTTAACATATACATTGATTATTTTATGATATAATATGATAATAAATGCCTGTATACAAAACACTTGAATTTAACTTACCACAAACAACGTTGAGTGCTACGTTAGGTGAGGTGGTGCAATCGGAGTTACTGGGAGGGAGACGGTACTGGAAGGGAGACGGTATTGGAAGGGAGACGGAGGGGCACTACTGGCTCCTGCCTCGCCCTGTACAGTATTGTAGCAACCACCAAGAAATCCACACGAAATAAATTTTATAATTTCTGTAAAAAATTTTCTAATAATATTGATGAAAAAATAAAATAAATTAACTTAAAAATTTACCCAATTTCCGTAAGGGCGAATTTTTTTTCCATATCCCGAATTTATTGGTCGTGATTTACAAAATCCGTAGGAGCGAATTTCCATAGCCAGAGTTTCCGTAACACGGGGATGCCTGTACTGTACAGTACTATAACATCCTAGTTTCTCTCAACAATATGTAACAACAGTAAAACATTAACTCCTGTTGTACAGTCCCCCAAAAGTATTGTTACTTTTTCTGTCTTTACGATATGAAATGCTCAACGAAATGTTTTGTTACATTCATCTCAGCATCATTGTAAGTTGGTATGTCGGCTTGGCATACAGTGTTGACATGTACAGTACACAGCATATGTACAATACAGTATTTATACTGTATAATATTTGCAGGAATAAAACTTTTATTTAGGGTAATTTTTAAATTCTGGCAGTTTTTGTGCATGAAAGTGTTACCTAACCTAACCTGGAGTCGACTGTACCAACCGTTCTGAAACTAGTGGACTAACACTGCTCAAAACACCATGACCACATCGACCCCATGGCTAGCAATACTTTTTTGGGTACTGTACATGACTTGAACTTTAATTTTTTTATTGTTAGGTATTTTGCGAGGTCCCCATAATTTATATTACAGGACTAGACTATCAATGTCAGATGAGTCACAACAGTAAACTTGTACCAAAGTACAGATATTCGTCTACCTACCTATAATATTCATGTGGTTATTGCTGATTTATTTTGATTTTAATGCTGAGTATCTTCTTTCACAACAACAACTGCTGCTGTTGCTACTTTTCAGCTCACCCATTGTTCCCCAATGTGCTGGAGCTTCACTGTACAGTGCAGTACTGTAATCTATTTAGTCAAGTTCCATCACTCACACATCTGTCACTGTAAACTGCACACTAACATGTACCTTTTGACTGATTGATTTATATATCTTCAAACACTAATATACTGTACATGCACAACAATTTTGCTATGAAATTACTTCCAACTGATTACACTTGAAAAAACAGAAAAACTAATTCAGTCCCTTCAAGTCCATCAAGACGGTTTGTTGAATCAGGTCATAGCATAGCTGTGTCCAATAACTTCCATTCCAACAGTGGCGAGGCAGCTCAGGTACAGCCTCTACCCAGACCACATGTACAGTACTCAAGACTCAAGAAGTTCAATACTTCTAGTGAAGATGGTCAGCACCAGGGGTGATACACTGTGATCTAATATTCGTCAATAGAGTCCCCTTCATCTTGGGCACTGTCTGTTACGTCTCTGTAATCCTGTTCAAGTAATCTCAAGTTCTCCTGGGCTTCTGAAAACTCTCCTGTGGACAACAAAATAACTTCATGTTGAGAATTCAGTTGGAAAATTCTAAATAAAATATGTTTACTGTCTGCAATTGGGCGTACTTTAATTCCATCAACAAGTTATTAATATTATTGGTATGCATTTCTTTATTTAATAACAGCCACAAGAGCATGAGTCCAAGCAACAACTACAAGCCTATCATTATCAGGTCTTGTATCAAGAGAACAGGACAGGACCTAAGACAGCGGTAAAGTGGTCTCTGAGTTTCCTTTATGGCTATCATGGGATATCAGACAAGACCTATGAAACGATCATTCATTTCTACTGGTAGGTGGCACAGCTGTGTGTGAAAAGAAGAATGTTACCACTAGCAATCAAGCACATCAGCACAGGATGAACTCACCATTGTATCAGATGTAATAATGCCAACAAATTAAACAGGCCTCTGGAAGGAAAATTCTGCTTTATGAGGTAAGAACTAACAGTACCTCTTTCTTTAAGCTTTCTTAGCAATTGGAGGCCAGGGAAACAACTTAAGACAAATCACACACATATTACTGTAGTATGCCTTACTGTTATTTATTCAGCCATGCAGGAAAAAGCATTGGCCCAGCAGATGACACGGACTGGGTCCATTTTAGCAGTGGGGGGAGTAAACACGGCATACGGACTGAGAGGGAGAGACCGGATAGGAATTTGCCACCTCAGACATTGGTCCGGATCAGAGAGGTCCAGAAGTGCAAGGGTTTACTGTATTATTATTCTTATATGAAAATAAGATCCTGTGGACACCCATGCATATAGATGATACACAGTTAGCAGAGGGAATGAAGGGAATTTTAATACTGCTCTAGTTTACCATAAAAAGACTATAACACTGAGTCTGAAAGTAGTATAACACATGAACTTAACACTGTATTGTATAAATATTTTAAGTGTACTACTGTATTATTAGTATTATTTTGAACTATTCAAGAATGTTGTATTTTGATGTACTGTACTATTATTATGAGCTATTAAAGAATGCTGTATTTTGGACTGTTGACATATGCATTACATGTCAGTGACAAATAATTTCATAAACAAACATAGAATATTGAAACCACCAAGCAGTTTGCTCTTTTCTACAACTGTTTGATACAGATGGCAGAACAGAAAGGCATTGGCTGTCACAGAGAAGGTGATGAATGTGGTAAAATACTGTACTTCAGCAGCAAGCAGTGGACATCAAAGTGGTATTACCCATAACATAGTGCTTGGGTGAACACAGGCAGTAAAGTGAGCAATAAGAAACTCAAAGAAGACACACATGATAGACACATCAGTAATTATATACAATAATAACAGGATGAATAAGTATATTTATAAAGTCAAGGCAAAGATAAAAAAATACTGTTAAGAGATACAAAATACTGTAAAGGGTAAAATCTATGTGGTATGATGTAAGAAGTATTAAATACTGTATAAGATAATTAGCTTATGAAAGATATACCCAGTAAACCATGATGAAGTATGTAGGATAACAATTGAGGGCCTTAGGACTGATAACTCTTCAGACAAGATACAATAGGACAGATCCCACAGAGATGTTCAAAACCTTGAATGGGTTGGAGGTCGTAAACCCAAAGCAAATTTTCATGATTGTCATGCACCACCAATTCAAGAGGGCACATCTTCAATCTCACCAATGTGTTATATAGGAAGAATATTACGAAATACTTCTTGATACAGAAGCTGGTAGACCTATGGAACTGTCTACCAGCTCAAGATGTAGAAAAGAAAACAGCACTGGCCTTCAAAATACAGTAGTTCTGGACAAGACTATCAAGAACAAAGGAGGAATCCTACACAGGACATTGGCCTTCTCTGTCTTGGCCACCTTTAGGTAAGTAAGTACAAAGTAAGAGGTACTGTATACATTATCCATATCTAAATCAGTGATGTGTGATGGAGTCCAGCAGAGACTGTGGTGAGCTAACAGCAAGGGTCTTTACTCCTCTCAAAATTCAGGGAACAAAATTAAAGATACAATATTTTAACTTAAAAGATGACAGGTAAGAATATTTGGTGAATGTCAAGAAAGATAACGAAGCTTTATGTGTGTGTTAGTACAGGTATATGGAAAATATGTACAGTGAGTTCTGCTATAACGCGTGTTTTGATAACGCGAATTTGCTCTAACACGATTTATGAATTAGGAACGATATTTGTATAAAGCGAACGCTTGTTTGCTATAACGCGATTTTTGCTTACTATTTCTCCAATTTTGTGGTACAGTGGGGTATGCTATAACGAATCTAATTGGTTCTAGAACCTTGTTCGTTATAGCATTCGTTCGTTATAGGATTAATCCGTTCCAGGCCCCCAAATACAACCACTTAACACTGAAAAATATAATATAAAATTGTAAAAATTGTAAAAAAGTGCATAAATATGCATCTAAACCCCTGAAATAAAGAATATCATTAATATTTGTAATAAAAAAACAATAAATTAGAAAAAAAAAAAAATTAAATAATGTTCGTTGTAGGAGTTTCGTTCGTTATAGCATTCTCAATTTTATAGGTAAAACCGTTCGTTATAGGAATATTCGTAGTAGGATCCGTTCGTTATAGCATACCCCACTGTATTAACTGTGAATATAGTAAAGAAGAATATCAACAAGAAGCGTTCTGGTGATAGAATTCCCGGTGATGATCGTAAAAGAAAGGATATAACACTTGAAGAGAAGCTCGATTTTATCAACCTCAAAATCACCCTTCTCCCCCATCAAGTAAAGTGTTACATTTACTGTATGATTTCATTATTAGATATGAATGTAACATTTATTTAGACTGTGCTATCCTTTGTGTTAGGCTAACTACTAAATTTTTTCGATTTCGAGTAATCTGCACCTAACCCTATTTTCTCCATAAGCCCTGTTATTTCTATTACGCGATTTTCTATAACACGATATTTTACAAGAACACAATTATCGCGTTATAGCAGAACTACCTGTACAGTAACACATCCTACTAACATTTCTATTTATAAAATGTAAAAAATAAGGCGACAGGGTTACCAAAGCCAAATAGGCTATGGCATTAAAGTAAACTTTTACCAGCCAATAAAGGTGATGCAATAATATGATGACTGTTAGACTACAAAGGCGTAGCCAATAATTTTTTTTTTTACGGGGAATAGCCCACCCGGGCACAGGTCATCGACCCACAACGGGGCCTTGGGGGCAAAAAAATAAGAGTAAAACAAAATTAAAAATAGAAAAGAAAAAGATTATAAGTTTTGATCTACACCAGGAAGATGCCGGAAAACTGGCTTTTTAAAGAGAGACAGATTGTATGAGTATGGAAACACAGAAGAAGGCAGAGCATTCCACAGTTTGGCTGTGTGAGGAAAGAAGGATGTACTATAATGGGTTATTCTTGTGTGACCGACATCCACAGAGAAACAGTGGGCATCACGGGCAAGACGAGTGTTACGAGCCCACGGCCTTGCCGGCAGTACACAGGAAGCCAAATCCACCGAACATTGCCCGTTAAAGTACCTGTAAAAGAGAGAGAGAGAGTGAAGCAAAAATGAGGCAAAGAGAAAGGGACGAAAGATTATCAACTAAAGGAAGAGAGTCAATAAGACACAATGCCTTTGATTCCACCCTATCAAAAGGTTGGACAGAAGAAGAGCCACCCCAGATATGAGAGCAGTACTCCAAGTTAGGACGAATGAATCCCTTATAAACTTAAAGCAACTACTCAGGTGTGAAGTAGCTATGGTATCTGTACAGCATTCCCAGCTTTCAGGAGACAGCTTTAGCAATGTGGTGAGGCCTAGTATATCCATTTTTGAGCTTAGCAGAATGATTGCGTCCTGAAATGTGATCGGTGGAAGATCATCTACTTTGGAAAGTGTAATTGGTAAATACTGAGTTTTATTACTATTGAATTTAACCAAGTTTCTACCTCCCCATTCGGAGATGCTGCACAGATCCGCAATGATAAATGAAATGATATCAGCTCGAGAAACAGATCTAGTCTGAGAATTAGGAGGAAGGGAAAATGTGAAGTGTAGAATCATCAGCGTAAGAATGGATAGAATTAGTCTTAGTTTGAAGTAAATTATTGATAAAAAGAAGAAAGAGAGTAGGTGAATGAACAGAACCCTGTGGTATACCACTTTCGGTAGAGAAAGAGCGAGAGATTGATCCCCCGACAACAGCTGCCATGGATCAGTTCTCAAGGAAGCTAGAAATTAGAGAACAAAGTGGGGGAGACTGGCCAAATCCAACAGCTTTAAATCTGTTGTGTATAATGGAGTTATCCATGGGTGTTTCCGGGGTA
This sequence comes from Homarus americanus, assembly GCF_018991925.1. Lineage (NCBI taxonomy): Eukaryota > Metazoa > Arthropoda > Malacostraca > Decapoda > Nephropidae > Homarus > Homarus americanus. The sequence goes on from NW_024720711.1 coordinate 2,012,757, forward strand.
ATCTGCATTTCAGCTCATTATGTAATGATCACTGGCACAGACAACCTGTTTTTTGTTTATGTACACATTTTAGGCAACATACAGAGTTATTTGTGATGGGGGAGGTTCCTGAAAATCCCATCACAAGTAGAAATATTGTAAATCGGGTTCATTATAACATGGGGTTCAGTGGGATAGGTTCCTGGCCAGTCAGACACCCAATGTATCACAAAAAAAAAAAAATCCTAAAATACTACTACAGTAGCATTACAACACAATTAAACAACACTCACCACATCTTTAAGAACAAGTCTAGTCGTCATCATATGTCCCCTTCAAGGCTAAGGGGACTCTTAAGGTGGAATGGAGACATCAACCTAAGTCCCACACAGACTTTGGGGAGTCTGAAGTGTGGGAACTGGATGTGTAGCCTTCATCCTGGCCTTAAAGATGGTGAGCAAAATGCTTGCCAGACATTTTCATAGATAAATTACTCATTTCGGTCACAAAAATACAACAATAATGATGGGGACTCTGTTATTTTATGAAAAAAAGTATCAAATATGGTGATGGAAATGTGGTAGGGGATTAGTAGGTCTCATGTTATTGATCTGACTTGATCAATGTCAAGTAGAGATGGGATTGGGAATTAGTGGGCTCATGCAATATCTGGTCACCCACCGTTAGGGTGGGGGATTAGTGGGTCTCATGACAAGAAGAGATCTTGAATTAAGACGAAAGCTAAGTAGCAAATGTACTGTAATTTTGGCTAGCAAAAAGTGTATAAACTTTTATTCACAGCACCTGTTCTAATTGTGTTAGAGACATGAATTTGGTACCAGCCAGTTTCAATAAAAAATTCCTAAACAAAATATTTTGACAAGATAAAATGATGGGGGACTCAATTCCTTTATGAAGAAATGTAAGAAATGTTGATACTGAAGTCTATAAAATCAGTTCAAATTAACTTAGAAACAACGTTTTTTTAGTAAAATAATCGTAAATAATTTATCTGAAAGGTTTGTTAAATAAATATGTTTAAAAAACTAAATATCTATATGATACTGGCGTGCGATGCACCTCGTGAATGGAGCTGTGTGTCACAGTAGAATTTTCCACCATGTACTGGAGAAAATTTTCCCAAGTCTAAGTGACATATCTCACACAAATAGACACAATAGCTGTACTGTATTTATTTATGCAAACACTACTTTACACATACAATATGCATATTATAAATAACACAAATGATGTACATGTATATTACTACTGTCATCTTGGGCTAAAGTATAACAAGTATACAGTACTGTCCAATCTGTTGAATGTAAAACACAACTCTAATCACTTTTTACGTCTTTTAACACGAGTCATGGAGGTGTAGGGGATTAGTGGGTCTCGAGTTACTGACCTAACCTGATGCAATGTCAGGTTTACCCATTGTATATAAACTCTTCTCTCATTTGCAGTGGAGGTGGGGTGAGGGATTGGTGATCTCATATTACTTGACCTTCAGATGCAATGTCAGGTCACCCATTGTCTGGGTGGGGAATCAGAGCAAAGGCACTTCACAGTCACTAAAACAGAGTACAATGTGAACTTTAGTGATGTCCTTTTTACTGGAGAGAGAGAGAGAGAGAGAGAGAGAGAGAGAGAGAATAAGAGAGAGTGACAAAGAGAGAATAAGAGAGAGAGTGACAGAGAGAGAGTGAGGGAGAGAGAGTGGAGGAGAGAGAGTGATGGAGGAGAGAGAGTGAGGGAGAGAGAGTGATGGAGGGGAGAGAGTGATGGAGGAGAGAGAGAGAGAGAGAGTGATGGAGGAGAGAAAGAGAGAGAGAGGTCCATTTCTTACACACATGTAACCAAGAAGAAACAATGGCAAGACTGTAGTTCACCAGATGGCCACAAGGCGGAGTTCTGGTAAATGGAGCCTCAGCTTACATATGAAGTGAGTGTTGCGTTCCATTTGCCGAGTTGGCGGAATGATGAATATTGGTAATGCAAGTTTGTTTACATCACAAATAGGGGGGGTGGTCTTAATATATCACCATCGTTAATGCGGATTATCGTAGATTAGGAGATCATAAATAGAGGTCAACCTGTAAATAAAAGTTTATGCTAATTACTTCATGATCTTTCCAACATAGAACTACTACCTGTACTACTATGGTAACTAAAAAAGTGTGCTTCAGTTTCTATAAATAAAAAAAAATGGTATAATTAATAAAAAATATGGTATAATCAGTTCATAATCTTGAGTGTGAAGTAGTTTGGCTTTCTTATATAAACCATTTTATAAAGAATAGAAATACAGTACATCCATGAACACTAGTCAAACACATTTTTTGCTCATACTACAGCCAAATACAGTACTACATACTACAGTACAGGAAAAACTACAGTTATACTTCAGTACAGTACGTACAATATAGACTCCTTACCAAATAATCCTTCTCCAGGGGTCAGTGTCATGCCTCCTCTCAAGTTTTCTTCTGTTGGTCTTCCGTGAACGGACTTCCTCCTACTTCTTGTTTCTGATCGTTAAAGATCTTATTGGTATTTTCTTTAATCCTTGACCAACAACTCTTCTTGCTGACACATTCACCTGATGCACTCATCACAGTACAGTACAATATCTTCCAACATTCTTCCCACCAACTATAATATTTCTGTCTGTTAATACTTCTGACTTGCTTCTGTCTTGTGCTGTGTTGCATTCTTTTCACTTTTAGTCTTGTGCCTTATTATATTTGCCAGAATTTTGCCGATATTCTGCCAGTCTTAGTTTTACCACACTTCTACTATCTAAAAATGTGCAGTAAACCCTCTGTAACTGGCTGTGAAGATCACTAGATTCACCCTAAAAAGTAGCTTTAACTGTACACTGTAACATTAAGACTTAAAACTGTAGGCAAATGAACATCAATAACAAAGCATATAAAGAGCATTTATGAAAGCATAAAGAGAGCAAAAATTATACAAGTTAGTGTTCAAACTGCGTCGCAGTCACCCCTGGTGATTGCCTTAGCTAGCAATGGTGCTGTGCCATGGACCCTCTGACTTCCACACACTTACCACATAGTATTATGGTGGAAGCCTATAAATACTTAAATGTTTATACCTTATGATAATTACTGTACACTATCCATTTTATTTATTTTTTTGCACTTTCTGTATGTAACCGAGTTAAAAACTACGTAATACTTTATGATAATTACTGTTTTTTTGTTGGTTTTTTTTTGGGGGGGGGGGGGCGCATGTTCTATATGTAAGATTGAGTGTGTATGTAACTAAGTAAAAAATAACCATAATATTGTATAACATAAAGCTCACAGGCAGAGTATGGTTGGAAATATCCCCACTTGGCACAGGAATTACTTGGCATTCACTTATAATAGGACTTATGAGAGAGTACTTTTTTTTTTACTTTTGAATCCATGAAGTCAGAAATCCAAAACCTGGGGAGTGTCTGGATACAGTACTGTGGTAAGTCTTTCTTATTCATAGCAATAAAGCCAAGTTATATGTATGTACGTATTAGAATGCCTTCAGTTAATTTATTCTGTAGAGGGGCAAGGAGGTAATGTAATAGAAGTTTATAAACTCCTCAGAGGACATTACTTAGTCGAGTGTTCATACCTGGAGCTGGCAAATGGCTGCCCCACTAGAGGTCACAGCCCCAGATTAATGAAGCCACAAGTACAGAAAATTGCCATAGTCATCGTTTTTGGAGTGTAATCTCATTTAGGATAAGACTTAGCCAACACCGGCACATGTTCAGGTACCTTCAAGAGCCAATACTTGCCAGCAGTGTGCAACAGAACAGACCAACTGCTCAACTGACTAGTGAGCTGACCAGGGGTGAAAAAGATCAGTAGAAACAGAAACCTCGTCAACCTGAGAACTGTATAAGATAATCTCACAAGCATTGTCTTGTCACTCTGAAGCCACAATAATGGGACTTCACAAACTCTACAATACTTTATCCTTGGGAACATAAAAGTCCTGTGAGTGAAAGAAATAATTCTATAGTAACCAACATCATCATAACAAATAACTCCTCAAAAATCTGAAATACAGTAATAATTCAAAGTCTTGCAATATTTAAAAGTACAGAATATACAAGTTGCACTAAAATACAGTATGATAAAATGTAGTTAGAAGTCTATGTTACATTTGAACTACCTGTACAGTACAGGTACTCACAAAATACTTCCGCAATTTAACATATACTGTACACATAAACAATAATAAATAATTGCTAATATGCATCAAAAAAATCACAATACAAAAGTGTACTTAAACTTAACACCAAAAATTATGTCAACTGAACTTAGCCAGCAAGAGGATCAGCAAGGGAAGCAGAGCAGTGATGTATGCACTCACATCCTCAAACAGGAAGAACAACCTGTCCATCCTACTTTTCATGTTGTTTATACTGTATGTATATATATATATACTGTATATATACATATACTATAGTTCAGTAGGTATACTCACATAATCATGGCTAGATAAGTTCGTAAACAATCCTCTAGTTACAAATATTAATAATCTTGTATTTTCATTCACACATTATCCATGTTCACATTCTTGGTAAGTTTTTAAGTAACCAAATTCAAGTTAAAAATACATTACTGGTGGCTTTGTAAATTTTTTAATAATTTTGACCTTTGTAAGTCTTTCTGTGTTCCTTATCAGTAAAGACAAACTTATTAGATTATACAGTACTGAAATCATCCTAGAAAATGTATTCCACACAATTTTCACACCTTAGTCTGAGATAAATGAATGACATTACTATAGTATATAAATTTTCCAATAATGTATATTAATTCATTATTACAAATTAATAAATGAAAAAGTCTAGTGATTTGTATCTCTTATTCAGTTATATTGAATTTCCAGTTACATGATAAATATTGTTGTAGTGTAGTTAAAAAACAAAACAAATATAAGTTCATTTATCTTAAACTCCTGGTGAGAGAGAGTCCACACTGCCTGTATGTTTTGTCACTCTTCACTAGATCAGAACAGTCATAAAGATAGTGTGTGACATGTTCCCTTGGGTATACAAGTGCAGGTATACAGTTCCCTACCTGACCAAAAAAAAGTGATGGTCAATTTATAAAAGATACAAGTTCTAATGAAGACAGGATACATGGGTGATATATAATTAGTGTTGTCAATTGTGAAGACATACAGCTTCATGCAAAAGGGTACATACGTGCATAAGAAGGTCAAGTAACCATAATACAATAGTACTGTACTGTAATTTGGAACATACACAAGTGCACATGAGTAAAAGTAATTGTAAAAGGACAAACCAAAATAGAGTATGTAAGAGTAACTTAGGGGACAGCTGGAAAAATGAACCATAATAATGAAAATATGGATTGAACATAGTTAATTAGTATCAAGTAAGTAGATTATCTAAGGCTGAAATATCATCTCAGTACAGTTTAACAGAGAAAGAAAGAGAAATTAAAAACAGTAATTGTATTATCAAAAATTTTAAAGTTTGTTAAACAGGAGCTCGAGTTATTCTACTTTAGTTCTCAGACGTGTATCTCGAATTTCAAATACCGTATTTTTTATGGCTGAGTAACTGAACCTTGATTTGTCTCCCACAACGCACCCTCCATCAGCCTACAAGGGCATCCCAGAATTTAGCCAGAAAACTATTGATACAGTGAACATTAAAAAAACTTATAACACAGCTGAACCAAGTGTGATCTAGAGAACCTGTGTCCAGTTCATCTCTAGCTTGGTCTTGTACCCTGCAATACCATTATATAATTTATAAGTTAACAACACCCTGGCCCAGCTTTCTCTGGTGCTGTATTTGGCATAAAGCATCGGCATGCCCTGATGGTTGGTGATGTTATTCAGGGCATCAGCAATGAAGTGGTGGCCAAAATATAATGCCAACTTGTTTTAATTATGCGTACTTCACCTTCATGATACAAACTTGGTTTTAAGGTGACAATACTGCATATTGTAACTCCAGCCCAGAATGGCAAATAGAAATAAAGGCTTACTGTAAATTACTCTTGACCAGTAATTTTTTTTCTGGCAGTACATCATCAAAACATTTTATCTGCCCTGATATGAGCAAGCAAGGAGCAAACGTGCATGAATGAGCGTATGTTCAATTGCGTCTGTCAACTGGCTTTAGGAACTGCATGTGTTTCCCGATTGTTGAAAGTTTATTGCGGAAGCCAAGGACAAGCTGGAGTTCAGACGTCTCTCTGCCATATATAAACCCTGTGAATCCAACGGAAGCTCTGTTGACTCCTCCTGACACTCATTGAACCTAAGTTCGTGTGTGAAGCCTCCCTCCCTGTATTATTCCCGTGTTGGACTCCTGTTGGAATTCTGTACTTTTAAGATAAGTTTATTTAACAGAGACTGGGTCAGGTTCGTTTGTAATAACGTGTTGTGTAATTAGTCTCTCAGTGAATTTACAAATATTTTATGAAAGAGACTCAAGATTTGTGGTATTTTGTATTTTATGTACACTATTTGCCTCGGTATGCTTTTGTGTTATACAGTAATTTATGGGTAGAGATCCTGATCTGGATGTAATTTTGTTTCATTCTCTTCTGGTGAAAGTGGTTTCACGTAGTCAGATTGGTGTAACGTGGGGGTAACAGCACCAAAAATACATAATACTGCACAGTACATGATAATATGAAGACTTGATACTGATCACCATGTAAAGAATATTGTATAGACAATGTTAACATGATACACATGCCCTTTTTAATTATCCATTATAATGTTTAGCAACTCTTATGTCAAAGCAAATATCATGCATTTCATATAGATTACTAGTACAGTACAAACTTGTTAGGTACAATACTATTGAATTTAACTCTCTTGTTAAAACTGTACAATAATAATCAATAAATTAAACTGTTCCTTTTATGATTAAAAGCTACTAAAACATTGAAAGAAGTGGATGTACAGTGAAGCTATCGGCAAGAAGGGTAAAAGGAAAAGCCCATAACTGAAGTATCACCACAATAATTGAGTGCCCTGTGCTCCATAACCTGTACTGTATGGTAAATGAGAGGTAAGGATGGATGACTCTCTGATGTGCTAAATGGATGATGGAGAGAGAAAACCTATATCAGTTGTGCTGTGGGAGTGGAGAAGGCATCACATGACATAAGGAGATAAGTCAGTGTGCAAACAGAGAAGATGAATTAAGAGGGTAACAGAGGAAGAGGAGAAGATACACAAACAAAAAGATATACTGTATATATTATGGTGTAATGAAGTTTGATAACAACTGTGTTTGACAAGGATTCTGCTTAAGGTATCTAGCTTTACTGAAAAAAAAGTTCACTGGACATTGTAGACAAAGTGATAAACAACACATCTGAGAGAAAAACAAGATATGATCTTGATTGTAAAACATTAAGAACAATAGCATTACTAGTGGGCCTGTGGGTATGGCTAAGAATGAGGTTAAGTTACAGTATAGCAGCACCATATGTGAGCTCATTAAAGACCAACTTGACCAACACTGGCACAGGTACAGATACACCATGGAACCAGTACATGCCAACAGGGTGTAACAGAGACATAATTGACCATCTAAACGGCTAACAAACAAATCAGCAGTGAAGAGGATGAAGTATAAAGTATTACTAGTGAACCTGTGGACATGGCTGAGAATGAGGTTAAGTTAAAGCATAGCATTACCAGTGGACTTGTGGACTTGGCTGAGAACAAGGCTAATGTACAATCCTACAGTGGGGGAAGTAAGAAATAATCTCAAATCACCATTGAATCATACTTCTATTAAGCATGAGAGGAGGGAGCAGAGGGAAGATGATGCAGATCAGTGGAGGTAGTCTACTAGAACCTCATCATCATCATCTATTTCAGCTGCGCTCGACTCCACCTCATGGTAGTCCATTTCTAAGGCAGCAGTGTCCTCTCTGGCCTCGGTAAACTCTCCTATGGGGCCACGGAATAACACAAGGGGGACATGGGAATGGCAGAGGAGAGAGGTTAAGGAGAGAGACGTTTTTATGAGGACAAACATAATTCAGGGGGGGACAAGGGAGAATGACAGGAACCAGAAACATTTAAACCAAGGAAGAAGATACAGGTGTGTGTGGAGGAATGTTGAGAGTGAGAAGGAAAGTCACAGAGGTAGAGGATTCAGGAAGTGAAGAATTCTTTATTAGATAACTTGATAATCATATCCAGACATGCATCATGCAATTAAAAAGTATCACTTGTGCATTTTTTCATCTAAACTGTGAACATTATGGCCGCAAACATCTAATGCACTATCAGTAAGATTATTGAAATAGAAAATCACCACAATGTTCAGTAAAATTTAAAAAACATAGCATAATGGCAGTCATCAACAAGTTTAAGAGAAAAAATTGGGATTACATGAAGTCTAGATATACGAGCTCTTTCTACCTGAAGATTAACCACCCCAATGCTACCTGGGGGTTAGGTTGGGTTATTGATAGGGTGGTTAATGTTCAAGTAAAATAAGTCAAATCTTCAGTTAATCCAAACAATGTACAGTACAGTACAGTAACTCAAGGAGATGTATTTTGGGTCAATGCCTCATGCAAAGTGACTTCACAGACTCAATTAACCTCATCAAGTTTATGGCTAGTATGAGGTAGACATGTGTCAGCTCCACACTTTTTACCTAGTGGGTTAATTTATGAGTTATCGAGACTAAGGTAAGTTAGCTATGAACAACTGGAGCCAAATTTTCCTTCGGTTGAAATATCTGACATTTAGGAGGTGTTTTTACCATTCAAATATTTATGAATGCAAAAATGTTTGTATTACTATTTGCTCCTTCCGATTACTTTACTTATGTACAGCTGTATTGATGACTGATTAACTGTCTTTTGAAGTTTTATTTGTGAAACATGGTCTTAAACATGACTCCCTATAGTGTACAGTATTCCAGCCTAATGTTAGAAGATAGCTATTGTATCTATTTTATATATAATCTGCTGGTCTCATAACATCTGACACTTCCTCTCCATTCTACTATACAAATATAATCAAATTCCACTTCGTCCTTGAGCTTCAGCCACACCACTTAACTTCCAAGTGTGTCATCACCAGCCTCATCCAAGTCATGTTTAAGATTTGTCAACCATCTATCACCCTCAGGCATTGTTGCTTCAAAATGCAAGATGTAAATACTGTAGTAATAATTATTTGCATGTGTTGCCTTCACCAAAAATCATCCAAAAGTTAAGTTATCATGACTTACCTTCTTCCATGCCTTCTCCAACGTACCAGTGTACAAAGGCTCTTTTGGAGAACATCAAATCAAACTTGCGGTCGAGGCGCTCCCAGGCGTCCTTAATTGCAGTTGTGTTTGAGAGAGCACAAACAGCTCTCTCTACTTTAGCCAAGTCAGTACCAGGTACCACAGTTGGTGGCTGGTAGTTGATGCCCACCTAGAATATATACAGTATACCATATATAAATACAGTACAAAAATTGTGATAACCACAAGAAAACACAAAGTCCCACAAGACCAGAACATAAACCTTCTCTGGCTTATTTAGTGCCTCCTCCTCCTTCCTCCACCCCGCTCAGCCCTCAACAGATATTTTGTGTTCTGTACTATCCTAAAATTTAAAGAAAGAATTAAATATTCTTTCTCTAACAATAATTACAAATTCTAGAATGTGTTGATACTGTTCAGTTACTGTACCTTGAAGCCTGTTGGACACCAATCGACAAAAGTAATATTTTTCTTGGTGCGTGTCTCGGCAATGGCAGCGCTGACATCCTTAGGAACAACATCCCCACGGAAGAGGAGACAACATGCCATATATTTACCATTCCTGGGATCACACTTGACCTGGTGAGAGACATGAACAAAGGATCATACAACACACACAGAAGATGCTACTTTATTGGCACTAAGTATCTGATGGCCTTGTCAGCCATTTTTGGTTGAAATGCCTTCTTATTTACCATTGTTTGTATACCTGCACTGTCTTGGTATATTGTTAGTAAATTTGCACTGTCTAGGTACACTGTTTGTATACTGTACTGCACTATCTAGGTACATTGTTTGTATACCTGCACTGTCTAGGTATATTGTTTGTATACCTGCACTGTCCTAGGTACATTGTATACCTGCACTGTCTAGGTATTCTTTGTATAACTGCATTGTCTAGAGTACACATTGTTAGTATACCTCTTTGCACTGTCTAGGCACATTGTTTGTAAACCTGCACTGTCTAGGTACATTGACAGCATACCTGCACACTCTTTGTATACCTACATTGTTTAATACCTGCACTGTCTTGGTACACTTTGTATACCTGCACTGTCTAGGTACACTTTTTATACCTGCACTGTATCAATATATTGTTAGTATACCTGCACTGTCTAGGTATATTGTTTGTACACTCTTTGTATACCTGCACTGTCTGGGTACACTTTTGTATACCTGCACTGTCTGGGTATATTGTTTGTATACCTGCACTGTCTGGGTATATTTTGTATACCTGCACTGTTCAGGCATATTTTGTATACCTGCACTGTATCTAGGTAATACCTTTGTATACCTGCACTTTCTTTGTATCTACTGTCTAGGTATATACATTGTTTGTATAACCTGCATTGTCTAGGTACACTTGATATATACCTGCACTGTCAAGGAACATTGTTTGTATACCTGCACTGTCTATGGTAATTGTTTGTATCCTGCACTGTCTAGGTATATCTGTTTGTATACCTGCACTGTCTAGGTATGCATTGTTCAGTATACCTGCACTGTAGGTAATATTGTGCATTGTTAGTACACTCTTTGTATACTGTCTAGGTACATTGTTTGCCCTGCACTGTTCAGGTATACTTTTTGTATACCCTGCACTGTCTAGGGTATATTTTTGTATACCTGCACTGTCTAGGTATATTGTTAGTATACCTGCACTGTCTAGGTATATTGCTGATATACACTAGGTATATTTTGTATACCTGCATTGTCTAGGTATACACTAGGTATATTGTTTGTATACCTGCACTGTCTAGGTATATTGTTTGTATACCTGCATTGTCTAGGTATACTCTTTGTATACCTGCACTGTCTAGGTATATTGTTTGTATACCTACTGTCTACATTATGTGTTTGTATACCTGCACTGTCTAGGTATATTGTTTGTATACCTACACTGTCTAGGTATATTGTTTGTATACCTGCACTGTCTAGAGTATATTGTTTGTATACCTACTGTCTAGTATATTGTTTGTATACCTGCACTGTCTAAATATATTGTTAGTATACCTGCACTGTCTAGGTACTATTGTTTGTATACCTGCACTGTCTAGGTATATTGTTTATATACCTGCACTGTCTAGGTATATTGTTTTGAAGATCACCTGCACTGTCTAGGTATATTGTTTGTATACCTGCACTGTCTAGATATATTGTTAAATATACCTACTGTCTAGAGTATATTGTTTGTATACCTGCACTGTCTAGAGTATATTGTTTGTATACCTACTGTCTAGGTATATTGTTTGTATACCTGCACTGTCTAGGTATATTGTTTGTATACCTGCACTTTATCTAGGTATATTGTTTGTATACCTGCACTGTCTAGGTATGTGTTGTATACCTGCACTGTCTAGGTATATTGTTTGTATACCTGCACTGTCTATACACAATACACATAGATTGTATAACTGCAGTATCTAGGTAGTATACATCATTAGCCTATACCTGCAGTGACTGTATACCTTCACCATCTATACACATGATTAAATGATGAAAATGTGTCTGAAGATTTCACAGAATAAAACTGAATAGAGGAAAAGAAGAGAAAGTAGAAGAATAGCTAAGATACATCAGCACATCACCAAACAGACCCCCTTACATATTAACCCTTTATCTAGTCAAATAAAATTGATCTTCAGGACAGTTAATTAACCTAACCTAAGGACTCCCTCATCATTATCCATCTTTTACTTTACTTTTTACTTTTATCCTCTTCGCCACTGATTGGCCCGTTAACTGCTTGAGTGATCGGTCACATCTCTGTTATGCACTGTTGTCAAGTATTGGGCATGCACTGGATCCTGAATGTATCTGTGTCATGGTCACAATGACGGTCTGTTTGAAACCCTGATTCATATTATACTCCACGCCAGCAAAACATGTGGATAACTGGTGAGTTATCCCTAGGAAGCAGGGTTGGAAAAAATCATGATTATTTTTAAAAAAATAAAAAAATCGATTTATTTGATTTAAATCGGATTTTTTTTATTTAAATCGATTTTTTATTTTTTTACTAATTGCATTAAAATAGTATTTTTAAACCATAAAAACAGTATTTTTCAACCAAGCTTATTCAGGATAATAAACAGAAAATTGGCATTAAGATATTTATGCAGTAGATGTACCAATGGCATTCAACACAATACAGTTGTACCCCGCTTAACGCGGTTTCACTTAATGCGATTTCTCATATACGCGGTGCCTCGCCAGAACCGAACTTTCACTTAACGCGGTTCATCTTCTCATATACGCGGGAAGCGGCACGGGCACGATGCGCACAAGGTCGCCCAGTCATCAAAACATTACCGAGTTCTTCACCCGCCACCCACCACAGCCGGCCCAAGTCAGTGATAGTGATAATTATAGTGAGGATATGGACTTATATGGACTTTGAGGGGTTTGACAAAGAGGCCCTGCAAGCCTCTGTAGTGGATAGTGATACAATTGATACAAGTGATACAGGTGAGGGCCAATAATCTGCCCTCTGCCTCGGAACCAACCCCCCATCCCCGTGTGCCCAGCCATCTCTTCTACTAATGTAAGTGTTAAAAAACTTAATATTATTGATATTTCTCTTAATTATTAATTGTGTGTGCATACCATCATAAAGTTAAGATAATATTTTTACTACAACATAGTTGTGTGTCGTCAAAAAGTGGAGTTTGGGGGTCGGGCCAGTCTCTATTGGAATTAATCCCATATGTTCTGTTGTTCACTTAACGCGGTTTTCACTTAACGCGGTACTCTGTGGGTTCAATTGACCGCGTTAAGCGTGGTACAACTGTACAGTAATATTCTTTTTGTAAAATAAAAGAAAACTGGTAACACATCTTACATTTGAGTGCACAAATCCAAACGTAATAATGAAATTTAACATAAATGCTCTTATAGGATTACAGTGTTTCAAAAATTAATGACTTAACTTCTTCAAGTCAACAGAATAATATTCTCATTTTGTAAAAAAAATAATACCGGTAACACGTTTAAGAATTACCGGTAATAACTTCAAGTCAACACAATATTCTCATTCTGTAAACAACAAAAATAGTTCAAAACATTTAAATTAGCTTAGTTGAACATTGAAATGCTTATATACTGTGACAAGCTTAGATGCCTTTTCCTGTCCTAGGCGATTTCTTACCATTGAGTACAAATCCATATGTGGAAAAAATCTCTCAACCCCTACTGATGATGCAACAGCTGTAAATAATTACCTAGGAACATCCATTACATTTTCTGTCATATCATTGGCAAAATACTGCCACCAAGCAAGGGGTGAGAGAGGTTTTACAACATCTTTACCAAAATAGACCTCTTTAAATGGTGCACTTCTTCCATGGAAGGACATTAATTTTGAAAGGAAATGTGGAAGAAACTCACACACTTACTGTTCTGCAATGTCTCGCTGCTCAGGAGTCAGATGTCTGCCCTGATACCTTGGATCTATCACATTAGCTAGAAAATGGGCAGGTTTCAATGCTACTTTGATTCTTTTTTTCAAAATTATCCATATCCTTCTTATCTGTTAAATACTCCTTAATATCTGTTTTCAGTTTTACCCAGATTTCTACAGCATCACTTAATAGGGTATGTTCTCTCTGGACACAGTCCAATGCCACAGCAATAGGCTTAAGTCTCTCTAAATAGTCTTCTGCAGTTCTTTTTAATGCCTTATCATTAACTTTCCTTTCAATTTTCTTATCAAAGTCTTCACTATTTTCTTTGCACACTTTGACAAGGGTCTCCCAGTTCTTTAAATAAGATTCAATAGAAACTGTCACTGTGTTCCATCGTGTGTCTGATGGCATTACTAGCGTTGTTCCTCCTGCTCTTCTATACAAAGATCCTAGGATGTGATGATTTCTGAAGTACTTAATGATTTCAGTAATGTGCTCCTTAATGTTCTTGATTTGCAGGTCTTGTGAAAGCAAATTTAACAGGTGTGCAGAGCAACCATATGTTATAATGGATTTATCTTGTCCGAATTCACTTCTCATTTTTGCCATATTAGCAGCATTATCTGTTACACAGCTTCTTACTGTGCATCCAAATTTGTCTTCACACTTTTTTGTAGCACATTCAGCTAATTTCAACAGATATTCAGCTGTGTGTTTTGATTCTGTGTCTATAGAGTCAACAAGATAAATACGGTTATCCGCTGTTAAAGTTATACATACTATAGGCTCATTATGGACATTACTCCATCCATCCATGGCCATGCAAACTGTTTTCCCACTAAGTTCTTCTGAATAATTCTTAATCACTGAATCGTAGGCTTGATCCAAAAGAGACCCTCCAATTTGATGTCTATTAGGTGGAACATATCCTGGTCTTAGCATTTTAATCATCTTGATGTTATCAGCCTGCTGCATTGCATAAACTTTTCAATCATGTTGAATAAAAAGAGAAAACAGTTATTAGTAAAAAAATCATTTTGATTTAAATCATGATTTTTTTACTCTGATTTAAATCATGTCATTTAAATCATTTGATTTAAATCATAACAACCCTGCGAGGAAGAAACGCGTTTTCCCTCTCCGTAAGTCCTGTAGTGGATCCTCTCCCCTACAACTCCCAACTGAGCTCCGGCCACGCGCCTACCAGCCAATCAGCGTACAGCCAGCTACGCCGAGAGACTAGGTCTATGCAGTGGACGTATGGGTACGATCGCCGACCTAGTCTCGACCTTCAACTTCCAGCTCAGGATCAGAGCGTTTCACACCTTACGCTTCCGCTCCCATGATTGGCCCTCGCGCTACGAGCACCTCATATCCTGAGGTTCCTAAATCACATAAATACGGCCCCAGTTGACCGGGGAACTCATTCTACACTCGGCTACCGGACCAGCAACATCTCTCCACAGCTCCTCACCACTCAGCTTCCTCAGAAAGCTCCTCGCCCTACAGGATCTCTGAGCAAGTTACTCCTCACCTAGTAACTCCTAAGCACTGCACTGTACAACAATATATATACAGAAAGCGCATTGTGAATTTCTATTCTACCTCATTTCTGAGAGTAAGATATCTACATGTACGTACGTTTGTGTGCCCATACAAAGAGAAAATAGACAACTAAAGAGAATTGACGACTGGCCACTTACAGTACGCTACAGTCCCGCCCATTTGGGGTACTCAGTTGTCAATGCATATATACCACTTTTTACTGGCAAGCTCAATATCGAATTAGTTTATGTAAATCAACTTAAGAAATTCGCCAGACCCGTGTCAACTGAGGGTCATCTTTGACTGTGTAGCAGTTGATTTGAATGTAATTTCTGTCATTGCGTGAGTAGCAACCTCTGACAACTCACGGCGTATATAAACCTGCGCGTGAAGGAGGAATCCCTTCCTTGACGACTTCCAAATTTATCTCAGGTATGTAAGCGAGTGTTCCCCGCTGATATAGTCATTCAGCTTAACTTAGTAAATTTTGTGAGTATCAGTGTTCATGTTGTAACAGTGAAATTGTCATTTACCCAGTGTAAGAATTACTGTAACGTAAATGTCGTCTGTCGTTGCTAGACGAAAGATTGTTTGTGATTGAGTCATCTCAGCCCTCCCTTGACGTCTCCACATTT
This sequence comes from Homarus americanus, assembly GCF_018991925.1. Lineage (NCBI taxonomy): Eukaryota > Metazoa > Arthropoda > Malacostraca > Decapoda > Nephropidae > Homarus > Homarus americanus. The sequence goes on from NW_024720711.1 coordinate 2,028,608, forward strand.
ATCCCAGATCCAGTGTGTGGGTTATTTGAACACCCCACCGGCTGCCCGGGGTCGGTGGATACATAATAGTTAGCTGTATTGGACGATGTCGCTGATTCGGCACGATTAAACTGCTCCAGTCCACATCGTGAGAACGAGACTCCAGACTCTCGCCACGTGTCAGACTTCAACCGACTACAACAGCGGTCTTCATTTGTTGAGACGCCAGTGTTCTACCCTGGGACACTCCGTGAAGTTATATGGTCCACAGTGTTTGTTATATATGATTGGGGATAATTAACTGGAAATAATTATCCTATGTTGGGTAGTGAACCCATAAAATTTTTTAGTATCAGTAATAACGTGTTGTGCTGTGAGTGCATCCTCCATATGCACTAAAAACAGCTCTAGTGAGGGCACCATATGTAAGTTTGTCTTGTAGCTGTATGTAATGTAATGTACCACCAGTAATGTTGTAAGAAGCCAGAGTAGAGTATGCAATTTGAATTGTAGATGAGTACTGTAAAGCCAAGGAGTTGAACCTTGTAGTTGTATGTTAATGACATCTTTTACCTAATTTAATTTAATTTTAATAAACCATTTCTTAGAGTATATTAGGGGTATCTTTTTCACTCAGTATCCACCTTTATTTTGCCCGATGACTTGATACCAGAATTACAGTCCCCATGTGCCCAAACCTTCTAGCCATGCTGCCAAAGGTCTGAGGTGATGAAGTAACCATAATGAAATATTTAGACAGAACAAATGAAGGAACTAAGACAAAAAGAGAAGTATGAAATAAGAATATAAGGGAGAAGAAGAAAATCCCCGCCCTTATAATGGTGGCAACGTGATCCCTGCCCTTATATCTGTACCTGTCAAGTCTGGTCTTGAAAGAGCTCACACTCGGTGCCATCACAACGCTCTCTGGCAAATTGTTCCAAGAGTTCACAGTTTTCTGGACTTGTGGCTTCTTCAACCTTGAGCTGTGACCCCTTATGGGGTGTGCGTCTGCCAGCTCCAGGTATGGACACCTTACTTAGTACAGTAGACCCTTGCCATTCACAGTAAGCAGATGGCGGCTATGGTGGCTAGCTTGCATGCCTTTTCCCGCAGCACAACGAGTCACCCCACACAGCATCTCGTGTTGTACTCTCAAAACTTCAGTGTTTCTGTGTGAAATGGCCTCTAAAAAGACTGCCTAGTGTCAGTGCTAATGATGCCATTGGAGTAAAATGTAAAAGGCAAAAGTCAGTGATGACCCTGACAAAGAAAGTTTTATTTTTTTATATGTTAAAAGATGGGATGAGTGCTGTTGCAGCTGGTCAGTTGTTTGGTACAGGTATACAGTAGTGCACTAACACATAAAAGAGTTCGAGCCCCATCCCAGATACATGTAGGAAGGAAGTTATCCAGTGTGACCCGACCAAACATCACAGGTTTCCTAGTCCTCGGTTTCCTCCTGTACTAACATTGGATAGTCCAACCACCCAAATGGCTAGTAAGCTGGTAAGAGGCTAGAATTATTAAAAAAAATAAAATAAAAAATATGAAAATTTGGTGAAATTCCATAAAGTCTTTCTAGTGCTAATGGTATCCTCCACCTTTACCCTTCAATGTCATTTCATCATCATCATAATAATAATAATAATAATAATAATTATAATAATAATAATAATAATAATAATAATAATAATATTATTATTATTATTATTAATATTCTAAAGATACAGAAGAAAAAAATTAAAAAGAAGCTATTTTACCCCTGACTAATACAAACCACTCCAGGTATATACTGTAATACTTTAAACACTCACCATCTGGTAGGTTGTATCAAAGCAGTTAGCAGTTATATCACGCACACTAAAATCCTCATGGAAGGCATTTTCAGTTGACACTACTGGTGCATATGTAGCCTGAGGGAACATCATTATAATTATCATCAAAACTTAGTTAGGGTTTCATAAATTCATAAAATTATAAAAAGAAAGGAGATATAGTCAATAAAATCTGCATCGTTATTACATTTCTAACTTATTTATACAGTATTACCCCGCTTTACGCGGTTCCACTTTCCGCGATTTCTCATTTACGCGGTGCCTCGCCAGAACCGAACTTTCACTTTCCGCGGTGCATCTACTCATATACGCAGGAAGCGGCGCGGGCAGGATGCGCACAAGGTTGCCCAGTCATCAAAACATTACCGAGTTCTTCACCCGCCACCCACCACAGCCGGCCTAAGTCAGTGATAGTGATAGTGAGGATATGGACTTATATGGACTTTGAGGGGTTTGACAAAGAGGCCCTGCAAGCCTATGTGGTGGATAGTGATACAATTGATACAAGTGATACAGGTGAGGGCCAATAATCTGCCCTCTGCCTCGGAACCAACCCCCCATCCCCGTGTGCCCAGCCATCTTTTCTACTAATGTAAGTGTTAAAAAACTAATATTATTGATATTTCTCTTAATTATTAATTGTGTGTGCATACCATCATAAAGTTAAGATAATATTTTTACTACAACATAGTTGTGTGTCGTCAAAAAGTGGAGTTTGGTGGTCGGGCCAGTCTCTATTGGAATTAATCCCATATGTTCTGTTGTTCACTTTACGCGGTACCCTGTGGGTTCAATTGACCGCGTAAATCGGGGTACTACTATGAAATTTGAATAAATACATAAACTTTATACTACATTAAAAAAGGATCCCGTAGGACCTTTACTGCTCCTTAGACACTTCTTTTACTGCCCCTCAAACACACTTCTACTGTCCTTTTTATTTTTTTCCACAAGTTTACTCTATGGGTGTTCGTATGGGCTACTGTTTAACCATCAGAGTCTCCCAAGATCTTTCAATAAAAAATAAATAAATAAACTCATAATAAGCATACCAGTGGGAAGTGTATCCTGGGGTAAGGCACAAGATTGGTCTGAAACTCTGTCAGGTCAACATTCAATGCTCCATCGAACCTGAGTGAGGCTGTGATGCTGCAATACAAGACCAGAAACTATTAAATGATAGTTGTGGATGGGGTAGTGTGTGTGTGTGTGTGTGTGTGTCCCTAGTGCCTGTGGGTGGAGGGGAGTGTGTGTCTTCCTCTAGTTCCCGTGGGTGGAGGGGAGTGTGTGTCCCTAGTGCCTGTGGGTGGAGGGGAGTGTGTGTGTCTTCCTCTAGTTCCCGTGGGTGGAGGGGAGTGTGTGTCCCTAGTGCCTGTGGGTGGAGGGAGTGTGTGTCTTCCTCTAGTTCCCGTGGGTGGAGGGGAGTGTGTGTCCCTAGTGCCTGTGGGTGGAGGGTGAGTGTGTGGGTCCCTTGCCTCTTCCTCTAGTTCCCGTGGGTGGAGGGGAGTGTGTGTCCCTAGTGCCTGTGGGTGGAGGGGTGTGTCTTCCTCTAGTGTGTGGAGTGTGTGTCTTCCTCTAGTTCCTGTGGGTGGAGGGAGTGTGTGTCCCTAGTGCCTGTGGGTGGAGGGGAGTGTGTGTCTTCCTCTAGTTCCCGTGGGTGGAGGGGAGTGTGTGTCCCTAGTGCCTGTGGGTGGAGGGGAGTGTGTGTGTCTTCCTCTAGTTCCCGTGGGTGGAGGGGAGTGTGTGTCCCTAGTGCCTGTGGGTGGAGGGGAGTGTGTGTCTTCCTCTAGTTCCTGTGGGTGGAGGGGAGTGTGTGTCCCTAGTGCCTGTGGGTGGAAGGGAGTGTGTGTCTTCCTCTAGTTCCCGTGGGTGGAGGGGAGTGTGTGTCCCTAGTGCCTGTGGGTGGAGGGGAGAAGCGAGAGTTTCAGAAATAAAATCTTGTATATAATCACAATTCAGGCCATAATGACTCCCCATTGCAGAGGAAACTAAAATAAGGTAGATGGATTAAACTTTTAAACTTGATGTGCTTAGCTTTAGTATTTGATTGGTCGAACTGTTATTTGTATACATTAAAAAATGCACGATACAACAGCCACATTCCCAAACAAGTGCATGAAATTTATTAAGAGTATCAACAAGACAAGGACAGAAATTTTTATCATGAAACAACACAATCATCTGACTGTGGTGATCTAACCTTCCCACGATTGTATAGATGTGTTGATCTGACCTTCCCATAACTGTAAACTGTGTGATGATCTGACCTCCCCATGACTGTATTGACTGTGTTGATCTGACCTTCCCATAACTGTATTGACTGTGTGATGATCTGACCTCCCCATGACTGTATTGACTGTGTTGATCTGACCTTCCCAGGACTGTAAACTGTGTGATGATCTGACCTCCCCATGACTGTATTGACTGTGTTGATCTGACCTTCCCAGGACTGTAAACTGTGTGATGATCTGACCTCCCCATGACTGTAAACTGTGTGTTGATCTGACCTTCCCATGACTGTCAACTGTGCGATGATCTGACCTTCACATGACTATAGCCTGAGTGGATGGTACAAAGCTTGTTGCCATACCTGGAGACCACCTGCCCGATCATACGGTTGAGGTTAGTGTATGTGGGTCGGGAGATGTCGAGCCTCTTCTTACAGAGGTCATAGATGGCTTCATTATCCACCATAAATGTCACGTCCGCATGTTCCAGTGTTGTGTGTGTGAAGAGGATGGAGTTGTATGGTTCAACCACAGCTGTTGAGACCTGCCAACATATCAGGATACTACAGTATGTAATTGTGTTTATTCCCAGCTTTTGTCAATGTTTAATGCTTTTGTAAACCAACTTACTGTATAAAGTATACTGTACAGTTACTTATCAAGTTCATTATTAAACTTAGCACTAATTTCTGAATAACATACAGCATGGTCACCAAAGATTACTTACAGATTTTACCGAGAACATTACTGTATTACTAAGTTTTAGCAAAATCAAACTTAGAGAATAAAAGACTTTTGGTCCACATAAGATTAAGGTCTACAAGGAGACCTTCAAACTCTACCACATGGACAAATGAGACTGTACATATTCTCATATATTCTCATAAAACTATACTGAATTGAGAGAGTCATATATATTACAGTATGTGGACCTGGTGCTTGATACAGAGCATAGTGACAGGCATTACAGTACATAGGAGATAATTATGAAGTAAACACACCTGTGGGGCAGGATATATGGAGAAGCAGAGCTTGGACTTTTTACCATAGTCAATGGACAGGTGCTCCATCAGAAGAGAGCCGAAACCTGATCCGGTGCCTCCACCAAAGGAGTGGAAGACAAGGAAGCCCTGAAGCCCTGAACACTGCTCCGTTTGTTTTCTAACACATTCCCGAATAACATCCATCTGTTCCCTACCTGGTGGGGAAATAAGGATCCACAGTTCTAAATAACTTAAGATATTTAATGAATATTGAACCACATGTACTATACAACCACTGTACTGAATGGTACTGTACATAATGGTGTTCATAAACAATTCATCATCTAGTAATAATTCATAAATCACACAATGCTTTATGTAACAGCTAGTGGAATACAAATGCAATAGTGGCTGAACTTAAATTACACTGACCTATTTGATATTGTATTAGGAAAGTTTCACCAAAGAATTCAATACACCAATTCACCGAGGAAGAAACCAGTAACAAAGTAAAATGTATCTGATCTTGTTGTCGTTCTCCCCAGGGGCATGTTGAACGTAAGTGGTGGGCCACTTTTATTGTGGGCCCCATGTGTTCTTGTCTTAAATAATGCAGAAAGAAAACTTTACTAACTAGACAGATCAACTGCCTGAATAGCTAGTAAGCTGATAAGTGGAAAAATTAAAAATAAAAATACAATTATAAAGCCTTAACATAATAACACAAGACACCATGGACCCCACATGACTGCTGGACCAGACTTTCGTCTTGGTCAAGAACGTTAAATAAAGATCTCCGAGACGACCTATATTGTCCTCGGGTAATTGTGCACACGTGTGGTAATTTATGAAACATTGTACATTTTATTGCAAACTACATTCCTAAGGTGTTTATACCATTAGAGTGATTCAATAACAACCAGTACAATGTTCAGACTTAACAGATAACAAGCCCAATAACCTCGTATAGTTTTCCTCTAAGAAACCATGCCACACTGTAAAATTAAGTAAGGTTGTTACTTATCTTCTTTGCCACAAGTCTTTTACCCAGGCGATTGAGCGGTCAGTCTGTTCTCTGTTGCTTGAACTAAAAATTACCCCAAAAATATATTTGTAAAAACAATCTCATCACCAACTGCAAAGAAATACATCAAGACTGGATGTGGCACCAACAAATAACTATTTCATTCATAGAAACACAGCTTCAGTTTTTTATAGGCCTGGAACTTTACACTGTTGTTCACAGCTTACAGATATTGACCTAATTAAGTAAAGATCTGCTAGTACGACCTGGTAATAATTAACAATGTGCAGGAAATGCATTTCATATATGAAGGTTACTAGTGTGCCCTGAAGAATGCAGTGATGGCTAGGGAAACACTGAGTAACACTGAGTTCGTTTATTGTGGATGAGAGAAATACAAGCGGTGACCAGCATGTGCCAAGCACAGCTCACACGGTCAGACTGAGGCGCCTTGCCATATGGCAGCCTCGGGGCAATGTTGCCACATAACACGTGCAGTGTTGCCACGTGATAATATATATAAATGCTACTCGGCACAGTAGCTTATATACATAAGCTACAATATACATCTGCAATTCCTTTTATAAAACAGAAACCATATTCAAAGGGTATGTATAGTCTGACTTGAACAGAGCACATTCGCATAAATACCCATGAACTGTATAGATGGCTGAACACAAACAACCCAAAAGAAGACAGAAGTCACCCTCGCTCTCTCCCTTAAGCATCTCAGATTTCGGATACACACTGCAAACCATGAGACCTTCGGCGAACACTGGAAGAATTTCAAACACACTATGCCACTATGACACAGTAATCCGACTTGACAACCACTATTACAAAGAGTATCAACCCAGGACTCGGTCTAACATATTGTGTGGATACATCGTAGGTAGGTACCACTGACTGGGCCTGGGAGTACCTTACCTGGACAACCCTGAGCCTGGCCACACTACATGTAAACTTCGTGGCACTTGACATTATAAGGGACCTACCACAGCCTAGCCTTAAACTGATGAACCTGTCCAGGAAATCCTCCCTAAGTACAGGTACACCTTTCTGCCCTTCACTACATGTAACTTGATGACATAACTAATGACCCCTCAAACACTCTCGCCCATTCTTCATCAAAGAAGTCAAGATTGAAGTCTGCGGTAATGCTTTTGCGCTTCACATTGTACAGGATATAAACTACTATAGTTCCCGAGCCTGTGTGAAGGCAAGGATTCTATAGTATTGTATTGGAATCCTTGGTGAGGGTAAACAGAATCTGAGTAACCCACTACTTCTTCTGTCAAGGTCACCAGACTAACCTAATTTTTGTCATGTGGGGGTTGTTACAGAGCTTTGCCTCTGCTCTCGTTAAGCAACATGTAGTAACCAAACCTTCTCACATGGGTGTTACTGTCCACGACAAATCACAATAAAATAGTTACCAACGGTGTAGTGGCCACGGGCGTAGTTGTTGGCAGCATCCTCCTTGCCAGTGCGGAGGGTGTCGGGGGCGAAGAGTGACCGGTAGGTACCCGTCCTGATCTCATCTGTTGAAGGCACACACAGCTCGTGAATACTTACATCACAACAGCAATAGTGTCCTCACTTGTTGATTTTCGAGGTCTACCACAATGTTCTGGAAGACCTTGCACATCAACAAGCAAGGTAAATGTTGCTGTTGTAATAATAGTATTCACGAGGACTCCACACAGAACTGTAAGGGAGTGCGCATGCATTTTTTAGACACTCTGTATACAATGAGGAGAGAAATAGTTTAGGACAAGATACATTTGCAATCAAGAAATAAGTCAGCACAAGGCATATATATATATATATATATATATATATATATATATATATATATATATATATATATATATATATATATATATATATATATATATATATATATATATATATATATATATATATATATATATATATATATATATATATATATATACTGATAGAGGAAGAAGAAAACACGTTCCCAATAATTCACATCTTCAGGTGAGTACAGACTAGCTGGTGGTTATCAGCATATACCTAGATCATGACCTACAGTGATTATATATATATATATATATATATATATATATATATATATATATATATATATATATATATATATATATATATATATATATATATATATATATATATATATATATATATATATATATATATATATATATAGATAAGTTTTTGTAAGGGACAACTAGGAACTCATGGAGATTAGAAACTGCTAGCTTATTTCACCTACCGGGTAATGATTAAACACCCTAATACTAAATGGGAAGTTAGGTTAGGTTGTGTTGGGTTGGCTTAGGTTATGTTCGATAAGATTATATTAAGTTTGGTATGGTGTGGTTAGATTATATTTGGATAGGTTAGATTAGGTTTGGTTTGGTTAGGTTAGGTTAGCATCACAGTGGTTAATCATCAGGTGAAATGAGTGGGGATTCCTAATCTTCAAGAGCTTCGACGACTCACTCAAGGAGAAATCACACTAGCATTTCAATTGTCAACTTTTTCATAACTGTCAGGAATGGACTACTGCAGGAGTCTACAGTAAACGTAGGCTTGCAGCTAGCCTTGCCTATCAACACAAACTATACTATCTGGCCAGGTGGTAAAATTCACTTGCCGATAAATCCCTAGTTAGAGTACAGTATTAGGTTAAACTTTGTTAGATTCAATCAGTTTAGGTTGTTTGGTTAGGTTGGTTTAAATTATACTAATCTAGGTTATATGAATTTAGATTCAGTCAGGTTATGCTAGGCTATGTTAAGTTAGGTTAGGCTATGTTAGGTTTTTAGCTAGGCGAGACTACGTTAGGTAAAGCTAGGTTAAATTAGGTTAGGTTAGACTATGTTAGGTTAGGTTAGACTATGTTAGGTTAAGCTAGGCTAGGATATGTGGTTTTAGTTAAGTAAGGCTAGATCCAGTGAGGTATGCTGGCCAAGGATATAAACACAGCCCTATACATGTGAAGGTGAAGTGTTCTGGGAATAATGTATTGTTAGTCTTCCCTACCAACACTTTGATCAATGTTCCCTTGGTGAAACGTGACCCCCCCCCCCACACACACACTCACCACGAACAGTAGGTCAAGTAATTATAAATCAAGCTGTACAAGCCAATATCCGAGGTTAGCCGACATCTAGCTACTCTAATAGCAATCACCACCATCACTAGAAACTGCTACTACTAGTGCCTGTTACAGCCATTGCCACTATTAGTTGATGCAGTTTATCATTATTAACACTAGTAGCTGCTACTAGCAGTAACTAGTGTTAATAATGATACAGCATCAGCTATTAGTGGTGGGGTCTGCCCATATCGTCACCAACCCGTTTCGTCACCACTATTTTTAACCTGTTTCGTAACCACTGCTTTAAGCGTTTCGTCACTGTGTTTCTTCCCATCAATATACACACGAAAATAACTGTTTCTTGGGATAGAAAATAGTAAAAAAAAAAACACCAAGACAATTTATTAAAGACGAATATAAATAAAAAAAAACATTGTTAATACGCCTGCAATCACCGCACTGCTCGGTGCTTTAAACGCTGGAGCCAAATCACCTTCATTTGCTTTGTATTTTGTTTATTTACCAAGGTTGAATCGTTTTCCTTATTAAACAATTAATATTCATGTTTAGTAATAACACACCAATTCTTTAATTGTTCTGTATTTTGTTTATTTACCAATGTTTTAATCGTTTTCTTTATTAAATAATTAATATTCATGTATAATAACAACACAATACTTCTTGAGTCGTCTGTATACACGTGTAATTTTTATTCGTGTAAAATAATAATTTACAATTTGTCACTAATACCAGCGACTGTTAGTGGTGACGAAACGGATGTGATATTGGTGACGAAACGGATTTGATATTGGTAACGAAATGGGTTTTGGTGACGAACCGGGTCGGTGATGAAGTGGATTAGTGATGATATGGGATGTATCCTTAGTGGTAATGGCTGTAACAGATACTAGTAGTACTAACACTACAGGTATTTACAGTATATGCTTCCACCATCACTGCCAACAACTACCATGGCTAGCTACCACCTTGAGTAATCCAGAGTCTTGACAGTTCTGATTGGTATGATCTGGAGGAGTGTTGGGACTCACAACTTGTGAGTCTGGGGGGGTTCAGGGTTGTAGTGGATTTCTCCCCTACAAACGCTGAGTAGCCGACCCCACCAATTCCCCAGTGTATGCCTCGTGGTCTAGGTCAACCAGCGCCGCCATACATCACGGAGCGGGGGTCAACTACTAAGCCACGCCTACCCCCCGCAATTTAAGACCTGACCTCGTGGTGACCTGTCTCTTTCTACCTACACCAACCAGCCAGCAACACCTCCTCCTCCTCCGCCTGCCTGGCGGTCCTCGCTCCCGCCGGCGAGCATGGCGACCCACAAGCTGTCCTTCTCTGAGCATCCTCACCAACCAGCTCTCTCTACATCACGCTTGTAACCATGCTGCCTTCCCAGCACCAAGCTGCATTGTACATCCAATACAACATGTATACAGAGAGCACATTGTGAGTTTCCTTCCTCCATCCCATCCTGAGTGTGAACCAAACATCACTGAACCCCACAGGGTTATGTTACGTAATATTTTAGGGGGTGGGGGGGAATTTGGGTAGAAAAAAGCGTTACGTAATTTTAGAATGGCTCCTAACACATAACCGCCAATAAAATAAACATTGTAAATTAGTAAATGAGATAATAAGTGAGTGGAGCCAGCTGGAGTAGGACCACCACTTGATAAGCCATAATAGACGGTCACAAGTCACGACAAAATTCCCAACAAAATAATAAAGAAAATTCTATCAGATCAAGTTTCTCTTTAAGTTCTGCTACCCTGGTGATCAAGGTTAGATTAGGCTAGTCTACCTAGGATAAGTACGTTAGGTGAGATTTTAGCCTAAATGTTTTATAATAAACAAAATATCAAGTGACAGCAAGATTATACCGAGACAAATAAACGGCCTGTACATTGCAGGAATAAGCACACCATCACAGCCCTCCACAACTCACACCAATCAATACACGACACAATATGACCTCATAAAACGTCCCGATATTGCCCACGGAGGACATTTATTTATTGCCCAGGGTAAACCGAACCCTCGGACAAAAATCGTACCCGAAAAATTTGCCGATGGCATAAATCCCACCTGAAAAATTTTTCCATTGTTTAAAATTTCATCATCAATATTATCAAATTGGACTAATTCCCAGCAATTCCAGTCCCTTTAAGTCCTGGAGCATTATTAGGTTAATTAACAAACGAGATAGATTGTGAAATATTGGCTGCAAAATAGATCACAAGGTAGAAAGTGAATAATGAAAATCGCAGAATATGTGAGAAAAATGGTTGAGTAAAAAAAATATATAACCAATTAAAATGCTATAATTAAACAAAATCCGCCAATAATAAATAGATTAGATTACAAGTATTAAGTAGGTAGTAGATAGATAGGCAGCTACCAAACAGGGAGGTACTACCGTAGTACCGCCTGGGAAGATATTGGAAGCATAATGTGTTGTCTAATGGTAGACCCTGCTGCCATGTGGCATCACGAAAATTGTGACCAAGTCCCAGGTTGCTGATCTGACTTTCTGCCTCATTTGCACACAATTGCAGGTTCTCAATTGTTTCTCTTAACATTGACAATACAACATACATATATATTGTTTCTCACTCTTGGTCGTTTTTTATATTATTTCCTTATGGTTTATTATTATTATTATTGCAGTGTTATTATTATTATTATTGAATATCATTATTATTTTATTATTTTTATTTTTGTATTTTTTTTAATTTTACTTATCTGAATTATTATTATTATTATTACATTTTCACCCCCCAGGCCCCGATGTGGGTCAGTGACCTGTGCCCGGGTGGGCTAATCCCCGTAAAAAAAATAGTGAAAGACTCGTTGTAAAATCCTTAACGCAACGTGGAATTCACGTCAAGCAGTATATCCTAGTCATTTGCTCAAACTTCATCCTTACGCCAATGGTATAAAAATAGTTAACACCACTTGGTGATTTACACCACATCTCTACACTGCTGTTCATCGTCTTTTATTTAACGTAAGACTTTGATTTCAACTTTAGACAAATTACCCTTCATGTGACCATTAATTCTGAGCAGACCAAATTGCCACGTTCATTTATTACAGCCAGACACTATTGAATTATTTTCTATTACACAATACCTCAGGGATTTTTAAAAGGAGAAGACTTAGAAATTTTTTAATTAAAAACTAAAAATACTTAAAATTTTAAACCCTAGTACAATAATTATTTTAAATATCTATTTTTGTTGGTGATTGATGCTGTGTAACAAGTATTGCGCCGTTAAAATAATTAATTTTAATTAATTAACTTTATTACAAAACATAATTCAGTAATCAACTTATATAACTTAAGTTATATATATATATATATATATATATATATATATATATATATATATATATATATATATATATATATATATATATATATATATATATAACTTTGGAACATCACTTAAGTTATAAAAGTTGATTACAAACTAATTATGATAAATACCTGTGATAAGGAACGAATATTTCTGGCCACAACAATGACCTACTTAAGTAACGAAATTATCCTCGGTAAATTATAGGTGATGGGGTCAACTTCATGCCCAGGACGTGTTGATTGAAGGGCTTGGAGAGCGGATACAGCATATCAAACTTGACGTCCTGTATTTTAACAGGGTATTGGACTAAACTTGAGGAAACTTAAGGCGACGGGATTTCAGTTCTTTATCTTACTAATAAGAGTATGTAGAGTTAAAAACAGTATGGTGGGATTGTCTAGGCACATTAAAGAACAATCTGACCCTAGCTTTTTTTTTGTTTCTTCAACTAAGTTAGACATCAAGTTCAAAACTTTGTCCTCAATAAGCTGAAGGCTAATCTTCTGGTGATCTAGTTTTACTGTTATTTTTGGTCCAAATTTAATTTTACAGGCGAGAATATTACACCCAGTCAATCAGTCACATCTATGCTACAGCTCGCCCTAAGGTTTGATTTAATGTACTCGTGGTTGTTGTTATAATGTTATTACTGCTCTTCAACAACTATGGCGTTTAAACGAGTAACAAGGTAAGGAATTACAATATTGCATCAACAATTAAAAAAGTATGAGATATAGAATTCTCGATAAATTATACAGTATACTCGTGGTTCAGCTGAGTCTTTAAGCATCGTTCAGTCTTAGTTTATACATTAAACAGCATTTTACAAATTAAGAATTACATCTTTTCTGGTTTTGAGAATTTGTTACCGATTCACTTCACATTTTTTTCTTGCCAATTTAGTTGTTTGTCTGGTTGTTGTTAATCAGAAACTTAAGGACTGTAAATTCTCGATGAAAACTTTCCAATACAAATACGGTGATTGTGGATTTGAATAGAAGTACTGTACAACTTTATTGAAGCCAGTAGCGAATATGCCCCCCCCCCGCCCCCACTCCTCGCAAAAAAACAGCAACAAAACATAAGTGGATGGAAATCAAATGATGTCCTTTTTTTCAAGTGTGGGCTCCCTTCTCCAGACACTACGTACAACACCGGCACTAGCCCTAACTCAGGTAAAGTGATTAAAGATCAAAACTAAACATTTCATGAGTTAAAAAGCGAATTGTTCATTAAATCAGTGGTGACATTTTGTTGTGACAAATTGTGCGTTTGGTCTACTTTATTTCCCGTTAGAACTGCCTCTGACGGAATGTTTATATTTTGCAGTAAGAGTATCTGGAGCCACTTGAATCGTGTGATCCTGTTCATGCAATCAGTGGTGACAACATCCTCGCACCATCAACAACTTCACTTGATATTTGTGTTATTGATCTCCACGCTGACATTCCGCGCCCAGCTACTAGGAACCCCACGCCATGATCTGTAGAACCTAGTCTGACTCACCCGCTAGTTCTAGGAACGGTTTTAGTAGAGGGGTCAGTGTTTTAGGCAAATTGGGTAGTTACGGAGTTTGGTACCTATTATGGGGTTTCTAACATAGCCTGGACTAGGTTGGAAGGTTTAGACCTGGGTGAAGGTTCCTAGGTTTAGGTTTAAATCAGAGAGCAGCAGAGGCAGCATGTGAATGAGCAGACATCAACGGGCACACAATGATTGTTGGAGAAGGCGTTGAAGCTGGCATGAGTACAGTAAACCATATTTGGATCCTTGTTTTGGAAGAGCAACTTGTACAACGTTAAGAATTGATGATCTGCAACTAACGATGGGAAAATGTGTTTAAGCATTTGCTCCTGTTTCTGGTCAATATATAAAATGTATATACTGTATAATACATCATTGATAACAATAAAAATATTCACCTTGTAAGAAGATATATTAAGGTGAAAGCAATGAGCTGTAACTCCATCCCACTGGATAGAACTTCATTGTTATTTGTTATTAAATTATAGAACCACATCATGTATGAAATACACCTCACTCCCTCACCACCGACTAGTGTACATCAACAAAGATTTTCCCAGCCTTCCTGACCACTATAACGTGCTTCTAACCCAAGAGCTCACACTCGTGCCGTCACAACACTCTGTGGCAGGTTGTTCCAAGAGTTCACAATTCTCACTCCCAAAAAGTTCGCCCGAACAGTTTTCTGGACTTGTGGTTTCGTCAACCCTGTCCTTGTTTAAACATGGTCATTGGACGTGCTGGGCATTTGTTGCTCCGTGTTGTATACAGCAGTGCTTTAACTTCTTTACAAGACTCAGTAACAGTTGGTTCCGCTAAATAACTTCACGCAAACCAAATATAACCTAAACTACCTAATCGTACCCTAACCTAACCCCCCAGGTAGCGTTAGGATGGTAAAATCTTCAGGTGAAATAAGCTGGGGTGTCTAGTCACCACGTGATCTAAATTGGGTTAAATTGGGTCCGGTTAGATTAAGTTAGAACTTTTATCCTGGCCTGAATAAGGTTAGAATAGGCTAGGTTATGTTATGTTTAGACTACGTTAAATTAAGCCAGGCTTCACTAAGTTGGTTCAGGCTTTGATCAGACTACATTAGGTTGGTTCAGGCTAAGCCGAATTACCTGAAGGTGAGCATCACGATGGTTAATCTTAAGGTGAAATAGGCCTCTTCTACCTCAAGGGCAATTTATGGGGTAGATTATGGGGATCCCCGCGCCGACTGTTAGCAATATATCGATCTACTCAGCCACGAACTTCTGTAATTTCACTAGCAATTAAGCACTTTTCTACTTGGAAATAACTACTGATTTGTCGCTGTGATGAATGGTGAGTTTTAGTTCTTAATTTTTGTAAAGTGGATTTTGCATGTGATTAATAATTATATCAATTACTGTTTAAGAGTCTTTGTACATGTAGCATGATCATAATAAAAAATAGACATATGAAGTCTAGGCGATTGAATCATAACGCAATAAGGTGAAATACTTAATAATGACCTTAGAATATGTCGTAATATCCAATGTATATGGCCTCAAAAGTCCCTAAACTCGTTCAAATTTCTGGTTACGGTCATGTCTTATAAATTTTATTTCACATATTTTTAAAATGTTGTTAAATTTGTTTTAATATTGTAATTACTCACCTTGTTACGTGTTTAAAGAACTTCGCTGTTGAAACCCAGTAGTAACACAATCAACAACATGGTCTTCTCATTACCATACACAATCATCTACTCACCCACCACTGTAGGCTCGAGGTCAATGAACACCGCCCTGGGCACGTGCTTTCCCATTCTGGTCTCGTTGAAGAAGGTATTAAACGAGTCGTCCGCTATGTAGGGTTGATTTGGCTCTGTCTCATCCATTATCATGCCGCCATCAGCTTGGATGCCGTGTTCCAGGCAATACAGCTCCCAGCACGCGTTGCCCATCTGCACCCCAGCCTGACCCACGTGCATGCTGATACATTCTCGCTGTGGTCAGGGAGCAAAAACACGCTTGGTAGTGATATGAGAGGGAGAGAGATGCATTATTATTGGCCCTTATCACTCATACATCTGGCCAACCTATATTTAAGGCTTCCCGAGGAGTTCGAGTAAATGATGATGTTCGGTAACTTGTTCCACTCACCCACAGTTCTATTTCCATATAAACATTTTCCTGTGTCTCACCTAATCTAAATTTGTCTAAATTAGAGCCATTGCTACGAGTTCGCTGCTTTCTTTAACCCCATCTTCCATTTATAATCTTCCACTATATCGTCTCTCAAAAGAATACAAATTCGTATTTCTTAATCTGTCTTCATGCTCAAGGTTTCTAGTGTCCGGGATTAGCCTTGCCAGCCTCCTCTGAATGTTTTCTAGAGAATCGATATCCATTCTCTAATACAGTGTCCAAATGTAAACCGCATAATCCAAATGAAGTCTTATTAACGTGAGATTTAGTTTATAACTCGTTTGTCCTGTTATTAACACCCCTTGATATAAACACTAATACTTTGTTAGCCTTGTTTTGAACATAAGCGCATACTGCCTTAGTTTTAGGGTCTTATATTTTTAATTACCTCTGATTCACTCACAATCGGATTTCTACATTATCTGCGTTGTTCGGGTGACAGCAGGTTCCCGTTTCCATTCCCTAGTCTTAGAACTTTAAATTTTTACACATTAAACTGTACTCCCATTTTTCAGTCTATAGTATATTTTTTTTATGTCTTCCTGTAAATGATCGGAGTCCTCTTCAGATTTTATTTCATGCCCTATTCTTGAATCATCAGCAAATTTACTTGTGCTGCAATCAACACCTGTATATAATAAATAGAACGTTCTAAGTACTGACCTTGGGGTACGCCATTAGCGACGTTACCCCCAAATAAATTTTTTACCATTAATGCTGACTGTTTCCTGCCCGTTATCCATGTCATAATCCAATTTAGAATACCCCCCCCCCCCCAATACCACGTGCCTAAACTTTGAACGCTGGTATTATCGATTTAGAGAGAGAGAGAGAGAGAGAGAGAGAGAGTGTGCGTGCAGCAGTAAAGGGCACAGTGACCCAGTAGGTTATAAGATATTTATTGTACCACAAGTGTCCGGCTTCCATGACTACCACCTGTTTAGGGGAGAGAGAGAGAGAAAGAGAGAGAGAGGATTACTCGAGGTTAGGTTAGTGTTAGGTTAGCGATAGGTATGATGTTCTTAAACTTCAAATGATTTCTTGAATGTTACAAGGCTAATATTTATCTACAATGGTGATGAACTTGGTGTGTTTCACGAAAAAAAAATCTGTTTTGTGAACTTGGGTAAAAAAAATGCATGGAAAGTTTGGTTTTAATGTATCCAACACAAAGATCTCATGATGACTAAGAGCCCCAGCTTATTTAACATGTTCAATTAACACTAAATGGAGGCTTAAATTAGGTTAGGTTAGCATTAGGGTGTTCAGGCAGCCTAGGCAGGTAAAATAAGCAGGTGGTTCCTAATTATTAAAGAGACTAATTAAAATCATAACATAAATGAAAAATGATCTTTGGTATAGAGCGTTGCTACAATTATGAAAAATATTTAGGTCAAGGGAGTAGTAGTAGCCTGGTAGTCAAGGCAGCCAGCGTAAACAAGTAGCAATACAGGGAGGTGACAGCCGCCCGCCCCCTCCACCCACCATTGAACCATTCCAGCACACATCTTCCCACCAATATAATACAACAAACAAAACCTCAACAATTACTTTTATGTTCCGTTAGCTTGTTAGGTTAGGTCAGCGTTATTTTGTTCACGAGGCTTCACATGAGTTAAATGTTACCAGCGAAGGAGGGGGTGAAAAACCAGGCAATTTATTGATTAACTTTAACAAATGGCGAAGGTACACCGCCCCACACACATATTACTCTACTGCGGTTCTTATATTCTGTTGTGGGAGTGTACACTAGCTTGGTCGGTTAACTTTATATTGTGGATTATTAAAGACACCCCCAGCCAACTAACGTAACCTAACCCATCAAACATTTCGTAATCTAATCTAACCTACTTATCACAACCTTACCGAACTACCTAACCTAATATTAACATCACCTACCTTTACCTAGCTATCTAACCTAACATTAACCTAACCTAATCTGACTTCCTAACTTTCTTACATCGCTTATCTACTGTAACGCTGCTTAACCTAACAGGGTATTAAGAGTATAATTTATAAAAATTGGCATATCGAGAATTTTCTTTAATGTCAAAGTTGTACTGTCAGTTACATATTTTTATTATTGAGAAACGCGAGGATCAATTTTTTGCTTAAGGTGTCTTGAGCGGTTGCCATACTGTGAGGGCCTTACTTATTACCTAAGTAGGATGTGTTGTTTCATAACTGATCTCCGCTATTGTACACAATTCACCGCAAGATTGTGCTCTATATAGGCCGTACCCCAAGGCTCAGTACTTGGACCATTATTATTTATTATTTACATAAACGACATAGTACTGTAGTGTATATTTTTACCAATTAGAAAAATATTACTTCATATTTTTACCATTAACTATGTTCCTATTCACATTGCATTTTCAAATATACAATTAATATTATCAGACATTACGAACACGACATATATATTGTTCTGGAGCAACACACTGAGGGTTTTTTTTATTATAGATTAGGCTACATCTTTACTGGATCACCTGCAGATTAGTCACTCCAGCCTTTTTCATCTGATCAAACACCATAACGCTGCTTGTGGTGGTGGGGTGAGGATATTTAATCATCAGATCATCAGGCGATACTGTCTTTATCTGCCCAGTGATTTACTTTAAAAAACTATTTGTAAAGCATCAGATAATTGGCAGTACTATGACCTGACCTACAACCTCACCAACATGTGTTTCTCCCTCAGCTGAAACAATCGGGTACCAGGATACTATAGGAGATGTTGACACTTTATTTTATCGTAACATGAGGTAATAACACACCTAGTTATGTTATAGATGGTGCAGCTTTAACGTGGTGGAAAAAAGGAGGCAGAGAGATGTATTCCAAGGACCCCAGCCAGTCTTAGAGAATATGAGTCCTGGGACCACATTCTCAGACTCGTATAAAACTTACCAACAACTGAGGATGAGAGAGTGTTTCTGCCTAGCTCTTAACTGACGTTGAAGTTACAATGCACTTTAACAGATAAGGTCTTTAAGCGTGTAGACTAGATTCGTAATTACCCAAATCACTAACAAGTACAAATTACTAAACAATAAACTGACGCATGATGATATTAGACAAATATGATGTCGAATCAAACACGAGACTTCACTAAAAATTGATGTGATCTGATATACCCAGTTAGTAGAGAAATAAGGCATTAAACAGAGGTAAGGTGGCTGCTACTACACACCCCCACCTGCGAGTCTCAATAATTCACCAGTAGACTGACTGGTCGAAGGTTGTAACTACTTTATTTAGTACCAGTGCTTGTTGAGGTTTGCTTTGCTCCAGCGCTTGTTGACCTGCATAACTTACATGAACTCGCTTCGTACTCAGGTCAAACCCCTATTTTTTTTATAATCACCTGAAGATTAAGCATCCAAGGTTATTTCACCTTATGATTAAACACCCAAACCTAGCCTAACCCCATTGGTACCATTAGGGTGTTTAATGAAATAATCTGGGATGTCTAATATTCAGGTTATCCTTTCTATTATTTTAACCATTTTTAAAATGAGAATAAGGTATACCTTAGAGTCTAAGCCTTAGACGATTGTGAGATAGGAAGAAACTGGTTCACAAACAGGGTGGTGGACGAGTGGAACAAGCTTAGCAACTTTGTAGTAAGTGAGGGAACTCTGGAAAGTTTCAAAAGGAGGCTAGATAGATTCATGGATGATAGAGAGTGGTAGTAACTCTCGACAGGAGCTGCCATGCACAGGCCAACCGGCCTATTGCAGACTCCTTATTTTCTTATGTTCTTATAACTACCTACAGTTTTCAGTTGCGGTTGCCAATTGATAAAAACACAGACTTAATGTTTACTTACACCTCCGCTGACCATCTTGTTAACAGTATTGTGGTTTTCTGAACTTCACCTGACACAATGATCCCAAGAAACAACCAGGTATTACTCAGGTTGAAGACCTTAAGATCAGAACTAGTTGCTGGTGCGCACGTGTTGATGGGTGAGCACGCCAGTGACTTGTGTGTTGCTCCGCCGACCCCCACCTGGCTTCCAGCCCTCAGATACGCGCCAGCCAATCACATATCTCTCTAGGCACTTCCACCAATCAATGGCCAAAGGGCAAGACCTATAAGCGCGGCTTGTGGCGTGAAATTCTGCATTCCTTTACTAGTTTCTTCGTATTTGCAAAGCTCACTCATCTCCACTAAAATTTTGATGCTACTAGATATTTCTCTGAAACCGTCTTCGAAAATCATAATGTACTATCGACCTGAATTTAACATAATGCACAACAATACTACCATGGGAAAACTTTCAATAACTACGTTTCATAATACAGTATACATACTGTAAATTAAAAAGTGGATTATGGACGAATGTGATGCTTCGTTGGAATCACCTGAAGATTAGGTAGCCCGGCTTATTTCACCTGATGATTAAAACACCCAACATTATCGACGGGTGTTGGTTGGGTTAGGCTAGCGTTAGGGTGTTTAATTATCAAATGAAATAAGCTAAGATGTCTATTCTTTAGGTGATCCACTTTGTCGTCATGGTAACTTGCATCATTGCGGTCATAAGCATATATTATACCTTCAAATATAGGCTACAAATATAAATATACGAAGTAAGTTTTACTTGAAATAAAATGTAGAGGTCGGAGGCAGCGAACAGGTGAAGTACGAAGCGGGCTCGAGTGATGACGTCAGCAGAGCCCCCCCCCCTGCCCGAGTCTCCTTGTTCTTGACACGTTGACCCCAGTCTGACCCTGGCCATTTGTGTGTACACACCTGTCTGAGGCAATCAATATAATATTTTGTTACGCGGAATTAATTTATGTGACCCAGTTAATGCTCTGCTTACTAGAATAATTGAAGTAGTGATAACAATGAGAGTAAAAAACCCACTGTTGAAAGGCCTTAACAAGTTTCAGAAAGGGGTAATATTATCATCTATGTCACTTATAGGGTTGTACAAAATGCCCCAGAAGTCTTTCAATCTTGAATTCATTCTAACTAGAAAACTAAATCAAGACTGTCTGGAGCATTTGTTTGGGTGCACGAGACAGATACATGGAACCTACGACCATCCAAATGATGTGAATTTAAGTTCAGACTCAAGAAGTCAATCCTGGGAAAAAACGTTTCACTAATTTCTGAGAAATCCAACACAACAAATGATAATTTTGACTGCTTGTCAAGAAATATTGGTCTTAGACAAACAAATGATAAAGGTACACCTTTCAATGAAAGATAGCTGGCAGTTAAACTCTATATAACTAATCACTTTATCAAAGACTAGGATATTGGCAATGAAGTAGAAAAAGAGTTAAGTGATGAGTTTGATGAAAACCTAGGAGAGTGTATAAACCCTGACGAGAATGACGGTAAAGCAATAGATTTAGTCATAGAAGAGGAAGTTCTTAGGTACGTTGGTGGCCCTATTGTAAGAAGGTTTTGCGTGAAATATCCTCACTTAGGCCAGAAAGTCACTGAGTGCACATCCATAACCAAAACATGGACAGAAGAAATAAACAGAGGTGAATTGTATGTTCCTTCTGACACTATTAACCATTATGAGAGACGTATTGAAGGCTGTACATGGGGACAGTCTTACGGAGGGGAAAGACTGTTTCAAAACAATTGTGTCTGGGATAGAGAGTTGATGTACCTTCTTTGCCAAAATATCTGTGTTCTTTAGAATTCTGAAACTAAACAGTAGTATTAGGATAAATAAGAAAAAAATAAGAATTGCAGTAGTGAAAATATAAAATTTATGAAACTCAAAATGATAGCGGACGGGCCAGCCAGCTATAGCTCCGGTGACTTCACTGCGCAGAGGGAGCATAAACTAAACCGCTGTACGTCCGACCTCTCTACATTGACCTTGGTCATATCTTACGCCTATAACTTTAAGTATTCTTGTTTTTCTGCCATCCTTATGACACATCTTAGTCCAAATATAAATTAGCGGGATTTTGAAACCAGTCAGTTTGAAACATTATAATAACATTGGTTCATACTACTGGGTCATGATGTACATTAATGAAGGGAACAGTACGACCTTTAGCTAAGAAATCGATTGTTTCTGTATCATGCAAAGTTGCCCACCATCACCAAACTGTGTCGTGCCGCCATACTAGTTACTACTACTACTACTACTTTACTGTCACTCGGAATCGAGTATGACGATCATTCAACTATAATGAAATGATAGGAGTTATTAAAGATGTCGCCTTCGTTGGTGAGCTCTAAGGTGACTCGAGAGGCAGCAGTACAACGAAAGCGATTAATGGCATCAATCGCCTTATGTATGATGAACGGCAGCAGTACGACGAAAAACATAATGGCCACAATCGCCTCGTGTATGATTAATGGCAGCAGTACGATGAAAGCAATCAACGGCAGCAGTGTGGCAAAAACGAAAAATGGCCACAATTGCCTAACGTACGATTAACGGCAGCAGTAGGGCGAAGACGAATAATGGCCACAATTGCCTTACGTGTGATTAACAGCAGCCGCGTCCAAGCTGGGTGCTGCTGCCTCCTCAAACCTACCACCCCACACCACGCAGGCTGTGTTAAGCCACGGCACATTTTTCTCTCACAATAATTCCCTTTCATCCTCCCTTTAAACTTCCACTGAACCTCCTTCACCCCTGTCACTAGCCTTTGATTGATTGATTGAAGGACTGAAGGAGGCGGGACCAAAAAGAGATCTTATGAATCTCACAATATACTCGGTTAAAAGGTAATGGTAATGACATAAATAAATAAATATATATATATATAAATATATAAAATATATATATATATATATATATATATATATATATATATATATTTTTTATATATATATAAATAAATATATATATATATATATAAATATATAAAATATATATATATATATATATATATATATATATATATATATATTTTTTATATATATATATATATATATATATATATATATATATATATATATATATATATATATATATATATATATATATATATATATATATATATATATATATATATATATATATATATATATATATATATATATATATATATATATATATATATATATATATATATATATATATATATAATAATAATAATAATAATAATAATTAACGGTTTATTGAAAGAGCTTGGCAGCCAGAAGGCTGAAAATATACAGTTACATATTTGGGGAATGGGTTACGAATTACAAATAATATACAAGTGACATAAGTGACACAAATAAGACATATAGTAACTTAGATGGGGATCAGCTCAAAATACAGTTCATTTCAACATAGTGACAGTGTAGGGAGCAGTGTTTACTGGGAGTGAATACACTGATTTATTACATGTTATTGATAATTTTTACAATGGTTGGGACTGGGCTGTTCTTATAGCGATCAGTTCGTGCACGTATGGGCTGGATGCGGTTGTGGTGTCGAACAGCAATTCTCGGACAGGGGATCTCAGGTGGTAGTAGGGGCCGGTGTCGGGGATGGTGTAGAAGCTTCTTGCCAAATTTGCAGATGAGGTCGTGGTGATGGTCAGTGAGAGTCGAAAGGGTCAGTGTGTTGAGCGCTTCTTGATATGTGGAGTAGGAAGGGGAGAGAATAATCTTGCATGCCCTCTTTTGCACTTTTTCTAGGTGTTTACGTTGTGTGGCATTTAGGGAGGAAGACCAGGTGGGGGAGGCATAGGTGAGCTTGGGAAGTATGAATGTTGTGTAAACACTGAGGAGCTCGGGTGCAGGAACTCCGAGGGACTTGAGTCGGCGGAGGAGGTGGAGACGGAAACTGGAGGATTTGACAACTTCACTGACGTGTGGTTTCCAATTTAGTTTGTTGTCTATGGTGACGCCGAGGAGCTTCGTGGAATCTACAACCTGGAGTGTGTTCGGACCTAGGGTAATGGAAGGAGGTGGGACAATGTCGGAGGAGAGGTTGATGTGCATAACCATTGTCTTGGTATGGTTGATGGTGACATGGTTGTTGGTGGCCCAGTTTTGGAGACTGTTCAATAAATCCTGAAGGGCGGTATAGTTGGGAGCGGAATTGTTGACGCTGATCCCAATGGTGGAGTCGTCGACATATTTCCAGCGAGCAGGGGCTTCTCTTAGGGCATCATTGATGAGCATAAGGAAGCAGAGTGGTCCCATCTTGGTGCCTTGGGGGACGCCACAGGTGAGTGACTGAAAGGTGGAGACAGCCCCTCGGAAGCGTACAGCTTGGCGTCGGTCACTGAGGAAGTCTGTAAGCCATGGTATGAGACTTCTCCGAAGCCCGAGGTCAATAGCTTTGTTTATGATTATATTGTGGTCGACTAGGTCGAACGCTTTAGTGAAATCAATGAAGGCGACAGCTACAGACGTTTTTCGTTTCTCGAGATGGCGGTATATGTAATCGAGAAAGCTGACAAGACAGTGAGTGGTGGAGGAAGTTTTCATGTTGCCAAATTGCTGAGGGTCTACGACTCCTGCAATATCAGCATAAGCCCAGTCAAACACAAAACTTTCACAGATTAGGCTGGGTATTGGGGTGATTGCAATAGGTCGTAGCTGATTTAAGGATTGTGGGCTGGTTGACTTGGGCACTGGTGATACATAAGAGGTCTTCCAGTCAGCTGGGCATCTGGCTTGACTGAGAGAAGCATTGATGATGGAGCAGAGGGGTTTAGCAAGCTCCGGGGAGAACTCCTTGAATAGTTTCATTGGTAAGTCAATGGGGGTGGTAGAGCGTTTTAATTTTAGTTTGTCCAGGCGTTTTGCTACGTCAAATTCCTCTACTAAGTCAGTGGGAAGGGGGGCTGGTAGGTAAGCAGGGAGAGTGGTTGTGTCAAGCCGTGGGAGCGTCTGGCATATAGTAGCGAAATGGTTATTTGTTTGCTCAGCTGCGTCAACATTAGTGAGGTGGCTAAGGAAGGGGAGGGGGTGTGTCATATTGTTTAGTCCACAGAGTTCTTTAAGCTTACCATACCATTGACTGATGTTGGTCTGCTTCAGGTGTTGTAATTTGGTTGGGTAGTGGGACTTCTTTGCAGTGCGTATTTCGCGGATGACTCTGTTGCGAAGTGACCTGTAGCGGATGTGGTCATTGAGATGAAATGCTCTGTCTCTCTGTTGCATAAGTCTTTTGATCCGAGGTGTGATCCAGGGCAAGTCAGCTGGGTGAGATCTGACGGACTTCTCGGGGAAGAAGTGGTGGTGAGCTTCGGTGGTGGTGTTGGTATAATTTATCCATTTGGTTTCCACGTCATCCACGCTGAGTACTTCAGTCCAGGGATAGTGAACTATCCACTGTCCAAAGAGGCGTACTGCAGAGTCAGTAATCGGCCTGTAGGGCTTGATGTAGGGTCTCTGTACTTGAGTGGGAGTGGCAGCAGGGGACCAGAGCACTGATAAGTGTGTGCTACACCCGACAGGAGGCAGTGGTTGAGGAGGTTGGTACTGGTCCGCTAAGTCAGTTAAGATAAGGTCAAGGGTGTTTTGACCGTGTGTGGGGAAGGTCACAACTTGTGATAGTGATAGCTGGTCCTGGATATCAGTGGTGTCAATTTCATTTAAATCCCCACATAATACTAACTTGGCACATGGGTACCTAACTCTGAGGTGGTCTGAGGTGGTAATGAGATGATTGATAAGAGTGTCTCTGGTGGGTGATCGAGGCGGATGGTATACCACACAGATTATAATGGAAGCAGTGTTGCGTGGGTGTGCCCGCAGCACGACACGTACCCATAATGCTTCCACATCTGCTGGGACTTGAACATCCAGGCGTGACGGGCGTAGGTCATCTTGACAGAAGAGGGCAACGCCCCCTCCGCGTCTTTGTGGACGAAGGTGATGAAAGAGTTGATATCCTTCAATGTGACACGTTTCAGGTACAATTTGCCAAGTCTCACATATGGCAACCACGCGCGCGGCGGTTGACCTGACTGTAGTTGCCAGCTCGTCGAACTTGTTAGCTAGGGAAGTGACGTTGGATAGCAGTAAAGACGGGAGATCATACCATATCCGTGGAACTTCAGTGTGGTGGTATGGTCTGTCAGGGGTGGGTTTCTCCGGTTTCCTAGTGGAGGTTACGGTTCTAATGGGCTTATGTGCATGACGGCCTTGTCTACGGCTCCGCGCGTGGAATATTTTCAGTGACTTGAGTAGCGCGATAACACTCCCATCAGGATAACCGTTCCCACGCTTTAGATGATACAGAGTGCGTCGGGAGTAAGTGATTGGTGGCCATCGGTTGAAATCTGTTGAGGGCGGACGGAAGTGTTCGTCACTGGCGGCACTTTGAGGGACACTGACACTGGTAGACATCTGTTAATGTTTGTCAGTTGTAAAGACCGTGGACTTTGTCCTCGGTGCTTGGGGTCGCCGACACAGTTTTCACGATATATGTAAACACCGCGGTGGTCCTTGTCACTGGCACTTTAAAGTTGACCGATAAAGTGCCCACTGTCTGACTTTTCCTTGGGGTGCACTATCGAGCACTGTATGGTAATCACTTATTGCACTGATGGCTAGAATGTTTTGCCGAGAAAGTTCCTTAAGTGCATTATAGGAACACTGCTCCGTAATCATTCGTTCACTAATCACTAGAATGTTTTGCTGAATCGATCCTGGTGTAGTAAGGCTGGTAGGGCGTTGGGGTATAGCAGGGGGAGTGGGCAGGGCCAAACAGATTCGGCCTGGCTGCTAAAACCGAGAGCGCCTTCAGGCACGTCTTATCTCACTGAGGGTGTGTGTGTGTGTGTTAGTAGGTTTATCTATAAGGTTTAGTGTTAAGCTCAGTCATTGAGTAATGTGTGTCAGTCCGCCTCATAAGAAACCTCGGGGAAAGATTGACTCTGACTTAATTACGTTCCAAACCGAGCTTTGTGGTTGTTAAGACGTTAAGCTGAACGTCCAGGACTAATTACAGGTGGTCAGTCGGCAATAAACTGGACTGCAGTGGTCGACACACACCACCCGGCACTTGGGTGATGCTGTGATGAATATAGGAAGAAAGCCGCAGTGTACAACTAGAGACAGATGAGGCTTACGTTGGGTCTGGTTTCATAGAAAACGGTCAGAACCTAACATTTTTTTTGCAACCTTTCTCCCGTTCTTCTGTTACACACAGACACTGCACTCCATTTTTTAGCCACAGCTACACACACGTATGAAACTTGGAAGGAAAACAAACGTTCTTCATATAAATATGTAGAAAATTATTTTCTACTCAATACAATCTAGTATACATCATAACTATTGTCCACGGTGTGCTGAAGGGGGTGTAAAGAAAATATTCGGTTTCTGTTTTTACCCAGGAAGTTCGAACACGATAACATGCAATCTTTTTTATTATCTTAAATTGTAATCATTACAATATATACAATAAGATCTATAATGAGTAATTTAGTTAGTTTTTTGGCGCGTAAAGTTCCCTGTGCGCTTTCAGTGTTGACTTTGTTTATTTACCTGTTACTGTACATATATACAATGGTTTTTTTTCTCTTCCCGCCGCCAATGAAAAAATATACACCGCAAAAATAATAAAGATAAATTGTGTAGGTCGGGCGGTAAACGTTTAAGGCACAGTGTGTATTAAAAGAGAGAGATCTTAAATGTAAATTAAGTTGTTGCGTCAGAAGAGTAACAGGTGTTGTGAGGTGAGGAAAATGTAGGTGACATGTCACTCACTCTCAACTCTTGCAGTACCAAGGATCACTTTCTCATGCAGTACCAAGGATCACTCTCTCATGCAGTACCAAGGATCACTTTCTCATGCAGTACCAAGGATCACTCTCTCATGCAGTACCAAGGATCACTCTCTCATGCAGTACCAAGGATCACTCTCTCATGCAGTACCAAGGATCACTCTCTCATGCAGTACCAAGGATCACTCTCTCATGCAGTACCAAGGATCACTCTCTCATGCAGTACCAAGGATCACTCTCTCATGCAGTACCAAGGATCACTCTCTCGGCATACAGTACCAAGGATCACTCTCTCATGCAGTACAAGGATCACTCTCTCATGCAGTACCAGGATCACTCTCTCATGCAATTTACCAAGGATCACTCTCTCATGCAGTACCAAGGATCACTCCTCTCATGCAGTACCAAGGATCCCTTTCTCATGCAATTACCGGGATCACTCTCTCATGCAGTACCAATGATCCCACTTTCTCATGCAGTACCAGGATCACTCCTCCCTCATACCCCGTACCAATGATCACTCTCTCAGCATGCAGTACCAAGGGATCACTCTCTCATGCAGTACCAAGGATCACTCTCTCTATGCAGTACCAAGGATCACTTTCTCATGCAGTACCAAGGATCACTTTCTCATGCAGTACCAAGGATCACTCTCTCATGCAGTACCAAGGATCACTTTCTCATGCAGTACCAAGGATCACTTTCTCATGCAGTACCAAGGATCACTCTCTCATGCAGTACCAAGGATCACTCTCTCATGCAGTACCAAGGATCACTCTCTCATGCAGTACCAAGGATCACTCTCTCATGCAGTACCAAGGATCACTCTCTCATGCAGTACCAAGGATCACTCTCTCATGCAGTACCAAGGATCACTCTCTCATGCAGTACCAAGGATCACTTTCTCATGCAGTACCAAGGATCACTTTCTCATGCAGTACCAAGGATCACTCTCTCATGCAGTACCAAGGATCACTCTCTCATGCAGTACCAAGGATCACTCTCTCACCCAGTAACGAGGATCACTCTCACACCCTAATTTAGAACCATTGTTACGAGTTCGCTCCTGGTTGGATAGTTTGAGTACCTTTGTAATGTCCCATTTGTTTAGCCCTGACTTCCATTTATACACCTCTATCATGTCGCCCCTCGCTCTGTCTCTCGAGGGAGTGCAAATTAAGATGCTTTAACCTGTCTCTGTACTCAAGGTTCCTAATGCTTGGGATTAGTCTTGTCAAGCTTTCTAGGGATTCTATATCCATTCTGTAATACGGTGATCAGAATTGAACTGCGTAATCCAAGTGAGGTCTCACAAGCGCAAGATATAGTTTTAGGATGACCTCTCTAGTCTTGTAACTAACACTCCTTTGTATGAACCCAAATACTTAATTAGCCTTGTTTCGAGCAAATACACATTGTTTACTTGGCTTAAGATTCCTACTTATCATTACTTCTAAATCTTTCTCACATTCGGATTTCTCTATAACATCGTTGTTCATCTGATATGTGGTTTCTCTGTTTACATCTCCTAAAAGGATTGTCTCATATTGTGATATAATGTAGCCTGATATTACATTTTACGTCTCACCTGAAAAATAGACACCCTGGCTTATTTCACCTGTTGATTAAACACCCGGGGGCTAGGTTAAATTAAGGTAAGGGTAAGTTAGATTAAATTATGTTTGGGAAGATTAGATTAATGTTTAATCTCAAGAGTGAAATAAGTTGGGTCGAGTTTTCAGGTAATCCATTTTACAACTATCACCTGTACTGAGGCGAGTCGAAGACAGATAAATAGATATATATCAAGTGAACTCGTTATGCTAATTTACACTGTTTCAGAAAATATATTTAAACAATAACATAAAAACATAAGAATGGAGGAAACTGCAGCGGGCCTATTGGCCCATACTGGGCAGTCCCATTTACACCCAACCCCTATCGTTCATATATCCATCCAACCCGTGTTTGAAGCTATCCAGCGTATTCGAGTTAATGATGATGTTTGGTAACCAGTTCCACTCATCCACTACTCTATTTCCAAACCAATGTTTGCCTATCTCGCGCCTAAGTCTAAATTTTATTGAGATCATTTTTATTTTTTTTATTTTTTTCAAACAAGAAGTGTTTCAGACCTAACAAAAATGTCAGCACAGAACGTTTACATTCTCGTGAAAGGGAAAGTGGGTCCCCTTGGCCTAACGGCTCATTAGGGGCAATACAAATACAGTACTCAGTGTATGGAGCTCAAAACGACAGTGTGGCCGGCACTGCACTCGACCTTGGTGGACGGAAATAAAGTCATCGAAAAAAAGTCACATGACTTGTACATATTGACAACACAATATATGTATGATGGCATTGCACGTAGGTTAGGTTAGGTTTTCCCGTGTCTTATTTTCTGTGACTTTTTTCCTCGATTCGGATCTTATTCACTCCTCCAACTATAAATTTAGGAAAACATTGACAGGGGGTAAGTCTTGTACCCACTGGAGGATGTTTTAGATCCAGCAAGAATGTTAGAACAAAGTGTTTTGAACAATAAAATCCGATCACTTGAAGAATCGTCACCCTAGAGTTTGGCAGGGTGACGATTCTTCAGGTGGCAAAACCTGGGGTGACCGTTCTTCAGGTGCAGTCAGCACCCTCCATGGTGGTTAATCTTCAGCCCTAACCTAACCTTAAATAACCTACCCATTGTAATATGCATTGTGTATTTTGGAATATTTTGAATTTAGTAGTGTGTATTTTGTAATCTTATCTTTATTATGGGGTGGGATGATGGTTCTTCAGGTGGGACAATCTGGGGTGATGATTCTTCAGGTGGACACTGTGGTGACGATTCTTCAGGTGATCCATAAATTCTTCTGAGCGTGTTGTCTTAGATCAGACAAGTGTGCCAAGCAAGAGAAAGATTTAAACAGCGGAAGTGTTAAACTATGCGGAGGAAGCAGCAGGAGTGTGTGGCGGGGCAGATGTAGTGTGGCCAAGCAAGTGGGTCACCCCGTAACACTTGACAACCACCTTATTACTACAGCTTTCACCTGTGCTGGTTATCTTAGGAGAAGATAAAACGAGAGCACTGTGTATTTCGACCATAACATACGGTCCTCTTCAGCTGTGGGAATTCAGTGTTATAATTTATGTAGTAATACACTTTTTAATGCTATTACTTAATTTCTTGGTGAGTGCCTGTGTGTAACTCATTCAAGACTGGACGGTTGGACCCCAAGTCCCTGAGATGCTTGAGTCTGGTGGTTCATAAACATCTATGTCCGATTCAGTTTTGAACAAATGTGTTACAGTAACTTTTGTTGGTGACTGTTGATGTGTGGTGAGAGTCCGTCAGCGAGGGTTGGGTCCAGCTCTGTCAGGCAGTGGCGGTGAATCACATAACTACACAACACCTGTACCTGCACCTCATACCACACTATCTCCTCCACACAACCTTCAGCACAGTGTGGGGAAGGAAGACAACGATGATGAGGTACAGGAAAGACTGGGGATAGATGGAATAAGATCTGGTGTGGGTCAAGGGTGTAGTACAGAACCCCCTGTGAGTGTGACACCTGTCCTCACCTCTCAACCTGTCCTAATATAAGTTCCTTTTGCACCTAATCTTAATCTTAACAACCTAATAAGCTGGGGGGCCTAACCTACCCCCCCTAGGTGGAGTCAGGTTCTTTAATTGACAGATGAAATAAACTAGTATAATAAATGTTCAGGTAATCAGACAACTTGTTTAAACACAAAAGACATCAACACACCACGCTTATAATCTCTGGTTTACAGGTTCACGTGTAACAGCTGCCAGACTTCATACACAGGTAAACCAGAGAGACATTTTAACACTCATATTCATTAACACATTGGTAAGTCACACCACCATTTCGCACCCCCCCCCCCCTCCACACACACAACCTTTCCGGGTTATATTTTTCCTTCTCGGTGGTGGGCAACTCGGCAGTCAGTATGCCTGTGGGCCTCCCCTCAGTGACACACACCGTCAGCTATAACAACTTGAGCACAGCTTCTCTGTTTGTTTCTAAAGGTACAAGAGTGTGTTAATATAGAAATGACTGTACCATTTCATTTGAAGCGTGATTTTCAGGGGATTAATTGTTTTTAATACGATTATTTATATAATTACGTACATTTTAATATAATTGTTAACATTCACACATATTTTAGTTTAGGACTTACGTTAGCTTATTTAGACTATACAGTATGTATACAGTGCTATAACCACCTTTATTCTGCTGTTGGCAATCCTTTTGACACAAGATTGCCCGGTACAATACTGCCTTTGTTTACGTCCTACCGTGAGGCGCGGGATCCCCTACAGTGAACTCCCGGGGGTGAAGTGAGAGCTGAGAATGTGTAACCAACCTCCCGCCGCTGACTCACACTGCTGGGACGGACGGGAGATTGGTTGACTTAGTGTCTGGTTGTCTCAGCGGTGTGGTTGAAAGTGACTGACATCTACTGTTTCTTATCATAATCTTCGGCGTGAGTGGTAATCGTCTTGAGCTGGTAGTCTACTGGTCACGGTTTCCAATACATATAAGGACATAATGTGCAACTGATACCCATGTTTATTAGTCAGCGAAGTAACGTCACCGGATTACCTGGAGATTCTGCCCTCCCATCCCACCTAAAGGTTCCCCCAGGTTATCCCACATGAAGTTTAACCATCCCAGTGCTACCGGGAGAGGGGGATCTTCAAGTAACGATTGGCTACAAAATTCACCTAAAGATTCACCTCCCCATCTCACCGCACCTGAAATTATCAATCCTATACTGACGACAGAACATTTAGACAAATAGATATACAGATAATACTTGATTGTTTTTATTTGAGCCTAGTGTTTATATAACATGTGACTTTTCCTGACATTTTTCCTTGCTAAAGTTTTGACATTTCTTCTGTGACTTTTTCCGATCACCAATGAAACTACTCGGTCTTTTGTTACCCCCCCCCCCTCCCCACACACACACACACACACTCCTATCCCACGAGGGCGAGGACCCGGGTACAAAACTCCCCCAGTTACAGTCTTGAGGTGTCAGGTGCTGGAGGAGTTTTATAGCTTCTACACGTTCTTTAAACTGGAGCCGTGTGGGTGGGAGGGGGACGAGACACTTTAAGTAAGAGTATTGTTAACATCCCGAGCTTTACTGAGGACCGGCCCAGCTACCCTGACGTTGGTTCTTACTCTAACTGGTGAGATTTGTGACCCTCTTTAACCCCGACTTCCCGGTGCGGTACACATACATATATATGCAAGTAAATCACTGTAGGTGCGCGTGATCTCGGTATATGCTGATAACCACAAGGAAAGAAGAAAACACGAAGTTCCCAAGCGCTTTCGTGTAATTCACATCTTCAGGGGTGAGTACTCACCCCTGAAGATGTGAATTACACGAAAGCACTTGGGAACTTCGTGTTTTCTTCTTTCCTTGTGGTTATCAGCATATACATATATATAGAAACTAAGGGAAGATGCAACCGCTTTCGTGTTAGCATTTCACAGGCTCTCCTCACCGTCCTCTCCCCACCTGGACTGGTCTCGTGTTTACACATGGATGATGGCAGTCACGGGTCTTAGCTATGTTAATTACAGCAGTCAATTTTAACTTTAAATTTGCTTTCCGTTATGAAGGAAGAGTGCATAAGAACATAAGAATGGAGGAAACCGCAGCGGGCCTATTGGCCCATACTGGGCAGTCCCGTTTACACCCAACCCCTATTGCTCATATGAGCATCCAACCTATGTTTGAAGCAATTCAGCGTATTCGAGTTAATGATGATATTTGATAACTTGTTCCATTCATCCACTACTCTGTTTCCAAACCAGTGTTTACCCATTTCACGCCTAAATCTAAATTTGTCTAATTTAAAACCATTGTTAAGAGTTCGCTCCTGGTTGGATAGTTTGAGTACCTTTGTAATGTCCCCTTTGTTTAGCCCTGCCTTCCACTTATACACCTCTATCAGGTCGCCCCTCGCTCTACGTCTCTCAAGGGAGTGCAAATTAAGATGCTTTAACCTGTCTCTATACTCAAGGTTTCTAATGCCCGGGATTAGTCTTGTCATTCTCCTCTGAATTCTTTCCAAGGATTCTATATCCATTCTGTAATACGGTGACCAGAACTGAACTGCGTAATCCAGGTGTGGTCTCACAAGAGCAAGATACAGTTTTAGGATGACCTAGCTAGTCTTGTAACTAACACTCCTTTGTATGAACCCAAGTACTTTATTAGCCTTGTTAAGAGCAAAAACACATTGTTTACTTGGCTTAAGGTCCTACTTATCATTACTCCTAAATCTCTCGCAGTGGATTTCTCTATGGCATCGTTGTTCATCTGGTATCTGGTTTCCCTGTTTACATCTCCTATACTGAGTACTTTACATTTGTCGACGTTGAATTTCATCTGCCATTTTTCAGACCATTCGAAAAATTTGTTTAGATCTTCCTGTAGTTTTGCCGAGTCCTCGTCAGATTTAATAACACGTCCTATTTTAGTGTCATCAGCAAATTTACTTATGTTGCTGTCTATGCCGATATCTATGTCGTTTATGTATATAATAAATAATAATGGTCCAAGTACTGAGCCTTGGGGAACTCCACTTGTGACGTTGCTCCAATGGGACTTAGTGCAGTTAATGCTCACTCGCTGTTACCTGTCCTGTAACCACGCCCTAATCCATTTAAGGATGTTACCTTTGATGCCATGAGCTTCTACCTTTCTAATTAGTCTTTCGTGGGGGACTCTGTCGAAGGCTTTGCTAAAGTCGAGATATACCACATCATAATTGTGCCCCTCGTCCACCAATTCGAAAACTGATGAAAAGAATGTTAATAGATTAGTTAGGCAAGAACGTCCGCTTGTGAAGCCATGCTGGGAATCATTGATCAATCGGTGCTTCTCCAGGTGATTTCGAATAGAGTTTGAAATGATTGCTTCCAGTAATTTGCCTACTATTGATGTTAGACTGATTGGGCGGTAGTTAGAGGATAGTGATCTATCCCCCTTCTTGAAAATCGGTATTACATTCGCTATCCTCCAGGATTCTGGTACTACACCTGTTTTTAATGACATGTTAAACAACTTTGCTAAGGGCATACTAAGCTCTTCCTTACATTCTTTAATACTCTGGCAAATATCTCATTGGGACCAGGTGACTTATTAGGCTTTAGTTTGTCTATTTGCTTACTAACATCGTTACTAGTCACTACTATCTCACTTAATTTGTTTTCTTCACTATCTCTGAATAGAGTCGGTGCCTCGGGTATCATGTTTAAATTTTCGGTGGTGAAAACTGTTGAAAAATATTTATTCAAATTATTGCTCATTTCTCCATCGTTATCAGTGAGCTCGCCGAAGTCTGACCGTATTGGTCCAATCTTTTCTCGTGTTTTAGTTTGATACATTTGGTAGAATCCTTTGGGGTTTGTCTTCGCCTCCCTTGCTATCCTTACCTCCATTATTCCTCTTTGCTTTCCTTATCTCGTTTTAACCCTACTCGCCAATACCCTATAATAGTCCCGGAGGTGAATTTCGCCACGATTTATCCTTCTACCTATAGCCTTCCTTTGGCCAATGATGTTCTTTAAATAATTATTTATCCATTTAGGGTCATTGTTGTCTGATCTGAGTTTTTTGTATGGTATGTTCTGCCTTTGTGCATTAAGTAACTCACTATTTAAATTGTCGTGGAACTCGGCAATCTCAGATCTCGTTATCAGGTCGGTGTCATCTGTCAGGTTCACAGCCAAGCGCGACACCCCCTCTCTCAGCTGCCTCTTTAAACTGTCAACGTTTGCCCTTCTGAAATCTGGTACTTTAGTGGAATTTTCCTTACGTCTGCCCTGAAAATCTAACTGGAATCGAATTTCTTTGTGATCGCTGTTTGCAAGTTCGTTCCCTACCTCGACATTGCTAATTAGGTTTTCTCTGTTCGACAGAACTAAGTCCAGTATATTATTACCCCGTGTGGGTTCGGTTATATGTTGACTTAGGAAACAGTCCTGGATCGTCTCGAGAAAATCCTCTGATTCTGAGTTACCCGTAAGGGGTCAGTCCATCCATTTTGGCCGGGTTTAAAAGTCGCCTACTATACAGACTTTGTTGTGTATGGAAGCCCTGCGCATTTCATCCCAGATAAGTCGCTCGTGGCATATCAAGATTGGGGGTCTATATATTACTCACTGTGATTGATGCGCGACCGTCGCTTAATTCTATCAAATTGTTTCTGTATTCCTCTCAGTTTTACTTCCTTATTTATTTCACAATTTCAATTCTCCTAACATAGATTGCTACTCCGCCTCCTTTCCTGGTCTGCCTATCGGTATGGAACAGTTTGTAACCCGCAATTTGGTATTCGACTGGTAACTCACGTGTGTCTAGGTTGATCCATGTTTCAGTGAATGCAATTATATAGATTTTTTCGGTACATACCAAGGCCCTAATATCATCCATTTTGTTTCTCATACTTCTACTGTTCGCATAGTATACATTTAAGTTAGTCGTGTAAGCGAACTTCTATTAAGGTCTCTCTCACCACCAATATATAAGCCCCGAATTTTTTTTTAAATCTAACCAATATTATGGACATTTTGAAGCCACTTGCTATTAGGAGATATACAAAACCGCCCGAGTATAATACTGCATTAAAGAAAAAATATTGGTATTTCTGGTGAAAAGGGAGGTTCGGACCCCCCTCCCCCGGATCCGCTCTTGTCATTAATAGCAGCATTATTTCCTGGGATGTATGAATGTATAATGTGACCATAAACGCGGATGAGAGTTGACCACAGGCCACCTGTTGCCTCCGCGCCCGGCACCGCGACGCCACACTGAGCATTTCGATCCCTGTCCAGCCAAACAATATGAGCTCTATTCATGAACTAAAAACTAACGAATTGCATTCCAACGTCAACACAATTAATATTCAAACCACCTTCTTGATTCGTATTTCATTTATGTTCTAGTGGCAAATCATAAAACCATTAAAATAGCGTTGATTTGGGGGTTTTGCTTTTTTGGGTCTCGACATTCGAACATGGCAATAAATCTATGGCAAACTTTGGCAAAGACGTTCACATCATCACATGTTCACGTGTAGTGCCTGACCAGACACCGTAAGAGGAGGTGGTGTCCCCGTCGTACTTCCTGCCTCAGTCTGTGATTCTTAGTGATTTAGTGGACGACTTGACAACTGTGAATGAAAATAACAATGTAATCATGAG
The DNA here is from genome assembly GCF_018991925.1 of Homarus americanus. Classification (NCBI taxonomy): domain Eukaryota; kingdom Metazoa; phylum Arthropoda; class Malacostraca; order Decapoda; family Nephropidae; genus Homarus; species Homarus americanus. The sequence continues at coordinate 2,065,755 of NW_024720711.1, forward strand.
ACGTATTTTATAATGTATGGTGACGTGTATAGCTGTCAGAGCTGGTGTCTGGACTCTGTAGTCACCAGATGAATATTGTTTCCTATATGGATTTTAACCATTAAATTACTCAACCTTAGCAAATTTGTCGCTTCCAATACACTGTACAGTATTATATACACACTGTAACACTAAAACCTACCTCAGTGTCAGGCAGACCAGACGATTAACGTATAGACACGACCGAGATCTTTTGCTTTACTCAAAAAAATACTTAATAACAATATGTTAGATCGTTTGTGTTAAGTCTTATATAATTATACATCAATGCAATTAAAGATATAAAATAATAATTTATCTTCTCGAATCTAACAAGACGTCCCCTTCACCTATAATTACGTGTGTGGGAACATGTAGAGTAGCTGGTGGTTGGCCAACCTAGTTAATTGTAAGGTGAGATTGTTAGTACAGTTATTTATTTTCTTGTTTACTTATTTATGTATAGCAGTGTGAGTGATGTGTAACAGCTAAGATGTACAGCAGGTGAGTAGAATCAGCAAGGGTCGATTTAATTTACTATAGAAAAATCGTAAAATAAAATAACTTAATGACTCCTTATACCAATATTACAGAACTAGACATAATGTACAATAGTGCGACGACCTGGATCGTTTGGTGAACACAAGGAGGTCACTTATTACTCATAATTATCCTGACCTTTGACCTGAGAGTATTGTTGTACACCGTGCATTGTGACTTCTGTGACTTTGGGGTTAGTGCTGTGACCAAACTATCAAACCAGGATATACAAACTGTGTTCACCATACTATGGTGACCTTTGACTCTGTGTGACCTGTCTTCATTGTAACGTCTGTGACCTGGATTGTGATCTCCAGATATCGTGACCTCTGTGGCGTGTGCTGTGACCTCTTAATCGCAATGTCATGACCTAATTAGATAAGTGAAGCATCAAGCTCCAGGTGTCCTCAGGCGTCCATAAGGTGCAAGTGTCCTCAAGGTTCAAATGACCTCAAGGTGTAGGTGTCCTCAAGGTCCAATGATCATGTGACCTCAGGTGAGTAGACCCTACAGCACCGCTCACCTTATAAAACACCGGAACTTAAATTCTAAGCCGCCAACTACTGGAACTCTATCAGCATCTGGACCACGGAGAATTTGAAATTGAGGCTACGAAGACTGGAACTTTTAACTAAGAAGTACTGCAACTTTTAACCACGTAGAACAGGAACTTGAGGCTACGAAATCTGGAACTTTTAACCACGAAGAACTAAAAATTTAAGCTTCGGATCACCACGAGCTGGAAGTTCAGAAGATAAAGATTTGGGGAAATTATCAAGAAAGCCGAATAACTTATTACTGCTGTATCAATGAGGTTTATTTTGTGTTGACAATTGTCTCTTAATCGTATTGGAAACTGAATCAACGCTGATTGGCGAACAGTGAATCATACCTACGATTTGAACTATAATCTCTATACTTCATTCCACGTTTTATTTATCTGCTTATAGGTAAATTTTATTCCCACATGAGCCTGGAATTGTAATGACCACACGCTTTGATCCTTAGATGTAACCGCTATTTGGGGATGAAGGTTAGGTCATGCAGGGTCATCATGGCTCAGGACAGATCAACTGGGGTCACCATGGTCCAAAACAATCCACCGGGGGTCACCATGGTCCAGAACAGGCCATTGGGGGTCACCATGGCTCAAAATAGGTCATCTGTGGTCACCATGGTCCAGAACAGGCCATCCCGGGTCACCATGGTCCAGAACAGGCCATCCGGGGTCACCATGGTCCAGAACAGGCCATCCGGGGTCACCATGGTCCAGAACAGGCCATCCGGGGTCACCATGGTCCAGAACAGGCCATCCGGGGTCACCATGGTCCAGAACAGGCCATCCGGAGTCACCATGGTTAGTGACATGTCATCCGGCGACAGGTCTGGGCTGGTCCTGGCCCGGCACCTGCCATCTGGGAAGACCATAGCCTATGATCGGTCAATTGGTGTCACGGTGGGCCAGGGCAGATCACGTAAGATCAACTTGCACCTGGTAGTTGACCTAACTTACCTACTGCTGCTGCTTCACGCCCCCCACCACGCCCACGCCCGACCACTACAAGGTAACTACTAACTCAATATTTGTTTTATTACAACGATGATCTGAACATTAGCCCACCATTACGCTAACCTAACCTAACCTCAGGTAGCTTTAGGGTGTTTAATCATCAGGTGTATTAAGCTGAGGGCTAATCTTCAGGTCATCATAATACTTCAAGGTAAACTCCACAACCACATTTTTTCTCATTAATGTCACCATTTATAAAACGAATACAAACCTGGACAAAGCTTGCAATGTAGACAAAAATACGAATGAGCACCATAAAATTGCTTCAGTAAACAGTTCATAATTTTGTTTTAACAACTTTATATGATGTAGGAAACTGCAGCAAATAGGCCCCGTTTACACCCAACTCCTATCGCTCATATGTCTGTCCAACCTATATTCGAAATTTCCCAGCGTATTCGAGTGAATGATGATGTTTGGAAACTTGTTCCACTCATCCACTACTCTATTTCCAAACCAGTGTTTACCTATCTCGCTCCTAAATCTAAATTTGTCTAATTTAAAACTTAACCCAATCTAACCTAACTTACCCCAAACTAACCAAATCTAATCTAACCCAACCTAATCTAACTCAACCTAATCTAACCTAATCTGTATAATTTAACTTACCTTAACCCCCACGGTAGAGTTAGAATGTTGAGTCTTCGAGTGAAATAATTTTTGTGTGTATAATCTTCAGGTTAACCATTTTACTCGTAGGGGCTCCTCCTTCGTCTTCAGCCACCGCCTGTACGACCTAGCCCAGACGACTATTCCCTGACGACCTAAGCCAGACGACCTACCCCAGACGACTATTCCCTGACGACCTAAGCCAGACGACCTACCCCAGACGACTTTTCCCTGATGACCTACCCCAGACGACTATTCCCTGACGATCTAAGCCAGATGACTATTCCCTGACGACCTAAGCCAGACGACTTTTCCCTGACGACCTACCCCAGACGACTTTTCCCTGACGACCTACCCCAGACGACTTTTCCCCGATGACCTATGCCTGGAGACATTTCCTCGACCTACCCTAACGACTTTTCCCCTGGTGATTATCCCTGACGACCTATCTCAGATGACTCACCCTATTAATGCTGGAGCACCTCAGTTATATTATTCTATTCATTTTTTTTCAATAGGATTTCAGTGGTAGTTATTCACTTGTCTTTTCCCCCTAAAGGTGAGAATGACAACACTCATCATGACTCAGCACATCTTTCTGCACCTCAGCTGAACTTGACGTCAGACTTTACTCGGGTGGTGTCGACAGTATTCAGCCATCCTCGACCACTCTCGACTTCTGATGCTCTTCGACTCAGTTCAGTTCAGTTGGATTCGATATTGGCTGATTCTTCCCGACCGGACCCCATTTCACCTGATTTTACCCGACAGGACCCTATTTCACCTGAATTTACCCGACAGGACCCCATTTCACCTGACTTTACCCGACAGGACCCCATTTCACCTGACTTTACCCGACAGGACCCAATATCACTTGACTCGACCCAATTAGACCAAAGAAAAACAAATGACAAGAAGCAGTATGGCTTCTCTGATCTAGGAGACATTCCTAAAGCTCTCAGAACATATCTATCACCCACCAGACCAAAACAGCCCCACAAAGATGTTACTGCAAGACGCCTGCAGTCTGCCTCTGTGTCCAGCCTCACACAACCACCTCATCATTATAGTTCTTACATCCTCACACCTACAACTCAACAGAACTTCCTAAACTTTCCTCTTAACTCCCCCGAGAATGATGTTTTAGATGGACCAGTATATGATCGAACTCTTGATGAGTATGTAACACAGCCTTCTAAGCCTCTTAATACATCTTTAACACATCTATTTGGACGAATCTTGTTCCTCACCACAGCAAAACCTCTTACACCAGATCAATACTCGCCTAATGTCACAATCACAACAAACACAGAGCAAAATTGTAATAATGAGAGTGAAGAAAATTTAACTACTATGCCACAACCTCTAAATCCGGTTGGAGATTTACATTATAAGTCACAAGTGAAGCCACAAATTAATCAAAATACGCCGAGTTTTCTAAGAGGAATTCCAGTTGTTATTCCTCCTGAGATACACATAGTGGAAAATGCCTCTGCTTACTTGGTTCTCAGTTCTAGTCTCTTTTACAGTACATTAAATTTATTCTCTCTCTATGCTAAAAATTTTCATTCCAACGTCAGTGTTGCTATAACGAAAAAGCCCCCCAAATTGGATTTAGAGTCCTTGAACTCTGGTAACATTAGTATTGCGAATGATGCACGTGAATCCCAAAAGAATCAAACTATAGGTTTAGTGTTTACAAACGCTAATATTTCTACAACAATAAGACTCAAGGATAAAAAAAAACAAGATCGAAGATTATATTTAGGATTTATCGACATAAATAATCCTCACACCGAGATGAAGGTAGATAAAGATAAGGATAAGGATAAAAGAAGTACAGAAAATACCCCAACAATTCGTCGTCGTGATGATCTTACCTTCATGACCCCGGTGGAAAGGAACTTCTGGTCAGTGTGGAGTGGTTACCTGTTCCCTAATCGTCCTCACCACTACGTCACCAGGAACTCCAACAGTGACACTAATGTTGTGGTCTACGATAGCACAATACCTGGTCAGGAGGGTGGTGGTGGTGTGAGAGGCGGTGGTGATGGTAGTGAAGCGACTCATGACAGTATAGAAACAAGGATGCAGAACAATTCGTTTAGCAGGAGAGTAAACAGTAATAACACATACTTAGAGCGAGTTGAAGAAGACGACCACATTATCACAGGAATCTTAAGTAGCGCCCTAAGTCCAGCTAACACTGCCATCTCACCCAGGTATAATAATACCCCATCGACCATTGTTGAACCTTTTCAATATAAAATTCTTTTAGCAGAGTTCCACGACATCATGAATGAGCCGAGTGATGACCAACAGGTACAGGAGGTCTTAAAAGTGCAGTATGATAGGGATGGGTCACAAGCTATGGAACAAGTGGTACACAAACTTGTCGTCTTTACAACAACTGTACAAAGTGCTCACTTATCCGAAACTGAGATCCTGTACTTGCTGACCGTCATCAGAGATTACTTGGATGATCAGTTTTCCCTCGGGAACCATGGCGATGGAAATAATAATAATGCTGATACACTTAATGCTACAGACAACGAGGATGAGAGTGATGCCATACAAGAAACACAATTCCTCATTGATAATAGTGATGGCTGGAATGAGACTGACGTTCAAGAGGACAATTATCGAGGGACATATCAGCCTAAATGGGGTCAAGATTTTCCCTCCAAGTCCGGGGTGGCAGTAGATCCTGGAGGGTATGTCCCTACCTGGCAACACCCCAGTACTACCCAGACACCAAGTTACTACCACCACCTCTACCAACCAGAAGCCCTCGTGAGTGTTAAAAGTCAGATAGGGTCCACTAATACCATCACCAGCGGCCCTTTCCAGTACAAGAATGGAACGGTGATCTTCTTCAGCGGCAATCCGGATTTTGGAATACGTACTGCACTACAGAAACTTCATGACACCCTCATGAAAAAAATTATTAGGCTAAAACAACATTCACGAAGTTCCTCAACCACTCCATCCACCACTGCTACCACCGTCACCACACTCCGCGATGAGTTCTCTGACCAGGAGATAAAGGTGACAAGCACCCTTCTCTCTCTGCTGCAAGAGGCCACCAATGCCATCGTCGACGAATTCCTTACCAACATCACCCCTAAAGGCCACGTCGACGAACACAACCCTGGTCTGTCTCCACCACCACCTCACAATCACACCCTCGAAAAGGATTATAACAACACTGATCCACAAACTGCCAGTATAATCCTAAACATAAGTCAGACAACAAGTAAACCGTTTATGCACAGTGAAGGAAGTGCACCGATAACCCCTAATTCGCATTTAAAAACTTCATGGTTACAATCTCCAATAGATTCCCTTTCGACTGACCTTCAACTATCAGCAGTACACAACGTTCAAGGCAATACTCCCAAAGAGGAATTTGTGAATAGCGCTTCCTTGGCACCAAATACAGAAGATATAGAGATCCTGGTTGATATTTCACGCCCCCATAACATAATACCAGAAGCGTCAGTCACTGGTTCAGACGAAGGAGTCACTTCAAACGCAGACGATGACAGTAGCATGTACATCATTACTCAACGACAGGAATCCATCATACTTTCGGAACCAAAATCAGAAAAGAATTTGAAGCCTAATGATACTAATTTGTTACTTGAGAGCAAAATCACTTCGAACCATCAACACAATGGGAACTGGCAGCTTCAAGACGACGCTGCAAGAACTCGCGAGGATGTAAATGAACCACAAGTATCGATCACAGTATCTCAGAACCAGAATCAGAATCAAAATCAAGGGTTTGTACCATGGCTCCCAAACAGGCCCTCGGTGGGGATACTGCCAGGTACCCAGGTGGTTACTGGGGTACACTCGGGGTCTCAGGGCTTCATCCAAGGGCTCTTACAGTCACTTCTTGGCCAAGGTATTCCTAGACCAACTGGTATAGGGCTGGTGAATGGGCAGACAGTGGTAGGTGGTGGTAGTGGGTCAGCTGGCGGGGGGCAGCTGTACCCCTCTTTAGTTCTACCTACCATACCTTCTGGTGGGCAGTACCCACTTCTGGTTCTACCCAACCAACAAAGTGGTTCTAATGGGTATCCCTTCTACCCAGGAGGTTCTCTTACTGGTCAATACCCATTCTTAATTGTACCAGACCAAGGTATTTCTGGAACAAGTTCTAACGGATACCCTTTCTTGGTTACACAAAATCCAGGTGGTTCTGGTACAAGTGGATACACTTTTTTAGTTGTACACAATCCATATGGTTCTGGTACTAGTGGATATCCTTATGTAGTAATTCCAAACCCCGATGGTTCTGGAACAGCCGGGGTAGAACATGTATTTTCGATTGTACCAAATCCAGATGGTACTCTTAGTGGTGGATACCCATTCTTAGTTGTACCTAATCCAGATGACACTGGAACAAGTGCCGATGGTTACCCTTTCCAGATTGTACCAGACCTAGAAACTTCTGTAACAGGTTCTGGTGGATATCCTTTCCAGATTGTACCAGACCTGGGAACATCTGGAACAAGTACTGGTATTGGTGTGTACCCATTCTTGGTTGTAACAAATCCAGATAATACTGGAACAAGTGGCGAGGGATACCAATCCCAGATTGTACCAGATTCTGTAGGTTCTGGAACAAGTACTAGTATATATCCATTCTTAGTTGTACCAAATAATGATGGAACAGAAACTGGTGGATACCCGTTCCAGATTGTACCAGACCAGGGAAGTTATGGAACAAACTTTGATGAGTACCCTTTTTTAGTTGTACCAAATCCAGATAGTTCTGGCTACCCATATTTAGTAGTTCCAAACCTTGGTATTTCTGGAACAGGTACGGAATATTCATTTTCGGTTGTACCAAATCCAGATGGTTCTCAAGATGGTGGATACCCATTCATGGTTGTACCAAACCCAGATGACACTGGAACAAGTACCGATGGATACCCTTTCCAGATTGTACCAGACCCAAATGGTTTGGGTACTGAAGGATTTCCCTTTTTAGTTGTACCAAATCCAGATAACACTGGAACAAGTGGTGACGGATACCCTTCTCCGATTGAACCAGACTCGGGAGGTTCTGGAACAAGTACTAGTATATATCCATTCTTAGTTGTACCAAATAATGATGGAACAGAAACTGGTGGATACCCGTTCCAGATTGTACCAGACCAGGGAAGTTATGGAACAAACTTTGATGAGTACCCTTTTTTAGTTGTACCAAATCCAGATAGTTCTGGCTACCCATATTTAGTAGTTCCAAACCTTGGTATTTCTGGAACAGGTACGGAATATTCATTTTCGGTTGTACCAAATCCAGATGGTTCTCAAGATGGTGGATACCCATTCATGGTTGTACCAAACCCAGATGACACTGGAACAAGTACCGATGGATACCCTTTCCAGATTGTACCAGACCCAAATGGTTTGGGTACTGAAGGATTTCCCTTTTTAGTTGTACCAAATCCAGATAACACTGGAACAAGTGGTGACGGATACCCTTCTCCGATTGAACCAGACTCGGGAGGTTCTGGAACAAGTACTAGTATATATCCATTCTTAGTTGTACCAAATAATGATGGAACAGAAACTGGTGGATACCCTTTCCAGATTGTACCAGACCAGGGAAGTTCTGGAACAAGCTTTGATGAGTACCCTTTTTTAGTTGTACCAAATCCAGATAGTTCTGGCTACCCTTATTTAGTAGTTCCAAACCTTGGTATTTCTGGAACAGGTACGGAATATTCATTTTCGGTTGTACCAAATCCAGATGGTTCTCAAGATGGTGGATACCCATTCATGGTTGTACCAAACCCAGATGACACTGGAACAAGTACCGATGGATACCCTTTCCAGATTGTACCAGACCCAAATGGTTTGGGTACTGAAGGATTTCCCTTTTTAGTTGTACCAAATCCAGATAACACTGGAACAAGTGGTGACGGATACCCTTCTCCGATTGAACCAGACTCGGGAGGTTCTGGAACAAGTACTAGTATATATCCATTCTTAGTTGTACCAAATAATGATGGAACAGAAACTGGTGGATACCCTTTCCAGATTGTACCAGACCAGGGAAGTTCTGGAACAAGCTTTGATGAGTACCCTTTTTTAGTTGTACCAAATCCAGATAGTTCTGGCTACCCTTATTTAGTAGTTCCAAACCTTGGTATTTCTGGAACAGGTACGGAATATTCATTTTCGGTTGTACCAAATCCAGATGGTTCTCAAGATGGTGGATACCCATTCATGGTTGTACCAAACCCAGATGACACTGGAACAAGTACCGATGGATACCCTTTCCAGATTGTACCAGACCCAAATGGTTTGGGTACTGAAGGATTTCCCTTTTTAGTTGTACCAAATCCAGATAACACTGGAACAAGTGGTGACGGATACCCTTCTCCGATTGAACCAGACTCGGGAGGTTCTGGAACAAGTACTAGTATATATCCATTCTTAGTTGTACCAAATAATGATGGAACAGAAACTGGTGGATACCCTTTCCAGATTGTACCAGACCAGGGAAGTTCTGGAACAAGCATTGATGAGTACCCTTTTTGGTTGTACCAAATCCAGATAGTTCTGGCTACCCTTATTTAGTAGTTCCAAACCTTGGTATTTCTGGAACAGGTACGGAATATTCATTTTCGGTTGTACCAAATCCAGATGGTTCTCAAGATGGTGGATATCCATTCATGGTTGTACTACAGAATGACACTGGAACAAGTACCGATGGATACCCTTTCCAGATTGTACCGAACCCAAATGGTTTGGGTACTGAAGGATTCCTTTTAGTTGTACCAAATCCAGATAACACTGGAACAAGTGGTGACGGATACCCTTCTCCGATTGAACCAGATTGGAGGTTCTGGAACAGTACTAGTAAATATCCATTCTTAGTTGTACCAGATGATTCTGGAACAAACTGGTGGATATCCTTTCCAGATTGTACCAGACCAGGAAGTTCTGAACAAGCATTGATGAGTACCCTTTTTGGTTACCAAATCCAGATAGTTCTGGCTACCCTTATTTAGTAGTTCCAAACCTTGGTATTTCTGGAACAGGTACGGAATATTCATTTTCGGTTGTACCAAATCCAGATGGTTCTCAAGATGGTGGATATCCATTCATGGTTGTACCAAACCCAGATGACACTGGAACAAGTACCGATGGATATCCTTTCCAGATTGTACCAGACACTGGAAGTTCTGAAACGAGCATTGATGGATATCCTTTCTTGATTGTACCAAACTCAGGTGATTTTGAGACAAATACAAGTGACGAGGGAAGTTCTGACACAACTACTAGCAGTTCTACTACAGTAAGCGAGGACCAGACACCTGGTTCTGGTTCAGAGAATCAATACCCTTTCTTAGTCATACCAGATTCTACCAATTCTGGCACGATTACTGGCGGACTCATCATACCAAGCAACCCTTCCACATCGACCACGAGTGAAGGAAGTACCTCACCCTTCTTGGTTATACCAGATCTACCCCTAGCAATGGCACTCGTCCCCCTATCTTGGTGTACCCAGGTGGACCAGACAGTTCTGGGAATCTGGGTGAGCCAACACATATCTTTATCCCAGATGAAGGTCAACAACCAACAGGCTCTGGTCTTGTGCCTGGGATACTAGTGGCTATACCTCAGTCAACCACCACAACACTTCAAACCACAACTGCAGAACCAACAACTATTCAGTCTACAACTTCGGAACAACCTACAACTGCACAAGAGCCTACAACCACAGATCAACCTACAACCACAGAACCTATAACTACAGAACAACCCAGAACCACAGAACAACCTACAACCACAGAACAACTTACAACTACAGAACCTACAACCACAGAACAACCTACAACCACAGAACAAGTACAACCACAGAACAACCTACAACCACAGAACAACCTACAACCACAGAACAACCTACAACCACAGAACAACTTACAACTACAGATCAACCGATAACTACAGAACAACCTACAACCACAGAACAACCTACAACCAAGAACAACCTACAACCACAGAACAACCTACAAACCACAGAACAACTTACAACTACAGATCAACCGATAACTACAGAACAACCTACAACCACAGAACAACCTACAAACCACAGAACAACCTACAACTACACAAGAACCTACAACCACAGAACAACTTACAACTACAGAACAACCGATAACTACAGAACAACCTACAACCACAGAACAATCTACAACCACAGAACAACCTACAACCACAGAACAACCTACAACCACAGACAACCTACAACCACAGAACAACACAACTACAGATCAACCCATAACTACAGAACAACCTACAACCTCAGGACAACCACAACCACAGAACAACCTACAACTACACAGAACCTACAACCACAGAACAACTTACAACTACAGAACAACCGATAACTACAGAACCTACAACCACAGAACAATCTACAACCACAGAACAACATACAACCACAGAACAACATACAACTGCGAACAGCCTACAACCACAGACAACCTACAACCACAGAACAACCTACAACCACAGAACAACCTACAACCACAGAACAACATACAACTACAGAACAACCTACAACCACAGAACAACCTACAACCACAGAACAACCTACAACAACACAGAACCAACAACCACAGAACAACATACAACAACCACAGAACAACCTTACAACCACAGAACAACCTACAACTACTCCAGACCACAACCACAGAACAACATACAACAGCCACAGAAAACCCACAACCACAGAACAACCTGCAACTACTCCGGACCCTACAACCACAGAACATACAACTACAGAAAACCTACAACCACAGAACTCTAACTACTCCAGGACCTACCCACAGAACAACATACAACAACTCCAGAACCTACAACCACAGAACAACCTACAACTACAGAACAACCTACAACTACACAGAACCACAACCACAGAAGAACCTACAACTACACAAGACACACAACCACAGAACAACCTACAACTACTCCAGAACCCACAACCACAGAACCTACAACTACTCCAGAACCTACAACCACAGAGACAACCTACAACAGAACAACCTACAACTCCCGGAACCTACAGAACAATCTACCACAGAACAACCTACAACTACTCCAGAGACCTACAACCACAGAACAACCTACAACTACTTCAGAACCTACAACCACAGAACAACCTACAACTACTTCAGAACCTACCCACAGAACCTACAACTACTCCAGAACCTACAACCACAGAACAATCTACCACAGAACAACACAACTATCCAGAACCTACAACCACAGAAAACCTACAACTACTTCAGAACCTACAACCACAGAACAACCTACAACTACTCCAGAACCTACAACCACAGAACAACATACAACAACTCCAGAACCTACAACCACAGAACAACCTACAACCACAGAACAACCTACAACTACACAAGAACCTACAACCACAGAAGAACCTACAACTACACAAGAACCTACAACCACAGAACAACCTACAACTACTCCAGAACCTACAACCACAGAACCTACAACTACTCCAGAACCTACAACCACAGAACAACCTACAACTGCAGAACAACCACAACTACTCCAGAGACCTACAACCACAGAACAATCACACAGACAACCTACAACTACTCCAGAACCCTACAACCACAGAACAACACAACTACTTCAGAACCTCACAACCACAGAACCCTACAACTACTTCAGAACCTACAACCACAAACAACCTACAACTACTCCAGAACCTACAACCACAGAACAATTTTACAAGAACAACCTACAACTACTCCAGAACCCTACAACCACAGAAAACCTACAACTACTTCGAACCTACAACCACAGAACAACCTACAACTACTCCAGAACCTACAACCACAGAACAACCTACAACTGCAGAACAACCTACAACTACTCCAGAACCTACAACCACAGAACAACCTACAACTACTTCAGAACCTACAACCACAGAACAACCTACAACTACTCCAGAACCTACAACCACAGAACAACCTACAACTACTCCAGAACCGACAACCACCAGAACAACCTACAACTACTCAGAATCTACAACCACAGAACAACCTACAACTACTCCAGAACCTACAACCACAGACAACCTACAACTACTCCAGAACCGACAACACAGAACAACCTACAACCAGAACAACCTACAACTACTCCAGAATCTACAACACAGAACGCCTACAACTACTCCAGAACCACAACCTCCAGAACAACACAACTACTGCGACTACAACCACAGAACAACCTACAACTACTGCAGAACCTACAACCACAGAACAACCACAACTACACCAGAATCTACAACTACTCGAATACAACCTCAGAACAACCTACAACTACTCTAGAACCTACAACCACAAAACAACCTACAACCACAGAACAACACAACACACGAATCTACTACTCCAGAACCTAACCCCAGAACAACACAACTACTCAAGAACCTACAACCACAAAACAACCTACAACTACACCAGAATCTACAACTACTCCAGAACCTACAACCTCAGAACAACCTACAACAAAGAACCCACACAGAGACAACCTACAACTACACAGAATCTACAACTACTCCAGAACCTACAACCCAGAACAACCGAACCTACTCCAGAACCTACAACCACAGAACAACCTACTACTCCAGAACCTACAACTACAGAAAACCTACAACTACTCCAGAACCTACAACCACAGAACAACCTACAACTACTCTAGAACCTACAACCACAAAACAACCTACAACAACACCAGAATCTACTACTCCAGAACCTACAACCTCAGAACAACCTACAACTACTCAAGAACCTACAACCACAAAACAACCTACAACCACAGAACAACCTACAACTACACCAGAATCTACAACTACTCCAGAACCTACAACCACAAAACAACCTACAACTACTCAACCTACAACCACAGAACAACCGACAACTACTCCAGAACCTACAACCACAGAACAACCTACTACTCCAGAACCTACAACTACTCCAGAACTCCAAGAACTCCAGAACAACCTACAACCTCCAGAACCTACAACCACAAAAACAACCTACAACTACTCCCAGAACCTACAACCACAGAACAACCTACAACTACTCAGAACACCTACAGAACAACCGACAACTACTCCAGAACCAACTACAGAAAACCTCCCAACTACTCAGAACCTACAACCACAGAACCTACAACTACTCCAGAACCTACAACCACAGAACAACCTACTACTCCAGAACCTACAACCACAGAACAACCTACAACTACTCTAGACACAACCACTGAACAACCTACAACTACTCCAGAACCTCACAACTACTTCGAACCTACAACCACAAACCTACAACTACTTCAGAACCTACAACCACAGAACAACCTACAACTACTACAGAATCTACAACCACAGAAAAACCTGCATTTAGAACCTACCCCAGAACAACCTACAAATACTCTAGAACCTACAACCACAGAACAACCTACAACTACTTCAGAACCTACAACCACAGAACAACCTACAACTACTCCAGAACCTACAACCACAGAACAACCTACAACTACTTCAGAACCTACAACCACAGAACAACCTACAACTACTCCAGAGCCTACAACCACAGAACAATCTACAACTACAGAACTACCTACAACTACCCCAGAACCTACAACCTCAACAACGAAGCCTACAACCACAACATCGAAGCCTACCACTACAACAACCACTACTACTACTACTACAACAACCACCACTACTACTACAACCACTCCTAAAACAACCACTACCACAACAACCCCTACTCGACGACCACTTATCCCCATCAACCCTCACAGTGTTCAGGGCGACATACTCATTGTAGACCTTCAGAGGAGTGACACACCTGGACAAAACCACGACACACCTGGACAAAACTACGACACACCTGGACAAACCTACGACACACCTGGACAAAGCCACGACACACCTGACACACCTGGACAAACCTACGACACACCCGGACAAAATCACGACACACCTGGACAAAACCACGACACACCTTTACAAACCTACGACACACCTGGACAAAACCACGACACACCTGGACAAAACTACGACATATCTGGACAAAACCACGACACACCCGGACAAAACTACGACACACCTGGACAAAACTACGACACACCTGGACAAACCTACGACACACCTGGACAAACCTACGACACACCTGGACAAATCTACAACACACCTGGACAAAACTACAACACGCCTGGACAAAACTACGACACACCTGGACAAAACTACGACATATCTGGACAAAACGAAGACGGAACTGGACAGAATAAAGACGGTACTGGACAGAATAAAGACGGTACTGGACAGAATAAAGACGGTACTGGACAGAATAAAGACGGTACTGGACAGAATAAAGACGGGACTGGACAGAATAAAGACGGGACTGGACAAAAATTACGCAATAGGAACAATGATAGATTCAGCTCCTGGCGGTCGAGATTTTTGGGTTGGTCCTCTAGAAATGAGATGTTGTAGCAGCTTAAATAGTCGATAGATAGATAGATAGATAGATGTACAGATAGAGAGATGGAGAGACAGATGGGAAGATAGATGGACAGATAGACAATATGAATCAATTGGGCATTAAATTGATGATTATATCCATTATTAATTATTGTCATTAACGATTTCCTGCTGAAGGTTCCGTCTTGCAATCAGTAATTAAACCCAAATGATATACCGGTAGTAATTATTGTGTTAGAACCTCTTAGCAAGTTTTTATTATAATAAAATACAAAAAATCATGAACTCAATTGACACAAACTCGACTAATTAATATTTGTTAGCTCAGTTAACTTTTATAAAGGCAATTAATTAATCAATACAGTAAAGCCTCGAATAACGACGTTAATGTGTCCTCCAATACAGTACTAATTTGAGTTATTTAAAGATTCGTGAAGTACACAACACCTGGACACTGTTCCTTAATTGACTTGATTTACCTGTGTGATGGTTCTTGTTACCTGGTGGCTGAACGACCATACAGGTAAATTTCACAGATGGATTACACAGACAACTTTCACAGGTAGATTACACAAGTGAATTACACAAGTGAATTGAACAGGTGAGTAGATAATTTTATATGGAACAGTGAATTATTGACTGACAGTATTTACAAAAATAATTTTCTCTCTCAACTGTTTAAGTTCCTCACGCGCTTAGGCCAAAATAATGTACTTGTATACGACACCTTCCCACCTGTGACCAGGACAAAGCATAGTCTTAATGATGCGTTTTATTTTATAAACATTGTGTGTACAGTAATTTTATCACGTGGAGATTTGCCCCAAGTGTTTGACTTAAATATTAAATTCAATAACTCTAATCTAATTCAGCATAACTTAACCTAACCCAACATAAACTAAAACTAACCTAACTTACCATAACAACCTAACCTAACCTAACCTAACCTAAGCCCTCAGGTTCTGGTAGGGTGAAATAATTACACCAACTGATATATTAATGTAGTTATTCAAGTCTATGATGAACTATTTTTTTGTGTTAAGTGTCCATAATGTGTGCGTGTGAGTACATCTTAAGTGTCCATAATGTGTGCGTGTGTGTACATCTTAAGTGTCCTAGTGTGTGCGTGTGTGTACATCTTAAGTGTCCATAATGTGTGCGTGTGTGTACATCTTAAGTGTCCTAGTGTGTGCGTGTGTGTACATCTTAAGTGTCCATAATGTGTGCGTGTGTGTACATCTTAAGTGTCCTAGTGTGTGTGTGTGTGTACATCTTAAGTGTCCTATGTGTGCGTGTGTGTACATCTTAAGTGTCCTAGTGTGTGTGTGTGTGTGTACATCTTAATGTCCATAATGTGTGCGTGTGTGTGTCCTAGTGTGTGCGTGTGTACATCTTATGTCCATAATGTGTGCGTGTGTGTGTAATGTCTTATGTCCTAGTGTGTGCGTGTGTGTGCGTGTGTACATCTCCTGTGTGCGTGCGTGTACATCTTAAGTGTCCTAGTGTGTGTGCGTGTACGTGTAGTGTGTGTGTACATCTTATGTCCTAGTGTGTGCGTGCGTACATCTTAGTGTCCTAGTGTGCGTGAGCACATTAAGTGTCCTAGTGCGTGTGTACATCTTAAGTGTCCTAGTGTGTGCGTGCGTGCACATCTAGTGTCCAGCGTGTGTGTATCTTATGTCCTAGTGTGTGCCATATGTCCTATGTGTGCGTGTGTGTACGTCTTAAGTGTCCTAGTGTGTGCGTGCGTGTACATCTTAAGTGTCCTAGTGTGTGCGTGCGTGTACATCTTAAGTGTCCTAGTGTGCGCGTGCGTGCACATCTTAAGTGTCCTAGTGTGTGCGTGCGTGTACATCTTAAGTGTTCTAGTGTGCGCGTGCGTGTACATCTTAAGTGTCCTAGTGTGTGTGTGTGTGTGTGTACATCTTGTCTTAATATGCTTAAGTATACAAGTATGTGTATATCCTACCTGTAAATGGCTCTATATATGTACAACTTAAAGTGTTCACCTGTGTACATCTTACCCTAATACTGTATAGTAGTAAAACAACTATCTGTGCAGGTGGGGGTCGATATGCTCCGAAATTTTAAGAGTGACTAGTGACAGCCCATGTACCAAAATTTATCGTCCATGGTCTCATATTGTTTCCCACAAAGTATGCACACATAGTTGTTTTAGCCATAGTACACTTGACCATATACTGTATTTGTACCTATTACCTTAAGATACCTTACATACTGTAAGTGTCCATGTATGTGTACATCTAAATACAAAAGTTTACATTTAAGTGTACAGTACAATGTGTATGAACAGTCACTCAAAATACTATCTCAACTTGAGGGGCTTCGATGAATTTCAGAATGAACACTACGACGCCTGTTGTCTCGGTAGGGTTACCAAATCCTTCGTCCGTTGTGTCATATTTTTTTAACACAATTTTGTATATATAGTTTTTTTGAGTGACTGGACATCTCACCATCAGTAATATTTTGTTTAGGCAGACGCATTAAATCAACCACAAGGCGTCACAGGTAAACACACTAACACCGGGACCCCCATAGTGGATTCTGACACACGACAACAAACTTTTCCTGGTTCTGGCTATTATGTGGTGTTACAGGAGTCATGTAAAGGTACTAATGTTGATAATAATTACTTCCTCGTGGTCTTGGTGTTTGTACTGTACAGCTTCGGAAGTAAAAGTAATGGCTGCTTGTGTGTTTTTTTTTTAATCTTATATGTTTATGCTGTCAGTTTTGTTGGTGTGTGTTAAACGTCTTCAAGGAGCATCTGTAAGGTTAACCACTAGTTTATATCACATGTAGATTAACCACCCTAACACTAACCTAGCTATCCAAACCAGCCCTAACCTAATGTTAACCAAGCCTACCCTAGCCAGACGCTACTTTAACCAAACTTACCCTACCCTACCCTAACCGAAACGCCGAAACTAACCAAACTTAACCTAACCAAATTTAAATTAGCCTAATGCTAACCAGACCTACCTTAACTTAGCCGAAACCAAACTTAACGCTAATATTACCTTAATTAACCTAACTGAAGCAAATCCCTTGGTAGTGTTAGATTGTTTAACCTTCAGGTGAAATAAACTAATTGAGTGTTTAATCTTCAGGTGATCCGTTTTCTATCACCTCAATAAATTAATCTATGTTAACTCTATTTCTGCCATTTACTAATTACCTTTTTATCTACTTACTAATTTATTCTTTTTTATCACGTGTCTTAATTATCTATGTACACTTTCACTTGTTTGTATTATTTGTTATTACTTTTGTATTTCCTGTTACAGAAAAGGATAATAATTATGTTATAAAATTAATAATAAAAACTAAAATGTGTAATTTATGCCCAAAAGTGTAAAGTGTAAAATAATTCTTTCCTAAAAGTGTCAAATAATTTGCCCTTTAAAGTGCAAAGTGTGTAGTAATTTCTGCCTGAAGTATGAAGTGTAGTAATTTCTGCCTAAAAGTGTAGAGTGCGTAGTAATTCATCTAAAAGTGTAGTGTAGTAATTTGTCTATACAGTAAGTGTGTTGTGTGTAGTACCTTCTGCCTATAAGTGAGTAAGTACATAGTAATTTCTGTCTAAGTATGGTCTGTAGAACCTCAGCTTACCGGAACTCACCTACGACCTAAACTATCACTGTGTTCTTTCTGTAGCGTATAACCTCAATAATAATAATAATAATAATAATAATAATAATAATAATAATAATAATAATAATAGTAATAATAAAAACAACAATGATAATAATGAAAACAATAAGAGTAATAATAATAATAATAATAACAAATCAAGAAGCATTATATATTATCTACTTTGGTCATCGTCAACAATGTGGCTACGAGTGCCCGGGTCAGGTACACAGGACCATGTAATGACAGCTATCAGAGGCAGGCAGTTATGTGTCGACGAGGAGGTAATATTATCAGTGTTATGGTCACTTTAGTAAGACCATAAAAAGCCAAACATAACTCAGAGACTTGACTGAGAGGAACATGCTAACTTTCATCAAAATGGAACTTTAAATATTTCTGTTGGGTAGTATTTATATCCAACAGACAGACAGACAGGGACAACGACAGAGAGGGCAAACCCACGAGAGTCAGACACTGCCCACTTATGATGAAGCTGTGTAAAAACAAAATGATCACCTGAAGATTAGTCCTCTTCACCTTATTTCACCTGATGATTAAACAGGTAAGATAATTAATCAAGGCTGGCTAATCTTCAGGTGATCCATACACAACGCTCGCACGACCATACCCGCCTTGCAGTATTACAGGTTTTCACTCTTCGCTTGGACTTGTTTTCGTTCCAGATGTGATGTTCCCAAAGGCGTTGAGTGTGCACAGTGGCCAGAACCCAGTAACCCACCAGACCCTTACCACCACCATGACAGGCGACCCTTGTGATGGACGCTGCCTCCCTCACTTCAAAACGGACTTGGATGACAGGGATGAGTTATTCAGTGTGAAGCAAGAGGAAGCCGAAAAGGGCGGTAGCAACATGGCCAGGGTGAAAGAGGAGGGAGAGAGATACCAGGGCTTGGTTAGATTTATAAGAAAAGATTTTAGTGACAGAATGACCAGTGTGAAGGGCGAGGAAGAGGAAGGAGGAGGTCGCAGTGTGGTCATCAAGGTGAACCAGAGTCAAACACAGAACCAGCAGGCGGTGGTGGTAGGTCCTGCGCCCTCCTCTTACCCCCTTCCTCCTTACATCATTTGGCTGGTCCCTCTAGGCACCCAGAAGCCTCACACCACCACCACCCAACACTCAGGACCAACGGCGCCAGGACAAACATCTAATCCCACCACAATAGTTTCCACCACCTCCCCTCCGACCACTTCTACAACAGCCCCATCACCTACTACTACTACCACCCCATCGTCTATCACTACCACTCCACCACCAACTATCACCACCACTCCAACTACCACCCCACCAACAACCACCACTACTACCACCCCACCACCTACCACTACCACTCCACCACCAACTACCCCCACCACCTCACCAACTACCACCACCACCATCACCACCCTACCTCCTACTACCACCACCCCACCGCCTACCACCACCCCACTGCTTACCACTATCACCACCCTACCGCCTACCACTCACACCACCCTACCGCCTACCACTACCCCACCGCCTGCTACTACCACCCCCCACCGCCCTACCCCACACCACCCCTGCACCCCACCGCCTGCCTACCAACTACCACCACCCCTGCCCACCACCACCACCCCACCCCACCACCACCACCACCTCACCACCATCACCCCCCACCCCCACCACCACACCACCCTCCCGCCCACCACACCCCACACCCTACCACTACCACCCACCCCACCGCCCACCCCACCACCGCCTACCACTCACCACCACCCCACCGCCTACCACTACCCCACCCACACCACCACGCCTACCACTACCACCTCCCACCACCACCCACTGCTTACCACTATCACCACCCTACCGCCTACCACTACCCCACCGCCTACCACTCACACCACCCTACCGCCTACCACGACCCCACCGCCTACCACTACCACCACCCCACCGCCGACCACTACCACCACCCCACAGCCTACCACCATCCCACCGTCTACCACCACTACTACCACCCTATCAACTAATACCACCACTCCAACAACCACCACTACGACTACTCAACTCGGCACAACCATCATCTCTTCATGTAATTGCACATCAACCACTATAATCATAACTACTGTCCCTACCACCACCCCGATCAGTAGTGGGAGTACTACTATCCCCGTTCAAGCTGACGAAGTTACCACCGAGGTCATGTGGACAAACTCTTCCTCACAGACGACAGCTCCACCTACTGACGTCACCACCCAAGCCACTGTAGGGGAGGTATCCACTACAGTCACTCAAGAAACTACCGATAATAATGAGAGTTCCTGCACATGCATCCTACTAACAAGTACCACCATTTCCACCTCTCCTACAGCGACTACTGCCACTTCCACCGCTAGTACAACCCTCACTACCACAACTACCACCCTTACCACCACCCCGGGTCGTATAACGTTACCCATAAGACCACTGGTTGGGACTATGGCATTCGAAATTCCTGTAGCTCTTTACCCAGTCACTCCTACTACTACCCCTTGAGTTACCCATCACATTGCAGAATTCCGTCTTCTTTAACTAGTATTGTTCGCGTTTTCTTCTATAATGAAATTTTATCAATTTCGCAAATACAATATCGCAGTAAAGTGTTGTAATTAACTACAAATACAACATCACTCACTAACACTACCTAGCCATTAGCGGACATCATGAAAAGTGTCTCCTAGTAAAGTTTATAAAGCTAACACGGTTCTCGTACACTTCGGAAGGTACAAACACGGTCTCCACACACCGCATATACGTACATACAGTATACCATTCACTGCATTGTTACCAGAGAATACTAGTAGAACATGCTACTGGTCGCTGGGAGTGACGCAACATGCCGCACCATGCCCCTCAACACTTTCGTCGCAGTGCGCCACAGTCACTACTGGAAGAGTTTAGTTCCGTTTAGAAATTAAATCAAGTAATAATTGCCTTTCTGATAATTTTTTTCGTTCGTAACAATGTAAGGAACAAGTTTCTAGCAGTTCAAGTGACTTCATTTTATAAAAATAAGTCATTGAATGTAAACGATTTGGAGTTTCGTGAGTGAGTGAACTAATGAGGAGTCCTATAAAATTGCGAGCATGGCTTAACATTAGCTACTAACTAATCGATGGCCAACGCGCACCTCCCGTACTTGGCCAGCCTCATAGTCTACTGATAAGCCTCGCTTACTGACAACTTAAGACCCGGAGGTAAACCCTGCAGGCATTCTCTCAATAAGGGTACAGTACTTATCCCGGGATGATAAGGTTGGTTATCTCCTTATAAATATTGGAAATACCGGATCAACCAGGTGTACCATCTTCCTATAGCCGAGTGCTGGGGGTAGCTCCTGCTGATCTAGGTGGGTCCTGGGTTTGAACAGGAGTCTTTGAGTGCTGTTTTACGCTTTTCACACGACATTATGCTTTACTGTCTGGATGGTTACTCACATCTTGCTAACCTTACCAACTTGGGCACCAGCCTAGTGGTAAGTGCTGGGGATACTCCTCCCAAGAAACATTCCCCACCTTACTCGTGTGTACTTTTAGTTTAACAAATTTATTGACGCAAGCCACCCCACACACACACGGCCCCTCACAAGGTTACCCTTGCCCCTACCTTCACCAGACGCCACGTAGACTCCGCTGCCAAGTCATGATGACTAGCAGATTCCTGTCTTTAACAGCCCCAAGAGTACATGTATTTCTGCTCCTCAGCACGTAGTGACGCAGGTCCCTCACGTCAACCCTGTCAGACCTCTAAACCAGCAGTCCGATAACACATACGCCATTCTACACAGCTGTCGGACACCGTGGGCATCTCACCTACGGGTCATTCCCCTTCTGGCCGTCTCCCGGCCTGCGGTGTCGCTTCCAGCTTTCACCCAGAGCTGACTACGACAAATCCTTCTTCAAGGGTGACACCTCAAGTGATACGTAAATAGCTGGGGGGTCGTTTATAATTATCTCTCGCTACTGCTCTGCGGCTGCCGGAGAAATGTGTCAAATGCACTGAGGCGCATAACACGTTCCAGTCCTCACCGGAGTGACCGGATCCCGAAACAACACACTGGTGAGTGGTGACACTGCCTCCGACACCTCTTTTTCAGTGTAATCTCCCATAGTTACATTGAATGTTTCTCGTTGTCATAAACAAGGAGTCGGTAATACCTTAGACACCACTCGTGGGAAGGACCCATTTTAGGGAAATTTTCTGATAAGGAAAATTTGTTTCCTACCTCACGAACAGAAAAAATGGGCGGAGAAATTACAAATTTCCTACATAAAATGGGTTTCCGATGTTTTCATCGTTACGTAATAGTGTTATTACTACGCTTCAACAACTTGGGTCCTCAACCACATAACTTGGTTAGTAGTCCATCAAAAAAAAAAGATGCAACCTCAACCCCTTCTACACAAGCGGGAAGGTATCAAGATGCCTTATCACTAGTCATGTGCGCGTCACGAGGCACACATTTCATAAACAACAACTTAATGAAACAATATCCCGGACATATCTTCAAAACTGTGGACCTACCATCGACGTATCCGATTTATTGCAGATAAGATGATAAAAGTGGAGGAGACGGTTATCACCAGAAGGAACTTATGGAATTGGACTGTTTTACCAATCTTCCAAGGTTTTGTATCTCTGGAGACCCAGCTTTTAATTTTATTCATCCAACCCAGCTTTTGCCTTCCCCTGGCCCTCCTACCCGCAACTTTACCCATAATTATTTTTTTGTGATCCTCTCATCCTTAATTATATGACCAAAGTATCTCAGTTATATTTTTTTCTGTACATTTCAAGTATTTCCTTTGAAGTTCTCGCTAATCTTAGTACTTCTTTGTGTTTTCCTGTCAGTGTAGTGAATATGTATTAAAGCGTATCCAGTCATTCTCTCCTAACATGGTGGACTGAGTAATATTTTGTCCGTCTTAAATCTTAATACATACAGTGAAGGACCTTCCAGTGTCACGACTTACTCAAGAGCCGTCGCCCGTCAGCTACCTTGGCCCAGACTAAGAAAATATAAAGAAGCAAAATGTAGGCCTACATAGGCTTTACTTGGTATTTTGTACTTAAGTAATTCATGGATTTATTTCACTATACCATGGATGTTATGCTCCTGGGAATCTTTTTTAACAACCCCAACAAACGGTGTATTTATTTGGTATGTGTGTGTGTGTGTATCCTGACAATTGTATCCAGCCCTGCAAATAACAAAAGTAAACAAAGATAGTAAAACATGATAAGTCACACTGCAGCCGTCGGGTAGTTCACTTGGTATACAATGTATATGTTGATCAACAGGACTGAGAACCATGTTTCTCGACCTATACTAATATATTTATAACTATATTAATTTTCTTCTTACGTACTATAGATTCTTATATATAATACTACCATTATTACTCTAAAGACTGTTGTAGATTTCTTACTGGCCACAATACACTTTATTACCAAAAAATCTAATGTAATTAACCACTCATAGTTATTGTTGGTCAGCCCACACGTGTAGTTCTGTAGGTCGTATATCTGTCATCAGAGAACCGGTTTACTTTCAAGGGTCTCTGGTGGAATGATTATCACTACCTTACATAACCACGTTACATAACTCCCAAGTGGTGGTCATGTCCGTTCGTGGGAGGTAGAGGGCCAGTTGCTAACTTTAGCTCGCTCGGTATAAATTATCCTATCATGAGGCTACTAAACTTTCTTCATCTACCAGCCAGTTATCCTTAATGCCTCCATACACAAGATTTTTCTTCATCTAGGCCAACTGTACAAACCCAAGAGGAGGATCGGCCATGAATATCAAAGAAGAAAACCCTCCGATTATCTTACATTGTTATGGCTGCTCAAAATAATTACCCAATTCTCTATCAGCTTTTTTTGGATCACTACATCTGTCGGGCGGAAAATTTTATTATAAAATAACCTGGTGTACACTGCAGGTCGCTTCAGTCTGGATGTACACATTTTATATGCTTCATTTTGGAATGTTTCAATATCAATTTCTCGCAACTAGCGTTGGAGTGCTCAGGGTTAGTGTGGCACGACCTCTCTATGAAGTCTCCTTGCACGATCCTGCTAAACATTGGTTACATTCCTGAGGCACTGCTCCTCCTGGAAGCATTGCTGACTTAGTACTAACAGTCACCAGCGGCTTGGCTAGCCATCTCGCTCGGCCAACATCTGGCCAGGGCTGGCTATAGCCCTGGGCCACTTAGGTCAGACTCGCTCCGAGGTCTTATGAGTGCAAGCAATGAAAATCTGTTGTACTTTGCCAGCTGAAACCAATTACAGGCTAGCCACATCTTGTCACAATCAACAGTCAACGTCTCTCTTGGTCAACAAGTTATATTTAGTAACTGCCACAACTTACCATTTCAGTCCAGAACGTCCTGATTTACCCAGATTTAAAGTACTGTACGCTGATGCCCGCTGAGTACTTCATTGGTCGGGGGGGTGGGGGTGAGAGGGCACTACCGCCATATATAATTGACCCTTATGTTGTTACTATTGATGTGTGCACCTCTTCTCCCCGCCACAAGGTGTAATCTTACATCCGGCATCGCCTAGTGATTGGTTTACTAGGAAAAGGAGACAAGAATGAAGGCTGGTCGTATGGCAGACTTTAAATAAAGAACCGATATGTTGGTTTATACCTCAAGATATTCCATTACAGTAAAGCTTATTACCAAAATATTATATTGTCTATAGCATGTCACACACACACTCACATTATATATATATATATATATATATATATATATATATATATATATATATATATATATATATATATATATATATATATATATATTTCATTAGCCCAATAAAGCAAGCGGACTTCTACATATAATCAACACCTCACCCCGCCAGGATTCGAACCCACGGTCTTATAATTGTCTAGGGCTGCTTTTAGTGTCCTGGTGGCCCAGAGGTTAGCGTTCCCCGGTCACAATTATAAGACAGTGTATCGAACGACGTTGGAGTAGGTAACCATTATACAAACTATAAATGAATAACACCATTACTAACCTAACTAACGTCAACCTAATCTAGGTATAGTTTGGTTATGTTACGAGAGTAAACGTTGTCTTAAATGAAACAAGAAATTTATTATATATGAATTTATTTCCATTAAGTTATAGCAATAAACACAAATGTTATAAATACTCAGCCAAAAATATCAGGGGTGTGTGTGTGTGTGTGTGTGTGCGCGCGCAAAGGAGCATGACAAGCAAGGCAGCAGCTGGCGATGACCCAACACGGCTACACTACTCATCGTGACTGGCTACGCAGCCCCTCCGCTCCTCCCAAACATACACCATCTGACCCCTCTTTAGTACATATCCTCCCAATATATTTACACACACAATGACTGCATCATGTTGCAGCGTTAGTCTGGATTCTAAGTAGATCTTACCTACGTCAGTGTTTGCTGGTAAAAAATGGGACCAAGATCAAAATACTGTACATGAGTGTTAATGCTTGAACACCCCGCCACATGTAGGTGCCTAAGTAGCGTGAGGATAGACAGCAAATTATACTGTATATCCTCAGTGATACTTGGAGTTTGAAATTATGTACACTGTAAAATAATACTGTACTGTTAGGCTCATGGATACGGATCAGTGTACTGAGTGTGGGCTATGTGTGCGGTGTCGGAATGAACCATATGCCAATGCTTGACAAATACATGTGTTTAACACGTACTATTATTTGACTAATACTTTCAATAAATACACCACACCCCACAATATAACTCACCCCACAATCTCACTACACCCCAACAATCTCACTACACCCCAACAATCTCACTACACCCCAACAATCTACCTAAACAACCCCCATTAAAAATACTGTAGATCACAATAACTAAGTTTATGTTGACTTAACATTGGTAAGAGGGGTGCAGTAGATGTACCAAAAGCATCTCATCTCTTACAAAGGTGAGGCCACTACCTATTTTTCGGGAAGTGATGGAAGGTAACAGTCCCTTCTTTATAGTTTGAGTAACAGCCAAACACTGTACAATAGCTAGGTATGCTCCAATGATTTCTGGCTGTCATTAAAGAACACTCATCACAGTGGTGGCCTGAGGTGAAGTCCTTAAAGTCATGTGCGTGGGTGACAGCGTTAGTGAGTACTGGTGTGTTTTGATCTTGGTTGTTACATCACATCCAGTTAGTGATTTGAGCTACAATAAAAAAACTTGGAATGCCTAAATAACGCCAGAAATAGAAGTGAAATAAATACATTAGTCATCAACAATCAAAACAGAAACTCATTAGCCTCGCCTTGCTTCCTTTGTAATTGGTGGCCGTCAACGTGTGGGTCACTATAGCTGTTAGCAGAATTCAATGGTGAGGTTTTGTGGGATCTCGTGGCTGCCTCTTGTAGTGTTATAATGTTTATAAGAAAGAATTAAATTGCTATGAGTAATTGGTGACAGGTGGTAATGGTATGAATAGTGAAACGCGGGTCAGTTCTGTGTACTGAAATAACATGAATTAAGAATAAAAATGTTGTATTCTAATAAACGAAAGAAGAAATAAACTCATAAAAAATAAAACCACATTTCTAAGTTTAATAAAAGAGACTAGTCCCCAGCCTGCCTAATCACACAGTCTTGAAGGGATGAGTCCCCAAGGATCCTTCAGTGGTGTATCGGTGTCTTGGCCATTGTGTGCGAGGAGGTTCTCTATGGTCAAGTGCACTCCAGCCTTGGTAGTGGCGGCTTCAAGTTGCCTCCTCGCATTGTTATGTGATGGCCAATAGTACAAGAGACATTACGACCACATATGAGACTTTGTGATGGTAACTATTGGTTAATGAATGGGTCAGGTGAGTCATGAATGATGGTTAATGTAGGAGTCAGGTGAGTCATGAATGATGGTTAATGTAGGGGCCAGGTGAGTCATGAATGATGGTTAATGTAGGGGCCAGGTGAGTCATGAATGATGATTAATGTAGGGGCCAGGTGAGTCATGAATGATGGTTAATGAATGGGTCAGGTGAGTCATGAATGATGATTAATGTAGGGGCCAGGTGAGTCATGAATGATGATTAATGTAGGGGCCAGGTGAGTCATGAATGATGATTAATGTAGGGGCCAGGTGAGTCATGAATGATGATTAATGTAGGGGCCAGGTGAGTCATGAATGATGATTAATGGGGGCCAGGTGAGTCATGAATGATGGTTAATGTAGGGGCCAGGTGAATCTTGCCATCTTTTGACTGTGTGTGTGTGTACAGTATATGTATGTGTGTGTGTGTGTGTGTGTGTGTGTGTGTGTGAGAGAGAGAGAGAGAGAGAGACTGCAGTAGCTCCCTGCTCAAGTTGCATTGCAGATGTTGCTTGTTATACGATCTGCATTTTCATCGCTCGTAATGTTGTAATATTTGGGCACCCACACCAAGACAACGAGTTTGGTAGTTGCAGGGAATTTGTTAACAATACTATCCTGTGGTATTTAACTTTTATCTAAAGAATGATTAGAGATGAAGAGATGGTACAAGGAGGTGTGAGAGGAAGGTTAAGTTAGGAAGTGGGAAATACAATGGGAAATTGAAAGCAGGTGGGCTACCCAGCACGCGGTGGAATAATTATATATGCTGATAACAGGGAGAAACAGTAAAGACAACAGCACAGCATTACCAGGAAAAACAGTAAAGATAACGGCAGAACAAATAATGACAACAGCACAACATTGCCAGGAGAAACAGTAAAAATAACAGCAGAACCATCAATGGCAACACCAGCAACAAATTCCCCCCCTAGCTGTACACGTAACACCAGCTGTCCAGTACGTAGAAAAACATCAAACACGACCTGCCAGAGAGTGTTGTGACGGCACCGAGTGTGAGCTGTTTGAGACTAGACTTGACCAACACTGGAGCAGATTCAGATACATTCAGGAGCCGGTGCATGCCCAGTACTTGCCAACGGTGCGCAACAGAGACGTGACCATCCACTCAAGCTGCTAATGAGCCGATCAGTGGCGAAGAGGATAAAACAAAATGTATAAACTGCCCTCTCCCTCTCTCTCTCTGTTTCCAATAGCCGCATACCACTCTACAAATCTATCATGTGTAAAGAGCTAAGCTTATGGCATCGGTACAGTTGACTATCAATACAATACTTCTTTATAAACAGATTTAATCTTTCTCTGAAACTTAATGTCTCACCTCCTGCAAGTCTTATCGCTGACATAAGGAATAATCTTATAAGTTTAATCAAGAGAGAAATAATAACAATAAAATAATAATAATAATAAAAATAATAATAATAATAAAAAACATCATCACAAGTATACAATTACCTTTATAAATATTTAAATACTGATGGGTAATACATTACTGGTAATGTGGTTTTTACCTCTTTTTAACGATTTTTTTTCAGATCTATGTTGTAAGACCGAAGTTATATTGCAACAAATTATTTAATATTCAAACCCTTACAATTTTAATATGGAATTATTAATTTCATCGTATGACTTTAAACCCTTGTGTATGATGGCATTGTATTCAGGGACTTCAGTCATCGTAGTCAAGAGGTTAAACCATCGTAATCAAGGCGTTTATTCATTGTAGTCAGGGGTTGTCACCATAATCATGGGGTTAAGTCATCGTTGTCAAGAGGCCAATAACATATAAATTATTTCTGTGGAGGAGAAATTATTGCACAGATCGAATCATTTACACAATTTGATATTCCATTAAGATTATACCAAACTATAACTAAATCAGGTTTGGTTGGTATTATAGTATTCATTTATTTATTAGTTTGTACTATGAATATTTACTTGACCTTCACGATATAGACACAAGTCTGAATTTAAAAAAAAAAGGTTCACCTGAAGATTCACCCCCAGCTTATTTCTCCTTATGTTTCAATTTGAACAAACCTAACGCTAAGCTCGCTTTAACCTAACCTAACTCAACCTAATCTAACCTGACCTGATTTAACTTACCCAATCTAACCTAACCTAATCCCTAGGTAGCGTTAGGGTTTTTATTCTTGTATAATAAACTGGGAAAGAATCTGATGTTTTTTCCAAAAAAATAAAACAATATAAATTACCATTATTTCACAATTACCTTTACCTATGTGGTTATAATTATATATTGTACATACACATACAGTATAACCACGAGATATTTGAGGTAGTAGAGTAGACTTTTTTTAGTTTAACACATTTATTGACAAAACAGTTTGCCTATTCTGAGTAATTCAGTCAGGTCTTGACACTGAGGGTGGTATAACTTCTCACTGCCAAGAAAGACAGAGGTTCATACACAAAGAAATACATCATATTCATTAACAGTCTATATAGGTCAGATTCATGTGGGTGATGTCACTGTTTACTGCCACGCAGGACAAAGCCGACAGTATGTTGCGTAAAAGTAGTAGTGGGCAGAAAAACGGATGTACAGTATGTCACGTTAAGTTGCGAAGCCTCACAGTGACTGGCTTTGTGAAGTTTGAGTTGCATCATGTATTGTACTGTGCCTCTCATGTGTGTCGTCTCACACCACTGTTGACGTCATGAAGGGCGCTGTTCTCACCGTAAACTGGTAATCAGCTTACGGTGAGAACAGCGCCCTTCAATTACATGTATAATTAATTGGATTACGAGAGTGACGTGGGAAAAATGTCGTCCCAGGGTCTATTTACTTTTTATTCAATCAATATGAAGTTGAATTGATATGGTATTATTGATGATCCTTCTTGAGAAGCTCCTGGATTAATTACTCGTATATCCAAAAGAATAATAAATGACAGGTTTTATACGTCAGCCAGCGAGACAGGAGGCAACAAGTTGCCTAAAAAAACCGTTCATCTGATTAAGCATTTGCTTTACGTGTTTCAGAGCCCGTTAGTACTTTATGCTTTTGTTAAGTTTCAGTTACTTGATATAATAGTTGACATTGAAATTTTTTATGTAATTATCAAGGAAGAAAAATTACCAACAAATCGTGTATCTTGCCTTGGCGGTTACCACTCTAGATGCCAAGTATTGAAGCTATTCACCCAACGTTAACTTATTCACACAAAAAATACCCCACAATAGAGGTAGATACGACATACACACACGATTCCCCCAAAACGCATTAAGTGTGAGGTAGTGAGTAGTCCTGCCACCCGGAGCATAATAGCTCCGGGTGGCAGGACTACTCACTACCTCACACTTATGGCGATAACCTTGGCGTCACCCAAGCTGTGTCATCATGCCACTACACACTACACTACCGCCTTCCTTCCCTATACCTGACCCTTTGTTAAATCACCTGTATGTCTGGGAATATACTGTCACTTGTGTGGTTTTACACTTTGTCTCTTGCCAGATTACAAACACGGGTTGGAGCATGAGAGTGCTCCCAGTAGTGTTGTACCTCAATAACTGCCTCGCTGTATGAGTTTATCATATTCTCGTCACAGACTGGCTGATGGAGTTTTGTGGCCTCGTATTTAACATTCGCACATATGGTCAGAACAGAGATAGAAGGTGACTTGCACACACACACACACACACACACACACACACACACACACACACACACACACACACACACACATGGTGACAGGCAATGGACTACAGAGAGCGAAAGGTAACAATAACTATACTTCAAGGGCCAAAGTTATGTAGGTCATTGTTTTTATTTAATCTCATTATATTCGTCAATAATTAGCCTCACGACGCTCTTTAAATATTAAACTTAATTTATTACACCAATAACATGTAGGAAAGTTGTCTATTGTGCAGGCAAGGTAACGAAGTGGTTTTGGGTAAGATCCGTCAAGTAGTGTTGAAAACAACTTGAGGTATTGTATTGGGCTTCCTCCCTCGGAACGGCCAGTGTGCCCACAAACCTTCAGAATAGTCTGTGCGTACAAATAGTGTAAAAGTATTTGTACAGAGGCTATAGTTAGGCGCTGGATTAAACTTGTGTGAGTACTGGGGAGGGCTGGGGAAGGCTGGTGACAATCAATAACATACTCGTAATATCCTTCTGTTGTTTTTTATCGAACTTGTCTTGACATAAGCCTCGCCGCTGGTCTGACGTTCTTTAAAAACAGCAAAATGAAAAACTTACTCACACGCAAGAGACCAGAAATAACGTATAAAGCTGAAAGGAACAACATATTGATTAATTCTACTCGCGTACCATCAGAAGAACTTAAGATTGTGTCATTGTTATTGATGCTGCCGTGTAGTGATGACTAGACTAGCCATGACTCACCCCTCCTCCTCTTTCTCTCTCTAAGGGGAGCCCAGACAGGTATGACTGAGTAAACCCTACCACTACCACCACCGCCACCTCAGTCACCACTACCACCACAACCTCGGATACTACCACCATCACCACCTATCTCTCTCAAGCTATAAATATAATAACGTCTGATGACAGCGCTAGGTTATAAGAACTATCTTTATAAATCATAGAGATAGAGGGTGTGTTGTGACTAATATAAGAAAATAAGAATGGGCCATAGTAGGTAATAGGTAATAGGCAGCTACCAAACAGGGAGGTACTACCGCCTGGGAAGATATTGGAAGCATAATGTGTTGTCTAATGGTAGACCCTGCTGCCATATGGCATCACGAAAATTGTGACCAAGTCCCAGGTTACTCATCTGACTTTGTGCCTCATTTATACACAATTGCAGGGTCTCAATTGTTTCTCTTACTATTGACAACACAACATACATATATTGTTGCTCACTTTTGATTTTTTTTCATTTTGTCTTTCTTTGTGGTTCTTTATTATTATTATTATTATTATTATATTTTCGCCCCCCAGGCCCCGATGTGGGTCAGTGACCTGTGCCCGGGTGGGCTAATTCCCGGAAAAAAAAAATAGTGGGCAAGTCCCGTTTAAACCCAACAGCTATCGCTCATATATCCGTCCAACCTATATTTAAACCTATCCAGCGTGTTAAGAGCTAATGATATTTAGTAACTTGTTCCACTCATCCACTACTCTATTTCCAAACCAATGTTTACCTATCTCGTGCCTAATTCTAAATTTATCTAATTTAAAACCATTGCTACGAGTTCGCTCCTGGTAGGATAGTTTAAGTGCCTTTATTATACCACCTTTGTTTAGCCCTGACTTCCATTTCTACACCTCGACCATATCGCCCCTCACTCGACGTCTCTGAGGGAGTGCAAATTAAGATGCTTTAATCTGTCTCTATACTCAAGGTTCCTAATGCCCGGGATTAGTCTTGTCATTCTCCTCTGAATTATTATTTAAAGCAACATACTTTGTACCTGCTTATAAGTACCAAGATAATTCCATGACTGTTTATATTAGTACAGAAGCCATTATGAGCAAAGACTTAAGTAATAGAACATACTTTACAAATTGATAAAAAAACCCACCAAACATCATTAAATTTATATAAACACATTTTCTGCACATGCTATTTGAATTAACTCTTAACTAGGAATTAATTATGAAAAATATAGGACTACAAATTAGGAGCAAGGAATTAATACCAATATAAGTGTACGTACATAGCCTACTAGTTCATTATTAAGAATAAGTAATAATAATAATTGAGCAGCTACTGTATACTATATAGCTCATAATTAAATACAGTAATATAAATACTGCTACCTGATAATTAACTAAAAATTTACATCCAATTAACTAAAAATTAAATAGAACTAATAATTAAAAAATTTACCTACACATAACTAAGAATTAACTATGAAATTACCCACAATTAACTAGGAATTAACAATAAAATTACCTACAATACACTAAGAATTAACTATAAATTTACCTATAGTTAACTACAAGTACAAACGCTAGTAAACACAATCACTTCGCCAAGCAACCAACCAAACACACAAGCCTCGAGTTCACAGTACACCTTTATTTTCGAGTAGTTGCTGCTGCTCTAAATCAATGACGACCTTGAGAGTACGTTAGGGCCAGTAGGTTGATGGGATGATGTGTTGAAGGGTCAGCATATTGATGGGGTAGTGTGTTGAAGGGCCAGCAGAATGATGGGTTAGGATACTGAAGGGCTAGTACGTTGGTGAGATAGAGCACTGAAGAGCTAGTAGGTACTGTGCCAAGTAGGTTGATGGGTAGTACTGGGGCTGGTGGGTTAAGTTAAATTTAGGTTAGGTTGAAATATAGGTTAGCCTACATTAAATTGAGGTTAAGACAAAGGTTAGCGTAAATGTGTAGGTTAGGTTGAAATATGGGTTATTTTAGGTTAAATGTACGTTAGGTTAAAGGTTGGTGAGGTTAGGTTGTTAGATTAATTCAAGTACGAGAAAAACAAGGCTGGAGAAAGATCCCAAGATGGTAGGTATGTGAATGATCGACACAGCACCATCATGTCCAGGGTTCGTGTCCCGTCAACGTACAGGTGTACCCCGGCTATAATCAACGTCAACAGAGGTACAGTGTACTCGGCGTATTAGGCCCGTCGACGGAGTTGAACTATAATTCACTGTCTTATCTAATGAATATAATCTAAAATTGGAAATTCAAGAACATGTCCATGTAATTTTTTGGCAATACTGATGCTTCTGGATACTATTGGACATGAATGTGTGCATTTAGGTGAACTGTTACTAGTTATGCATCACAGAATTGGTAAGTTTAAAGGAATTATGTATTGCAGACGTGTGTAGTGTATTTTTATTAATAGTAAACTAGAATCAGCGGATATATTTATGTTATTTTACATATTTATCGTCTGGTAGGTGTATCATTCGTTCAGTTTACGGTAAGAATGAAGTACTAAAGTTTTCTTTTATTATACAGATCAACAAAATCGATGTTGAGTAGCCCGGGTCTGGCGACCAATGACAACTCCACAAGTTGGAGGCACGCGCACCACCGCTATACTGTTACCATGTACCCTTAAACTATTAAATTTATTCAACTTGATTACCTTTAGTTACCATACTAGATCCCATATATTAGTAAAAATATATAGTATTTGACAAGTTCAGCTCGTATTCGCATTATGGTAAAGCGCACTAACTGTGAAAAATATGAGTAAATAAGGATTAGGTGGGAGGGAACCAGAGGCGGTGCGGTAGAGACTACGCACACACAGCAGTCGACAGCAAAGATAACAGTGTTGTCTGTGTGGTTGTGGTGACGGGACTTACCTACGGAAGCGTGTGGGCAACACTATGGGGCTTCTGTCAGAGGGCACGCCGCTCTCTTGGCCGCAGACCAAGCAGTACTCAGACCACGTGCGGGAACATGGCATTAAGCAGTTCATCAACCAGTACCACCAGCTCAAGGGCCGCCAGGGAGACTGTCTCAAGTGGGGTGATGAGGTAAGGAGGAGGTGCCTTGGTTTCTGATTCTCCCAGCTCTGGCACTCTTGTCTTGGTGACTCCGGCGGGTCTGGTGTGACCCATCTACCGACTACTGCCACGTTTAAACACCATGCTTGTGACCTGGTGCCTGGGTATTGACCCTGGCACCAAACTCGACCTGGTGTCTGGACCCTGGCACCAAACTTGAGTCGTGGTAGGGAACATATTTCAATCTCATAATCGTGGGCCTGTTTCCTGGAAAATATCCCAGCCAGTCACCATACTCTTGCCCTGATAGCTGGACACTGCCCGGCACTGCACTGGTGACCTAGTGCCTCAATATTTCAGGCACCACGGTACAAGAGCACGAGGTGGCGACGAGCTAAATATATGCCCCAACACGTGTGAACTTCCCTGTCGTACCTTCGCAACGTTTCTTCCCTTAAAACGTTCTTTGATTTCAGGTAACGCTACTGATTTATTGTAACGTAAAGACTAAAGCTTATTCACCTGCAGTTTCTCTGATAATTGTGAATATAACATCAGTAGTTAAGTTTCTTCACATCCAACATTCTCTGATTAGTTAATGAATCATGAAAACAGTACGTACAGCCAGTTTCATCAGCATTGTGATGGTACTGATGGATAATTATAATAGAAAACGGCGTACCGTGGTGGAGAGCATGGCAGTGTGTATAGTATGTCAAGAGTGTGAAATACTTTGTCCTTAAGACATCAGAGGTCTCCGATAGTTCAAATTGTAGATTAGAAAACGAAAGGAATCCTGTATGTGAGGTTTATGCTCGTAATAGGAGTAAATTTTTGACAATGAGGCATTATGTAAAGAAGTTTTGAGCTTTCAGAACGGGTAAACAAGTGATGGTTGCGCCATCAGTATACTGTACATAAAGGTACGACATTGTACTGCGGTGACTAGTGCTTGGCACGCGCGCAGTCTTGTACAGTAGTGAGGACTATCAAGTGATCTAGCCGGGGGCGCGAAGAAATTTGTATTTCAGTTAGATAAGGCGCTTATAGAGCTGATAACGCAGCCATAAAACTACTCTCGTACATGAATAACTTAAGTTCTGAGACAACTGGCACATACGCAACTAGGAGAATGATGAGGCACTAATGCTAAAATTGCTTAGTAATGTTGATTACAGTCCCAAATGTTAATAACACGCTAGTAAAGTACTTTAGGAAAATATTTAACCCATCATGAATGCTAATGAAGTTAAAGCTGAAGCCCGAGCTGTTACCAAAGGTGGAGTTCAGGGTCGAACTTTGAGTGGAAAATGACAACACGTAAATTAAGTTTAAAAACCTTCATTTTTAGATCAAGACAGGTTGCTTGAAAATGGGAATGAATTACACACAACAGGCATACAAAATACTGAAACCAAAGTACAGTGACTTAATGTTTAAGTCTTTGTAACAAAATTAGTATTCTGTTACAGTTAGCTATTTTTACATCTAAAGACACTTCGTTATGTAAGATTATGACCAGATGTGGTACTGAGGCTGACGATATACAATAAAATTGATATATAAACATTTGAGCTGAGAACTGAAAGAGGTAGAAGCACAAATCTATGTTTTCCTTCTTCGAATCAGGAAAATTCTGGCTAGCGAACATGGGATCCTCCTAGATGCTATGTAACACGTTATCTATTGATATCTACAAACCCGTTTTTCCCAGGTGTACATTTGTTATGACTTTCAAGCTGAAGTTGATTGGAGGGACTTAGCTTAAAATAATAATAATAATAACCGGTAATACTTGCATAGTCACGGGTGCCCGGCGTACCCAAAATCGAACATTGCTCCCACACGAAAAAAAAAAAAGAGAAGAATTTGGGTGCCAGAAGCGTCACTCGATATTTGTCTTAAAATCCGAGTGATTTGTGTATAAAATATCGATTTCAGTTGCGCTGTGATCATTTAGTTCAGACAGGGGTGGGGAGGACCTGCAAATGAGTTGGCTACGCACGTTTGATACCATCAACTATCTGAGTAATCGTTTCAGGAATGTGGCACTGAAAAAACACCATGAAGGGATTAATTTCTAAGTTTCTTTTTGAGGAGTTACACGTATGTCACTGATCAGCTGAAGAGTGCGGGCGATTTTCACAATATACTGATAATTTATTTCACTCACGTTCTATTATGTGTACAGACACGTTAGAGTCCAGGGATTCCATGCTAATGCTTTGTAACATAGAATGACACGATTGATAGGTCTGGACATCGACTGCACTGTGGTTATATGAGGCATGAGTTCTCTTTTAAGTTTGTACCTTATGGTAACTACACACTTTATAAACCAAGCAAAAATATTTTAATGTTTTGGGTATGTTTTGTAAAGTATATTATTCGCATAGCTAAACTAATAAGTTCTCGCGATAACATCAGTGGCAGTGAGTGCCACTTTACACAGCTACAATAGGACTTTGGATAGTTATGAGAAAAGGTCCAGACTTTTAACTTACAGATGTTTTAAAGTGGATAGTTATGAGAAAAGGTCCAGACTTTTAACTTACAGATGTTTTAAGAACAATAGTTGACTGTTCAAAGCACATTCTTATGCACATGGTACACCATGCGCCTGGCAGTGCGGCAATTGAGGGCGCGCCACGGTGTCTGGCAGTATCTCCGGTTGGGAGCAACACAAGGATTACAATCACCGAGTTAATCATAATGCATTGTCATGATGAAGTTTGGTCACAAGAGAAGATTCTGTAAATACTCCAACAAACTAGATTACAGGTCCAAATAAATGACATTTAAAAAGTTCTCGCTGACGAAATTGTTAACCAACACCTTGTTGAGGACAATAGATGGAGGCCGAGAGTAACCCCCCCCCCCAAAAAAAAAAATATTATGCAGTTTGTGACCATCTAAAATACAATGATAACTCTATATAACTTACGAATCCGAATTTTTTTTTTTTTTTTATATAAGCTTATATTCTGAATATACTAAGCTTGTGTCGTGTCAGTGTGAGGTACTGTACTGTGTGGGAACGTGGGTTAAATTACGTGTCGGGTGCATCAAACACTCAGTAGCGGGTCAGGCTATGTATACGTTTTCCGATATTCGGAACTTTCGATGTATGTAATAATGTATGATATCTGATTTTTCCCTTATCACACTGTCTTGTTATATGGTATTGTGTTATCGCCATAAAGGAGCCCAACATTGCATAACCAGCCCAACATATCCCACCTCAAACAATGTTATTGTTTGCTTCAGTATTACAGTAATCACCGTAACATCCTGCATTTTGTGTTCGTTACTAGGTCACCCATTTAATGAGCAAGTCAAAATTAAAAACACCTGTCAGTTTATCATTTCACCACTTATCAGCTTAGCCTACTAGCTGTTCGAGCGGTTGTCAGTTTTGTTACTTTGTCATCAACTTTAATGTCCAGTGTTGGTACAGGAGGAAACCTGCCAGGCAGTGGCGTAGCTAGAGTGTGTGCCCCGGGCGGCCCTTGAGTTTGCGCCCCCCCGTGCCCCCACAAAAAGTACATCAATTGTTGCTCCACGAGCAATCCTAATTTCCAACTCCTTCCATTTTGTGAAATTCCGAACGTGAGCTGCACTGGATTCGTGCTCGGATATTCTAGGATTCAGTTTTCACCACATGTTGAATCCATCCTCAGAATTAAACAGTTTGCAACAAAAGCAGTAAAGAGCTTCCTTGGAAGGGGAGTACACCATCCATGATCTCAACATTCTTTCACCATTTGGCAGAGTTTGAAAAAACCATTCGCGTGTTAGTTTTCTAGTTTGTCCTTTGGTTGACACACCTTCACGAATTACTTCACCAAAATTAGAATCTAGATTTTGAACCACAGTAGCCAAGTAATTTCGGGAAATCAAGAACCAAGCGGACTGTGAAGAGCTGCAGAATGACCTCTGTGGGCTCCAAGAATGGTCGAAGAAATGGCTGCTGAGAGTCAATGTCACGAAGTGTAAGAGGATGTACCTGGGGCAAAACAACGGTAAGGAGGCGTATCATATGTCCCAACGGATGAAGAAACTGCACTAGTTGAGACTGAATGTGAGAATGACCTACTATAGGTGAGTATGTTGACAATGAGCTGAAGTTCTTGGGCCATTGCGAGAAGAAGGTAAATCAGGCAAATAAATTATTGGGTCTTATAAGAAGGTCGTTCAGGTATCTAGACAGTCCGCCCCTCGTAACGATCTTCAAGAGTGAAGTGCTTCCCCGTCTGGAGTACTGCCAACCCGTCTGGTCTCTTAGATATGCTAGGGACTGTCAGTTGGTTAAAAATGTTCAAAGGAGGGCCACCAGACTGGTGCCTGCACTTCGGCACCTCAGTTACCCTGAGAGATTGGAGCGCCTGAACTTGCCGAGTTTATACTACAGACGGGCAAGGGGTGATCTAATTGAGGTGTATGAGCATCTCAAGTGGCACTAGTCAGCCGAGTGTCTTTACTTGGAGCTGGCGGACGCTCGCTCCTCAAGGGGTCACAGCTCAAGATTGAGGTAGCCGCAAGTCCTGAAAACTGTGAGGGCAAACTTTTTCGGAGTGAGGGTTGTAAACTCTTGGAAAACACTACCAGAGAGTGTTGTGACGGCACCGAGTGTGAGCTCTTACAAGACAAGACGTGACCAACACTGGAGCCGGTGCATGCCCAGTAATTGCCAACAGTGCGTGAGAGACGTGACAGGTCGCCCGGGCGAAAACGAGCCGATCAGTGGTGAAGAGGATAAAAGTAAAAGTAAGTGCAGGCTCCAGTCTGGTGGCCCTCCTTTGAACATTTTCAACCTCCCTGGCTGGACACGTACTGGCATGGCTGACGGAGGAACGTCAACGAGCAGGTCGTTTAATACATCGACGAATCGGGTGGTGAATACAGCAGACACAGCAATGTAGCCCAGGGTACTGCTGGGGGACTGTTGACGGATTTGGAGGTGTCTAGCAGCAGTGAATGTGAAGAACAAGAGCCGTTTAAAGTTGTTAATAGCAAAAAGAAGAATAGAAGGAGGAATAGAGATGGTACAAGCAGTGAAGATAATATTTCCCACTTGATGGATAAGCGAAAGAAAATTGATGGTGTTAGTCATTCTTCAACCATGATCAGTACAGCGAGTGTAATCTGCACCGTTATCTTTTATTGAGTATGATCTAAAATCACGGTATAATGACACTAGTATCAATGTAATACAATGGAAATGTAAAAAGTAGCAACTTAATCTAAAATTACAGACTCAGAGTACAGTGAAAATGGATGTCTGACATAAGCCCCCCCGACCCCCCGACGAAAGCCACCCAGACAAAAGCCCCCTACTTTGATCGGGGTGGCTTTTGTCTGACAACCCTAACCCTAACCCAACCCAACCTAACTTAACCTAACCCTAACCTAACCAATAATTAACCACAGAGAAGAACAGTATATTTTACCCTCAACTATTTAATTATGTCCGTAACTTTTGAAAGCCCTTACTGTTGTCAGACAAAAGCCACCCCGATCAAAGTAGGGGGCTTTTGTCTGGGTGGCTTTTGTCGGGGGGGCTTTTGTCTGTACCCCAGTGAGGATAGTGTCTTAGTATAAAATCGCAATGCTGTGAAACAAAATCTTAATATTTAATCTCAGTACCGCAGCAAAAGTCACATCAATATTTTTTAACCAATACTTTAATATTTCTTACCTTATAGTATTATGTCTTCCAACGAAGTAAATAACTGGATCGAAAACACAAGAGAACTTAAAAGTCGTCTAGCCTCCCCTCGTCTTGTCACGATGGAGACTTGTGCAGAACTGAAGTGAATTGCTTGTAACTGGTGGATTGGTCGGCTGTACATGAACTGATATGACCCGAGACTGCATGGTTTTGCAGCTACTGGAGACGTTAATCCTTCCCTTTGTATCGGCGGCAAGTTAATCCTCGTCGTGTCTGACCTAACACCTGACCCACACCACATGAGCTCACTGGCGTACTTGTTTGAAGTTGTTTCCTTAATCCTCAACAGGTTACAGGTTGTGTGTGTGGCGGGGGGCGCATAGCAAGGGTGTAGCTCATGACGTGGCCGTGATGATGTGGGTCAGGTGTTAGGTCAGACACGACAAGGATTAACTTGCCGCCGATACAAAGGGATGGATTAACGTCTCCAGTAGCTGCAGATATGGGTGATGAGCAGACCCAAAAGTGCCGCCCAAAAGTGCCGCCCGGGGCGGACCGCCGCCGCCCCCCCCCAGCTACGCTAGTGCTGCCAGGTTTGGTAGTGCCGCACAGGATAGCGGCCTCTCCACGTGTATATCCAGGCCAGAACTCGAATCCATGGCACAGTAGTAAGAAATACAGACGTTACAGCTGTATTAAAAAAATGCTTTCGATTGTGTAAATTATATGTAACTGCTGTAAGCATCTGATTGTGTTAACGTTAGTCCATGTGATAAAAAAAATGTAGTTGGGGAAAGAGAAAAAGACCCTATTTTAAGGGAGAGGAAGTTCAGTTTAAATTTGTGTTGCACCATAATTATACCAATATTGCGTACACGTGTAAACTTGACTAAGC
The DNA here is from genome assembly GCF_018991925.1 of Homarus americanus. Taxonomy (NCBI): domain Eukaryota; kingdom Metazoa; phylum Arthropoda; class Malacostraca; order Decapoda; family Nephropidae; genus Homarus; species Homarus americanus. Next base: position 2,107,570 of record NW_024720711.1, read on the forward strand.
TTCTCAGAGTATCTATAAGATTTAGTAGTTAATAGGTAAATGGAACGACTTCATTTTAATTACCAAGCAATATTAATGAACTTATTAGTCCTGCAAGCATAATGGTCGCCTGCTGAATGGTTTTGTGCTTGCATTTTCTCGTTTAATTACTTGTTCATGTAAAAACTAATAATAAATATTGTAATTCTCTATTATTATTCAGTACATTGTTACCCTTAACATCTCTTGAAAAGTGTATAAGGGCGCCGACTAATTTTGTACAGCAAAAATATTCGCATAAACGACGAATTCCCTTTCCATTTCTTTCTTTACCTCTTTTCCCGCCTTTGCCTTCTTTCTCTGTCCTTTTCCTTGTTTTCATAATTTCGATATCTGCCCCGTAAAGAAAAATAAGTTCCAACAAAATTAACTAAACAGCGCACTTGTTGTAATTCACATCTTCAGGGGTAAGTACTCACCCCTGAAGATGTGAATTACACAAAAGCGCTTGGGAACTTCGTGTTTTCTTCTTTCCTTGTGGTTATCAGCATATACCTGGATCACGCGCACCCACAGTGATTTACTTGCATATATATATATTATTTTGTGAAACTTTGTGTGTTTATTTTTAAGTTTGGTGATATAATTATTTAACACATGTGTGACCCCCTGACGGAGACACGATGATCCTCCCCATACTGGCCAGATATTTTGTAAATAACATTGATTATGTGTTAAAGGAATATCCTTCCTTCCTTAGGCTTTAGTAAGCCCCTTTATAATATTTATACTGTATATACTGGTCACACTTGCCAGATGCTTCTGGTGCCATTGTACAGGGGTACCTAGTGACAGCACTAGGATCCCGCTTCCTCTATCAAGGAATAAACAATTGAAATTGAAAATTGAACACATGTGTTTTATGTTGCACGACGCACGTGTGGTAGCTGCAGACCTCATCACAGCTTTAAGAAGCAGACGTGTGTGTGTCGGTACAACGTCCATGAACACTGTCCCTCACACTCGGGGGAACTTCTGGAGGGATATTATTCTCTATCTCCCCAGGAGAAGAATTCAAAAACATGTGTAACGTTTCTGGGTCGGTCATATAATAATGTCACTTGTAACAGCAGCCAGCGAGAGAGGTTTAGTGTAATGATGAGTGGAAGGCAGACCGGCGGCCACCTTCGTCGTTGATGTTATAATGTATGGCAGCTTCAACAACTAAGGTCTTTTTAATCGCGTATTCTAGTTTTGTAGTTACACTAGTTATCAACAAATAAAATGCTCAACAAACTGCTGATATACCAGTAAAGAGATGTTAAAGAGTGTCAAAAAGTGATAACAGTACATGTCTGATGTAATGTGGATGAAATTTTAAAAACTTGTTTTTAGTTAACAATTTATACACTTCTTTAGTTGAAGAAAAGTACACAAGTATAGTTATAATTTTCAACTGTACAACCTTGTGCCACTTCCGAAATGCAAAAACGTCATATATTATTTATTTTATTTATATTTTTGCCTCGTAATGATAAAGTGGGCTTTCCACGTGTCATTGTACAGTCGATGGGTAGCTAGCTGTTCTGTAACCAGTGACACGATTTAATTTTATTGATAATGTGCCACTTATCATTTTAATAGCACCTTGGGCGGTTGATCTTTGATACTTTGGTATCTAATTACCTTTTTTGTCACTCGCTCTGACAGTCGTAGAACAGGTTTAATAACATACACAGATGACATTTATGAAACTCATCGGTCGTTACCTGTGTAGCCTTCCTCCTGCTAACATCACACCTCACATACAAGATATAGTTATAACATACAGAGGTTAGGGCATGTCTTGTTAAAACATACAGAGGTTAGGGTATGTCTAGTTATAACATACAGAGGTTAGGGTATGTCTTGTTATAACATGCAGAGGTTAGGGTATGTCTAGTTATAACATACAGAGGTTAGGGTATGTCTTGTTATAACATACAGAGGTTAGGGTATATCTAACTTTGAGTTTGTGTTATCGTCAATACATAACTTCAGTCCTCTGCTCAAAGCCGAACACTTGACTACACATTCCAGCCAATAGTGTTATACAGTAGTAATGTATTGTTGATAGCTGCTAAGATCAGTAGGAGTTCGTCATCCTGGGATTATTTATTATCTGATAAGTGTATTTTTATGACATACTAATTCAGTCAGTCTGGGATTATTTATTATCGGATAAGTGTATTTTTATGACATACTAAGCTATTTAGATTTGCTCATTGATTGTGTCCACAGTGCATTTATTTTAAGGTTTGTGGTAGCAGTATGCTAGAGAAGAACCGAATATAAAAATAAAATTCCTTATAATGAATTATTGGTTTTATAATTTCGTAAACTGTTTTTCTTGTACTCATGAGTAAACTAAGTGTAGCACTCAGCAACACTTGAGAGAGCAGCCGTCGTACTCTGCGCATTATTAAGTCGTTAACATGTGACATGAGTTCTGTTTTGAATGTGTTAGGAGTTTTTGTCAGTTCCGTCGCAGATACTTCACGTGTGTTAATCAGTTAGTACAGAGGGAGCCATCTTCACCGTATCTTTTACTTCAGTCTCACTCACGGTATGTCATCCTTGCTCACTTCAGACACACCCCGGGGCAGTTTCCCCCTCCCAAGGTCGTCCTGGTTTACGTTGTTCACCATAGCCATGTGTTCTCACTATCTAATTTCGCCGTTCAATGCATCTTGGACGTTACACCCTTTAACAGCGTCTCCACAGAAACTTGAATATTCCTCTAAATGTTATTGCGATTGCATCAGGAGGAAGGCACGAAGAGATATTGCTGTTCTCATTAGTGTGTACAAATACAATACACGTTGCTGTATTGGGCTCGTAACAGTAAGATTTTTTTCTAGATTATAACCTCATGTTCTTTGATAAGACAGATGTCATAGTGGCTTCAGGCCTAACACTTCAAATTATCATAAAACTCATGAATTTTATGAAATAGGTCCTTTTGTTGAAAAGTACTGTTGGGAGGCGTCGCTATTTTGTTGTATTTGAATTAATGTATTTATTTTGTATTTTATTTTTTAAGTTGCCAAGTTTTTCATGTGACTGAGATTGGGTACAGGGAGGGAGGGACATGTTAATGTTACTTCTTACCCCCAGTTTTCACCATCCTGGTTTTCCGGGACAGAACCTGTCCTCGTTTCGGGATCTTGGGAATTCATCGTTTATTTTAGAGACGTATAAATAAACAAATAAAGACTAAACCCAATATGCGATGTTAACTTTACTATCGGTACTTGGGTACAAAACTAAAACAGTAACAGTAGAATTACATTTAAAAAGTACTTAAACATGCCGGTATACCAAATAAAACCTATTTAAAGTTGACTGTAGAGGTTTTTTTGTACTAAAATAAACTACATTGGTTTTTCATGGTGTAAAATCATATTTTGACTTTTAATTACGGGAGACTCGCTTTTATCTTACAAATAGTGAAAATCACAATTTAAAATATCTATAACATGGGTGGAAAGATAAGAGGCTATATTTAGACACAATATGCTTCCTGCCTCATCATATAAGGGTAGCACGTGGAAAAACAGGGTGATGGCTGGCGGGGCCTTCAAACAGTCAGTGACATGAAATAAGCTCTAAAAGTAAATTTGAAGAAATAGAGGCGAGTGCTATTTCTAATGTATTGTGTTAATATATTTGGTGTTTTCCCAGCAAGATCAATACGCAGATGTTATTTTCATAAACATTTACAAATGCGTAAAAAGAGGAAGGTAACTTTGTTCTTATTGTGTATGTATCGGTGTATGTATTTACTTTGTGTTTGAATAAATGTTTAGATATTGTATATATCTGTACTTGTGTTAATGGATAAAACGTATCATACCATTATATCTGAACGAATGGTCACATCGGAAGCTCACTATGGAGGCTGTTTATTTATTTGTAGTTAATAATGTATCGCCCGTAGTTGTACTGAACGCTAGCGCCCGTAATTGTAGTAAACATTGGCTCCCATAATTGTAGTTAACATTGGCGCTCGTAGTTGTAGTTGGTAGTACAGCGATAACGCGCGTATCTTTCACCAATATGCCAAAGGTTCGAATCATTTTTGGCCCAGACACAAGTGAGAAGGGCCGTTATCCAGTAACATAAAAGTGGTGAAATTGGCTTAAACAAAACAGGCCAGTACCCCAGAACTTAACATGTAATCGGGTTACGACATTGGTGGTGGTGTCTTGCCTAAGAAAGTTGATAATAATAACATGGTAAAAGTTAAGACTTAAGGGGCATGTATGATGAACTCTTCCAAAAATTATTCATTGAGTTTTATCCTTTAGGATGGGCGTTGTGTCATCACACGATAATGATGGTGATGATATGCTTTAATAATTAGCAGACTTGTACTGTATACGATAAAGCAATTTTATAGTAAGAGTATATTAATGTTTTCGATCATTAGGATGGGATACTTTAAATAAATTTTACTTGGATCTCGTTCGGTATAATTATAATGTACAAGTACTGGTATTATTTTGTACGTTTTTACTACCCTCTTACAAGGCCAAATGGGGTATATAATTGTCTGCATGTCCCTCCCACCGTTCTTGACTCTTCTGTTTTGTCTCAACTTTATCAAACTTCAGTAGAATTAAACTATATACAGGTACAGGTATGTTATGAAACAATATGTTTTTAAATACTTGGGGAATTTCGCGAATTCCAGACACATATGAAAATTTGAAGAGCCACTGTAGCTGTAGAAAATCAATGATGTGTTTAATGGAGAGGATGCCAGGTGGGTGGTGTTGCACATGCCCTTGCCTGTGTCCTCGGTGAGTCAGCAAGAGAGGGAAGACTGCGGTGTCTAGCAACGTGTACCGCTTTGTTGTTCCTGCTTTACAACCATAACACAACATTCTACTACCACACTACGCTATGCTACCACAATGTTCCACCGCAGGACTCTGAACACCATCGCAATGTTCCACCACCACAATGCTCCACCACCACCACAATGCTCTACCACCACAACGCTATATAACCACCGCCAGTGCAACACCACCACAATACTCCACCACCAGTGTTATACGACCACCAGCACCACAATGTTCCACCATTACAATGTTCCACCACATCACCACAATGCTCCACCACCACCACAGTGTCATGCGACCACCACCAGTGTCATACAACCACCACCACAATGTTCCACCATTACAATGTCTCACCACAATGCTCCACCACCACCACAATGTTCCTTCATTACAATGTTCCCTCACCATAATACACCACCACCATACAACTGTTTAACCACCTGTCTCTCACTTCTTGACTTCATCGGTTTTAAGTGAATAGATAAAGTATTATCTCCCTATATAAAAGATTGTAGCTAACAGTTTGTGACGAACATTATGGTGAAACTTTCCCCTTGTACGTATTGTGTTCTTGGACATGATATAAGGAGATTTATACTGTACTGGATAGTATTATTACACAAATGAATGGCGCCTCCTCTTGTGCGTCTCTACAGCTTGTGAAGATGACTGAAGAGATAACTGCACGATAACGACGAGTTCTGTTTATATTCGAAAATTCAAACTGGTATATATACTGTATACTATTATATATGAACACTGTAGTGTGGCTGTTATGATTGTAAAAGAAATCTTTAATGAAACCTAGCATATTTTACCAAATAAGGACTAATTTCCATTAATTTATCGCAAATAAAATGTTATCCCTAAATGGCAAAAACGTTTTAAGTTTAAATCGGAGGATTAACCATATTAACGAGCCTATTATATATATCACTTCTGTGCAGGTAACACTAAGTTCAGTAGTAGCTTCAGTAAGTTAGTGTGATAGTGCATGGAGATGATCCGGTTTTGTTTTTGTGGTCGAGGTGATGACGGTTACCAAACTTCCCCAAAAAATTAATCGTGCGGTTTTATACGAATCTTGGTATCAAGCAATAAGTACCCAGTTAAAGACTTGAGTGTGGGTGTTTTAAGGTGGTTGAAAATTGTTGAACTAAGATAGCTTTTAAGAGGACACACAGTATCAGTGGTCGCTCCTGCCTGGTAGTTGAATTATACACGACCTTGGTACGTCTCGGGTAACTCGCGAAACTGAGGTTTCCTTTGGATGAATGTTTTATCCTGTCAAATTCATAGACTATATATCGCTGTTCAAAAAAGTATCTGTGGGCAGGACAACTTCAGTATACATAAATAATGTACAGTGACCATGTCCGTACTCTCACACTGACGTATTTGTAAGGTTGATCACATTTAATCAGTAAGTCTATATCAATACATACAGTAGACGACGGTATCCACAGCATTTTTTGCTTTGGTCATTGGTATCCATTTGTTAGCCATGATCTATGCATTCGATTGACTTCAAAATCCATCGAAAGAAGCGTTACCTTAAAAGATCCCCATGAGACCGTACTAACGGTTGTGCATGATTCGGATCTCTTACCTTAGTCGAGTTTTCCTTAGCTAAAAGAGAATAACACTTAAGATTGTCCATGAATCCGAACTCGGATCTTGTAACAGGCTTCTGGCATTTAATAGGTGGCACGTGGCAACCAGCACAGCTCTGCCAGACGTAAAACACAACGTCTGGCAATTAACCTTAGTTATATCCATTACAAGGGGGTGTTCAAGTAAAATCTTGATTAGCATTAATAGTATTTATAATTAGCGTAAACAGGCTCTATTTATGCACATTATTAAAAAACAAATACAGATATAATGGTATTATTACTAGATGAAAATGTAATTATTATAGTAATGGATACACGTGTCTCGTAGTCGTATCATATGTGTTTTGGTTAACAAATCTGATAATTAGGTGTAACTGTCGATAAATCGATAATTAAATTTTGTTTTTTGTAGATAAAAGTCTGTACTGAAGTGAAGTTCACGGTGACTTCTATTATTTAAGGTAACATTCTTTGCTTAATTAATTAGTAAAAAGAAGCCCGTAGCATTGTTTCATTAATACAAGGACTCGTGTTGCATATCTTAAAATATTAGTAAAACTGCCACCGCCAAGACTTTAATGATGTTATAAACCCAGCGACACAGCATATGGCAAAATATAGACCAAATTATACAGCATAATGAATTTTGTGATATGATAATGCTTCATACCAGGTCGGTGTTTGTCCCATTGTTTTCTTTAAACTGCATAATGTAACTTGCTAGTCGTAGCTCCAAAGATGCTCAATCTAGTGTGTCGCGCTGTAGTGTTGATACGAACTTAAGAATTCATATCTCAGCTGAATTTGAGTTAACTAAACGGTAAGATGTCCAGGAATCCTGGCCTTGGATGATATTGCCGATAAAATAAGGTTGCCATGGTTAGGATAATAACACATGTGTACGTACTACGTACTCATTCATGGCCACGTCACTTTAAACAGCCTCTGGCGAAACAATCCCTTTTTTTTTTTACTTTTACCCTCTTCACCAGAAGATCGGCTCGTTAGCCCTTCACAAGCACCCGTTTAAACATACCAAACATGGCTTAAATTTTCACACCGAGAAGCATACCTTGACTGAAGCAACTCGACCTCTGAGTAAAGATCTCATGTGGGTCGATATAGCACTAACTCAAGCTGGGAGGGATATTTTACAGTCGTATTGGAATGTGTGGTCTGAGATGGGCAGTGTTGCTGATGTATACAGTATAATGTATCCAGCTGATGTCTGCAGTGGTGCCACAAACCTGTCGCCGCCCCTCCCTCTCTTACATCATACCGGACTAAGCTGTTAAAATATGTTGTATAGTGTGACGTGTGTGGGCGGGTAGTAACTTGGGGAGTCAGGCCCTGTATGGGTTGTCGTCACCTGTGTTCTTCCACTGACTTGTCAAGGAAAAGGGAATATAATTGCACAGGATGTAAGGGGGTGTTCAATAAACTAGCCCCCTTGCGGGGCAAATCTGGAAAAAATCTGAAATCATGGTCCATAGGTGTTGCTTTAGGCGGCTTGGGGAATAACATTTTTGTCTCCTACAGATCAATATTCCACTAACCTTACTAAGGCATTCTTCCTGCAGGTGTTGGAGCTCTCAGTGCTGACATCCACAATGTCAAAACAGCTTTAATATCAGTTTCATATAACTTTGTTCTGCTTCACATCACAATTTGAAGATCAGACACTCATTCTAGGGAAAGAAAAAATTATCTTTGTTAAAATTGCCGAGATGTGTTTATGAAGAGCAAGTGATTATTACACTGGTAAATGTTCTTATAGGTTCAGAAGATAAGATTATAATGATTGTGCGTCACTTAGAGGGGAATATACAATATTAATTCATACATATAGTTTAGCTATACGTAGTATAATGTGGTCAAGTGTGTCTCTCAGTTGCACCACAACACCATACAGTATATATCACCAAGGTATTATGTTAGTACTATGGAGCTGCACCACAACACCAAACATATCACCAAGGTACAGTGTTATGAGCTGTACTTGAGAGTATTATCAGAGATGCAGCGATGGAACATCTACTACGAAACAACCTTGTAAAAGATTGCCAACACGGTTTTATGCCGGGGCGCTCTTGCTTGACACAATTGCTCAAGGTATTGGATATTTGGACCCATATTCTAGAACGGGGTGGTAATATCGAAAATATTTACCTAGATTTTGCCAAGGCTTTCGACAGTGTACCCCACGAAAGGCTGAAAATCAAACTGGAAGGGTACGGAATTCGGGGAAATGTCCTAGCGTGGATAGAAGACTTTCTACATGACCGCAAGCAATGTGTGGTGATTAATGGCACGAAATCGTCATCTGTACCTGTAACAAGTGGGGTACCACAGGGTAGTGTATTGGGCCCGCTGTTGTTTGTTTGTTTCATAAATGATATGCCTGACGTTGTACACTCCTCCATACAAATGTTTGCCGATGACGCCAAGTTATTTCGGGAAATTAAGAACCAAGCGGACTGTGAAGAGCTGCAGAAGGACCTCTGTGGGCTCCAGGAATGGTCGAAGGAATGGCTGCTGAGATTCAATGTCACGAAGTGTAAGAGGATGCACCTGGGGCGTACCAACGGTAAGGAGGCGTACCATATGTCCCAACGGGATGAAGAAAATGTACTAGTTGAGACTGTGTGTGAGAAGGACCTAGGTGTGTATGTTGACAATGAGCTGAAGTTCTCGGGCCATTGTGAGAAGAAGGTAAATCAGGCAAATAAATTATTGGGTCTTATAAGAAGGTCGTTCAGATATCTAGACGGTCCGTCCCTCGTGACGATCTTCAGGAGTGAAGTGCTTCCCCATCTGGAGTACTGTCACCCCATCTGGTCCCCGAGATATGCTAGGGACTGTCAGTTGGTTGAAAATGTTCAAAGGAGGGCCACCAAACTGGTGCCTGCACTTCGGCATCTCAGCTACCCTGAGAGATTGGAGCGCCTGAACTTGCCTAGCTTATACTACAGACGGGCAAGGGGGGACCTAGTTGAGGTTTATAAGCATCTCAGGGGGCACTACTCAGTTGAGTGTCCTTACTTGGAGCTGGCGGACGCTCGCCCCACAAGGGGTCACAGCTCAAGATTGAAGAAGCCGCAAGTCCGGAAAACCGTGAGGGCAAACTTTTTCGGAGTGAGGGTTGTAAACTCTTGGAACAATCTACCAGAGAGTGTTGTGACGGCACCGAGTGTGAGCTCTTTCAAGAGAAGACTTGACCAACACTGGAGCGGGTTCAGGTACATTCAGGAGCCGGTACATGCCCAGTATTTGCCAACAGTGCGTGACAGAGACGTGACCGATCGCCCGGGCGGCTAGCGAGCCGACCTTTTGGTGAAGAATATAAAGGAAAAGAGACGTGACCGATCGCCCAAGCGGCTAACAAGCCGATCAGTGGCGAAGAGGATAAAAAAAAACACCAAACATCACCAAGGTACAGTGTTATGTTACTTTGGGGCTGCACCACAACACCAAACATATCACCAAGGTACAGTGTTATGTTACTAGAGAGCTGCACCACAACACCAAACATATCACCACGGTACAGTGTTATGTTACTTTGGAGCTGCACCACAACACCAAACATATCACCACGGTACAGTGTTATGTTACTATGAGCTGCACCACAACACCAAACATATCACCAAGGTACAGTGTTATGTTACTATGAGCTGCACCACAACACCAAACATATCACCAAGGTGCAGTGTTATGTTACTATGGAGCTGTGCCACAACACCAAACACTATTGTAACATGGATCATATACTAAATCCATTCACATCGATGGATTGTAGAATAAATAAATGCAGGGGACACACTTCTCAGGACCAACTCATAACTAAGTTTAGGTGAGGTGAAGGTAGACTTAGCTCCCGTATATGACTTGTGTTGTGGGTAGCATACACAATGATCTTGTGTTGCAGGTAGAGTACATGATGATCTTGTGTTGCAGATAAAGTACATGTCTGTCTTGTGTTGCAGATAGAGTACATGATTATCAAGTTGGACCACAAGAACAGGAAGGCACGACTTAGCTTACGAGGCTCTGAGCTCCTCGAGGTGTTGAGGGAGGCTGAGGAAACCAACCCTAAGTAAGTAGCAATGGCCATTGGGGAAAACGTTGGGGTCTTCTGGGGATATATTCACGATTCTTGGAGCTTTGGAGAGAAAAGATAGATCAGACTTGAGTGAACCCGGGGGGGGGGGTGGGGTGGGGGAGGGTAAGTGTGGGGAGGCCAAAGAAGCCAACCATATAAGTATTAAGGGTTCTGCTTATGAGTACAAAGATTGCTACTGCTGCAAAGCATTGCTTGCTTTCTGGTTGATTGGAGGCCCTGTCTGAAGGTGCTCAGTGGTGTTGGTGCATTTCTTGTAGGTCTTGTATTTGTTTCAGCTAGAAAATGTGACTTCACTTCTCAGTACTGTATAGTGGTTGGTGTCTTTCTTTTTTTTTGGTGTATCACCAGTAACCTTTTAAATATTTTAAAAATATTCTCATCTCTTAGATTGTCTTGTGCATATGATTAAGTATTTGATGTACTTTGTTAGGGAGGTGCGGTCACTATGGCGACCAGAGTATGCCGAGTACATGGTGGAAGGGACCCCTGGCCAGCCCTATGGCTCCCTTGTCCAGCACTTCAACATCGTGGAGCACAACATGAGCTTCCGCCGTAGTGAAGTGCAGAGTTTGTTGTTGCCAGATGAGGTGGTACTCTCCCTCACAAATTTTCCCAGGTGAGTTACCTATTTTCAGGTACAGTTAAACTCATATTTAGGTTGAGAACACTTTTTATGATACAGCATTTCACTATGTGGGAGTTGCTGTGATACTGTTTCAAGGTTTTACTCAATTGCAGTTGTTAATCCCTTGACAGTGATGTCCCCTTGCTTTTATTGTACAATATTTAGGGATCTTGTTTCTTGTATTTTGGCATTTACAAGCAATATAACCCTTGCCTGCCTATTTTTTAGATTTCAGCCAATGGTCACATCTTGAAAAGCTGGCTGCAGTAGGTGATAAAGAGAGTTAAGTCTCCAGCTTCCCACTGCCTCCTAGGTTTGGTTGGCTGGTGTGAGAGAAAAACCAAATATAACAATGAGGGTTTATAAGGATGTGTGTAGAAGCTTTAAATGTAGATTTGAAAGCGTTAAAGAGTTGACATCACTCTTCAGGTTGGGCTGTCCAGATTTTACGTACCCACCATCCCGTCCTGACCCCAACTCTGGAGCTAGTCGGTCCCTGTTCTTCCCAGAGGAAGCCATCACACAGAGTCACCCAAGATTTAAGACACTCACACGCAACATCCGTGAGAGACGTGGAGAAAAAGTAGCCATCAATGTCCCTAGTGAGTACAGTACAGTGCAGTACATTACATATTCTTCAACCACATACATTAAGCTTTGGCTTAAGTAATTACAATGCCTGAATAATTTCTATGATGTCATCTAGTCACCCCAAATCTTGTTTGCTTGAAGTCATTGGCAGGACTGAAGGATTGTTGGTAAGAACCTTGTTTGTAGTTCAGGGCTGTTTGGAGTGCAGAGAACATTGTGAGTTACTGACTATCTTCCCTGGCCACAAAGGTAACCCTCTTATCACTGGATACCTCAGCAGGGTCCAGGTGTACTGGGTGATATGTCTGCTTTTGTAGCATGTGTGTGTATTCTCTTTAATAATGCATTTCTCTCATTTTCCAAATGCACTTGTTCAGATTTACATGCAAATTTTACTATACTGTATATATATAAATTATCTCCGATAAAGTTTATATGTATTTACTTTTCAGTATATGTAGACCTTAAAACACCTAGACCATTTGTAGAAGATTTGTCTCAATATGGCGATGATGGCAGTTCTGCAGCTGCTGCGAAGGAGGACCAAGTGTATATGGATGCGATGGGTTTCGGTATGGGATGTTCGTGCTTGCAAATGACCTTCCAAGCATGCAATGTGAATGAGGCCCGGGTCCTCTACGATCATCTAACACCCCTCTGTCCTGTTATGGTGAGGACTACACATAGTACAGTACTTTGAGGGTTATGTCACATCCATTGGCTCTACCAAGATTTGTATATATTATATGTCAACAGGCATGGCTTCTCCCATTTAATAATGTACAGTATATTGTGTCAACAGTCATACTTTTCTTATATGCTGTATGTTATGTCAGAGACCTTTACAGAAAACTGTCAGAGTTAACTCCTTTGGAGGGAGAAATGTGAAGAATGCATGGAATAACCGGCTAGAGAGTGTTGTGATGGTACCGAGTGTCAGCTCATTTAAGACCAGAGCCAGTGTGTTTAGGTACATTCAGGAACCCGTACATGCCCAGTACTTGCCAACAGTGTGTAACAGAGAACAGACTGACCACCCGACCAGCTAGTGAGCTGACAAGTGTTGAGCATGATAAATAAAAATAGAAAAATTAAGTTAATCAAACATACTGAGTTTCCACTTGGTCGAGAAGTGGTGTTGCAGATTTTACTAATTGAGGCAAAAAACTTAGAGTAATTTCTGAGCACCTTTAGCAACAAATCTGTGAAATAATTTTTTGATCATTTTAAATGTAAACTGTGACTGACACAGAAGAAACTGATTCTCTTCCCATCCTAAATTATAAAATTTAACCTATTGAATAATGAACATTAAGCATAGGATGTCAGCATATAATTTTGGCATTTTCTTCCAAACCATTGACTGTTGACCTTAAATGGCTGAACAACCTTATCCAAAATGTCAAGTTGAAGAGGAATATTATTCAGCATGTGACGAGACACATTTGGTCAACAAACTACACTCCTGAAGGGTGCCTGCTGGCAAACTCTTATTTGAAGGCAGTTTAAAAAATTCCAAACTTTTAGTGTGGGAAACAGTTTTCACAAGTTCAAAATGTTTCCTAGTGGATTGATCTTGACTAAAAAATATTTACCAAGATATTAGGATCATGCATGTTGGGGTGAACAAATCTTGGAAGGAAGTTAATCATGATAAAGTGCTGTACTGTATGCAAAAGATTTATCAGTTCTAATGTTTCTGGAAAATTAGTAACAGTTTCAGGGAAAACTGAAATTGGCATCCATTCTAGTGTTCTTTGGTCAGTCCTTAAGTCAGGTGGAAAAGTGTCAAAGATTATTATACAGTACTTAGAAGAGGTTCTAGTTTTGTGTCCTTTTACCTTCTTTTTTTCATGAAGATAAAGGTAAAGTTGAAGACTGAAAAATGTCTTTAAATATCTGACATAAATTCTGAGTTGCTTTACAATAGTGATCGGGGCGTCCTAAAGTAGATGGGGCCTAGGACATGTGTCCTCAGTCACACACACATGGTATAGCGTGACAAATTTTTAAGTTCCTTCACTGTTTGTGTGGCTTGTAATATGTTATTTACTGATTGTTACTCACCTTTGCTTTAATCAGTGATCTCATTTCATATGAATTAATTCCCCATTTATGTTGACTGGTGTGGAAGTTTTTTTATGTATTATATTTATTTTTTTGACTGGTCAAAATGATTCTCCAACTTTACCTCAAATGATAAACTTTTTAGAACTTACAAGGATCTTGGATATGTTTTTGTAGAAAATCCTTTATGACTTACGGACAGATTCCTTCTACTATCAAGATCTTTTCGAATTTTGACTAAGTATCATGTGGTGGGTAATCATCTTCACAGGTTTTTTCAAATATTTTAACAGATGTTTATGATTTTAGCTACACACCAAAAAAAATATATATATTATTTTAGAGTACAGTAGGGTCGGGATATATCGCGAGATAGGGTCCAACGATGTTCGCTGTACAGGTATACTAAATCGCAATATATAATTACATGTAATCGATGGGGAAAATAGGGTTAGGCTCTGGAGGCCCAAAAAACGTGACTAAACTTGACTTAACGAGTTCATTTTCTTACTAACTAAAGCACCAGTGAACACTAGACTCGGGAACAACTGGCTATTTCAATATCAAGGAACACCAGACTCAGTAGCAGACGCCACACTGCCACCCTCACTTGACAATACCACACCTACATAAATGAACACCAAAAATATTAGTTACAGTATTAAATCTTTTCCATTAAGCTTTCCATTATCTTCACTTCATTTTTCACGACACTAGCAACCCATTTACACTCGCTTTAGAAATTGGAATCTGCAACAGACTCGACAGCTGAAGCGCCATCCCGAGAACAACAGACGACACACTGCCACCCTCACTTAACAATCATAAACGAACAAACCAAAAATATTAGTTACAGTATTAAATCATTTCCATTAAACCTTCCATATCTTCACTTCACTTTTCACGTCACTAGTAACCCACTTATACTCACCAAGTCGTAATCTGCAGCAGAATTGGCTGCTTTTTCATCACTCACCCAGAAAGACTGAGCGGGCGAGCGTGAATGAGTGAGTGAGCAGCCACGGTGGCGCCTCTGGTGAGCAAATAAACGCATTTGTTTACCGTGGCGGTACATTTGTATTATTTCCTGCCCGATTTCCCTCACGAAATAAAAAAAATATTGCTATATAAAGGAAAATTTTTATAATTTTGGTAAATGCGATATAAAAAAACATTATATAAAGTCGCGATATATCCCGACCCTACTGTATTGAATTGGCATCATTTTGGCTTCTCAGGTGATAATTTTAATTGTTATAGACTGAGTTATCAGTGTTAGCAGCTGTTGTGTGGGCTTCACATGGACCTCCGAGAAAAGGTTTGTCTTTCTTTTTTTTTCCCACCGTATTTTAGATTTCATCCTACTACTCCTCCTTTTCAAAATAGTTGTTGAAATCATTCCTTGTTTTCAGATACTCTTAACTTTGTTCTTACATTCTCAGTGACTTTTGGGAACTTTAATCTAAGTCAGACAAAAATGGCTATTGTAGAAATCTATTTGTTTTTAGTTTTAGGGTCAAGAGGTGTTGATCCTTATTGTTGAGGGATGATCTGGTAATGGTGTTGATTCTTCTTTCAGTTGACAAACCTTAAAGTGGTCTTGTAAGTCTTTCTTACACAAATTTGAGTCAAAGATTTGGCCATGAATTATATCTTCTGAGCTGCAAATTGGAAACATTCTGTAAATTAAGAGGATGGTTTCCTCTGTCCATTGTGTAAGTGTAAGCAGTTTAGGTTTTTTATTAGTGTTTTTAAGTAGCCTTGTAGTAAGCTCTAAATTTGTATCATAAATCACAGCTCTGGTGCTTGTAAAGTCTGGGTGTCTGGGGAGGTATCTGGTGTGCTCAACCAGGTTGTATTCAATAGGTTCATATTTTCAGGGAATCACAACAGTGATAACCTCCATGAGAAAATGTTCCTGATGTCCATTCTTGTTTAAGGGAACCTTGTCATCGTATATGACCTTTGTTTGTTATTCCTCTGACAGGGTATAATGCAGACGAGCTGTGTGGTGCTGGGGAATGTGTAAGGTTAGTATGTCATACTTTACTGTAGCTATCTAGTTGTCTCCCTGTTTGGGATGCATGGCACACTAGTAATTGGAGCTTTATTATGCCACTTCCTCTCTTCTAGCTGGCTTCAGATACACAAGTCTCTTTGGACCGATGTGAGATTATAAAA
Source organism: Homarus americanus (assembly GCF_018991925.1). Classification (NCBI taxonomy): domain Eukaryota; kingdom Metazoa; phylum Arthropoda; class Malacostraca; order Decapoda; family Nephropidae; genus Homarus; species Homarus americanus. The sequence goes on from NW_024720711.1 coordinate 2,123,635, forward strand.
GATTGATCCGGCAAGATCTCGTTTTATGGTTAATGCCTTTCACCAGGTGACGTGAATTACAGCTGTGAGTCTTGAGTTGTAAACCTGGTGTAACCCTTGGACATCATAGAATATGACTAATTCATGAATTAGTTATGCTTCCTCATCACAGCCAAGTCCCAAAAGGGGTCTTTAAAAGGAACAGTTTACCATTTAAAGCAGGAAACAATGAGTCCTGAGGGCCATATCAGTAGACACAACTTGAACATTATCTGCCTCAGCCATAGTGGACTTGTCAGGCATCAAGCCTCTTCAGTCCTAGTTTAGACTTCACTGTCTGGATGGCTCCCAAGTGCCTGGGTCTCCCTCACCCCTGTTGGCAAATGGAGGTAAATGCTTTTTTCTTTGCTTTCAGTACTAGTGAAGTCTCAGGTTGGTCTACACAGTTTTGTTTCCAAAGGTTTATGCGAGGCTTTCATCTGTATTTGCAGTGTGGTGTAAAGGTTGTATGACATTGCTGACAGCCTAACTGGGACTCAGCTGGTGTGTCTGTTCAAGGGGACTGTCATCATCTACAGTACATTGGGTCAAGGAGTATAGTAATCCAGTCCATTTTTTTTAAACAGTGTTTATGTCTGGACTGACTAGAGTGATCTGGCCCGAATCTTTTTTTATAATTCATTGGCACTTCCTGAAACGTACGCCCCTTACGCTGTGTTTATCACCTCGTGTCTAAGCCGACCTGTACATAACACTGTACGGTAATTCTTGTGCCTTGCACGAATTCACCATTTACAAATACAGTATACCTTTGATAAGCATTATACAGTCAGCCTCTGAGACATGTGAGAAAATTTAGAAAAAAAAATGTTGAGAGAAAAAAAACAATGATTTGATGAAAGGTATAGAGTACAGTACTGTACTATATTCGTGAATGATAAATTTGTGCAAGATACATTATTCTTATAAATTTTAGGTATGTTAACTTTATTACTCTTTCTCGTGGCAAGTTGAGTACATGCTGCTTGCTAGTGTTACATGCGTAGTGTTATCATCCTCAGCTTGCGCTCACTGCTGCCTCGCCAATTTATCGTGGGTACCTGACAGACGTTGACTGTAGATGGAATGTGATAGCCGCCTCAGTGGATTGTCGTACCCGGGAAGAACGAGGTCTGGAGCCACTGAGAAACAACAGACTTGTTATACCCAAATCTCGCTATGATTCAGTGGACTGTTACCTCTCCGAATGTGGTGCCAGGTGAGTGACTGGAGGAGAGATGTGTGCTGCTTCAGTTTAATCAGTGAAGGGCACACTGTGCTGAACTGTATTAATTTCATTTGTATATTTAGAGTGAAATTATATATTTCTTATTTATTAGGGATGAAATTTATTATTTGTGTGTAAATACTGTATGTGAGATTGGCAATATGAGTTATCTTTACAGTGCAGGTGAAGGGAAGGTGATATAATAGTGTAGTACAGTTTATATTAAAATAATTGACACTTTTTCAATTAGAATGTCATAAAACCACATGAGGGATTCTCAAATAAATTTATTCCAATGAAATCAATCCAGGTATTCCCTGATTTATGAAAGGGATCCATTCCTGAAAACCTTTTGTAAATTAACTTTTAGTTAATCGGATCACATTTTCCAGTAGATTCCCATTGTAAAAGCTGGGATAAAAAAAATTTATATATATATATATATATATATATATATATATATATATATATATATATATATATATATATATATATATATATATATATATATATATATATATATATATATATATATATATATATAATTTATCTTGGCTTTTATAATGGGAATCCCCTCGTTTTACGCTGGGGGTTACGTTCTTGAAAACCACTGCTTGATTAAAAAGGGTGTAACACATGCGTCTTAGTTCCACTTTCTTCATTTTTATGCATATACTTGATGTCTTAAGTTAATAGTTTGACAAAGAAAGTGTTATAAAAGGCAGAATACTGTACTGTACAGTATATAACTTGGCTTGGTGACATGCTAACTACTGTACCTGTATGAATTAAAAACATTTTGTCTGGTGAGTGTTTGATTGCTGTATATCAACATGTGCTGTACACTACTGCATTTTGTTAATCATAATTTCCCCTTCAACAGGTATAATGATATTCCGCTGGTATACGATAAAGATATCCAGCAGAAGCTAGTAGGCAGCAAGGTTGATGAGTACATGGCTCAGCACATCTCTCACCTCTTCATCAGGGACTCCATATCCCTCTTCTCAGAGAGAATTCATCAGGATGATGCCAGGGAGATGGATCACTTTGAGGTAGGACGATTATAGTTATAGTTGGTCGAGATGTTTATTACTACTGATGTATATGATTTTTTCTTAGACATATACAGTACTGTATTATTAAAAATGATAAAATTATTCAATGGAATATTTCACACATATTACAAATACAACTTTGAACATCACCCTTCACCTCACACATGTAGAGTCAGCGAGGTGGAACTTGCGACAAAATGTTCTGGTTTATGGAGACATCTGGAACCCCCTCTGTCAGTTGACTGAAAATGCATAAAGGAGGGCCACCAGATTGGTGTCTGTACTTTGGCACCTCAGTTATCCAGAGAGATTAGATCACCTGCAACTGCCAAGCTTATACTACAGACGGGCAAGGAGTGACCTAATTGAGGTGTATAAACATCTCGGAGGGCACTACTCAGTTGAGTGTCCATACCTGGAGCTGGCGGACGCCCGCCCCACAAATGGTCACAGCTCAAGGTTGAAGAAGCCACAAAGTCCAGAAAACTGTGAGGGCAAACTTTTTCGGAGTGAGAAATGTGTACACTTGGAACAACCTGCCAAAGAGTGTTGTGACGTTACCAAGTGTGAGCTCTTTCAAGACCATACTTGACCAATACTGGAGCAGGTTCAGATGCATACAGTAGCCAGTGCATGCCCAGTACTTGCCAACAGTGTGTAACAGAGATGTGACTGACCGCCCAAGTGACTAACAAGCCGATCAGTGGCAAGGAGGATGAAAGTAAAAGTAAAAATATGTTTGTCTCCATACCCCAGAACATTTTGTCCCAGAATATTTTGTTACAAGCTCCACTTGGCTGACTGTACATCATCTGTCTTATCACACTTTTTCCACTGACCTTCGGTGCAGGTAATAGGGTCCACAAACAGAAATTATTCATTTTGGTTTTGGAAGTGAAATCAGTTATGTGAAAGAAAAAGCAGAAATTATGTTTAAAATATCAAAATTATTGGGTAACCCATACAAGCATGGAAACGACCATAAAACATTCATGATGATGATCTGAATATTTTATGAGAAACCCTTACTATATTCAATACATATACCTCGACTGTAACATCTAGCCTACTGTAAGTGTCAAAGACAATTTTGTGTCCATCTTCTTTTTCTATCTCAAGCTTTATGTCTATTATATCAATGTACAAATGTGATACAATGGAAAACTCTCTTTGTTTTTGCAGAATATTCAGAGCACCAACTGGCAAACAATGCGGTTCAAACTTCCACCAGTTAACAGTAACATTGGCTGGAGAGTTGAGTTCCGACCCTGTGAAGTTCAGTTAACAGACTTTGAAAATGCTGCCTTTGGAGTGTTTATTGTGCTGCTCACTCGGGCACTGCTTACATTTAAACTTAACATGTTAATTCCTATCTCAAAGGTAAAGTTTTCATATGATTTACTAACTTGTAGAAACTTATGATTCAAGTCTGTTACGGTATTACGTCTATGCTCAGTACAGTAACTGTATAGTGCCGATATATTATTAGAGCATTTATGGTATATCAAGAAAAATACTATTAGAAGATTTATAGTATGGCATGTTAAATTTATTGATACTGCACATAGTTACTGTAAATAAAATGTAAGGTATTTCTACTTCATGAAATTTCCATATATAGTGAAGTATATTTAAAGTTCTTCCACAGGTTGATGAAAACATGGCGAATTGCCAGAAGCGAAATGCTGTGCTGGAACAAAAGTTGTGGTTCAGGCAGGAAATTTTCTCTCGTGACTGCGACAAGGGCGATGATGCTTGTCAGATGACCGTCAGTGAAATTATCAATGGAAAGGTAAAATTGGTAAAGCTTTCTCAGTATCTCGAGGTGTGATTTAAAGATAGAAATAGTATACAGGCCCCCCCCCCCAAATTCGCGGGGGTTTGGTTCTCAAAATGTCCGCGAATAACATTTGCTGGCCCGGGAGGGGGTTACATTTTCACTTGTTTACAAAGAAATGTATATTCCCTTTGTGTTTGCCCTAAGGACAATAATTTATTTTACCTGTAGTATTGTATATGTGTATGTGTAGACACACACACACACACACAAATAAATAATGAGAGAATACTCTCACAAATAATCAGAAACAAATTTATTAAAAATGTTAGTCTACCCTCAAGTCAGTGTTCTTTTACAGTACTTTATTAATAGAGCACGGACTTGAGGGCATACTGTCACATTTGTAATAAATTTGTTTGATTATTTGTGAGAGGATTTTCCAATTATTATTTATTTGTCTGTGGTTTGTGTGTGTGTCTACACACACACACACACACATTTACAATACAGGTAAAGCAAATTACTGTCTCTAGAATGAATTGCTCCCTCTCCCAGCCGCGAAAATGACAGCAACTTTAAAACCACCCACAGACATTTTTGGGTACATCCAGGGTGTCTTCTGCAAATAACCAAGAACTGCGAAGTAAAAATCAGCGAACTTGGGGGACCCCCCTGTACTTTGCACCATATGTCATACAGGTTGTACCTCTCTAGTCTGGCATTCTGTGGTCCGGAAACTCCCGTGGTCCGGAACGATTTTAGTTTGTCCAATAGGTAGATGGGCACTTTTTTTTTTTTTAACTTATCTGAATTATTATTATTATTACAGGATTATTACATTTTTGCCCCTCAGGCCCCAATGTGGGTCAGTGACCTATGCCCGGGTGGGCTAATCCCCGTAAAAAAACAAAAATAAAGCCGCGGGAAATTAAGGTTTGTTTACATCCGGCAGTTCGGCTGCTCTCTCTCTCTGCTTGTCTATACAGAGTACAACATTTAACCCTTCAATATATATAAGCAGTAAATAAGTGTTGCTTTCATATTCTTATGTAGAGTAATGACGATATGTTTTCACATGTGCGCACTTACATACGCGCAGTCTCGCTTTTTTTTTTACCATTAATGGTTAGCTACTTATATTGTTCCATTTATTAACATTAAATAACATTACAGGTACTTCAAACAACCATATTAATTTTTTTACATTAATTTTACTACAGCTACAATCAGGGTCTTATTTTCTTCAGTTTTATATGTAGAACCAATCAGTCACTGGTTTTGTAAGCTTTAACAAAAACAATGCCGGCAGCCGTCTCGTCTCCTCGAGTGTTTTAATATTCCACGTATTATTAATAAATTGTATTGTTAATTTTGCACACACAAACATTAATTCAATAAAAACAAATTTAGAAACATTAATTAAAATATATTTGAACAGTAAATAAGTGTTGCTTTCATATTCTTATGTAAAGTAATGACGATATGTTTTCACGTGTGCGCACTTACCTACGCGATCACTCTTTTTTTTCTTTACCATTATCGTTAGCTACTTCTATTGTTCCATTTATTAACATTAAATATCATTACTTAAAACAACCATATTAATTTTACTACAGCTACAACCAGGGTCTTATTTTCTTCAGTTTTATATGTAGAACCAGTCAGTCACTGGTTTTGTAATCAACGAAAACAATGCTGTCTCATTTCCTCGTGTTTTTATATTCTACGTATTGTTAATGAATTGTATTGCTCATTTTGCACACACAAACAGTAATTCAATCAAAAAGACTCAGTAATAAACAATAATGAATCTTTTGTACATAAGAGAAATAACGCTGTTTACACGATTGTGCACGTCGTCTGAACGTTGGTGGGCCGTTCAAACCCGTCGAAATTTGAGTTTCCGCCGTCAAAATTGTTAAATGTGGTTTTTTTGTGTTTAAATAGAAAACGTTGAATTAAAAACTCGCGAAATTTGAGAAGCTACTGTACGACATTTAACCCTTCAATATGTCTTCAAAGAGACCATGAAGCAGAGAAAGTGGTGCTAGTGCTTCCAAGCGTAAGCACAAGTCACTATCTATCCAGGAAAAGGGTGAATTTCCATGGTCCGGCACCGGTCAGGTCCCGAGGTTGCCGGACTTGAGAGGTACAACCTGTACTGTATTTTAGTGGCCTTCTCCTGGTGATAAGACATACCTTGGTTCATGGTTCTTGCTGTGACTGATTACATCTTTGTACATCAAAGTACTGTACTGTAGATGGCAATATTTATTTGCCCAGTTTCATTGGTAGGGAGTCCTGGGCATTAACATATAAACACTGGAAGTAATGAAGCAACACCAATAAAATGGAGTACAAAATACAGACCTGCAAAGCCCATGATGTAGCCTTATTGACTCACATGACAAACCCATCATATTATGCTTCCTCATACAATAGCAGAAGTACATACTGTAGCTATCTTTCTAGTCAAACCAAATACCCCACTTGCAAAGTAAATGATTTCTATATTGTGTGGGCATTGCTTTTGAAGGGCAAAAAGACTGAAGGAGTGAGTAATGGTCACTCACCCCTGACCACCTGACTGGTCAGTTCAACACAGCTCTTATTTTTTACCTATTAGCATTCTTGCTGCTGTTTTCAGGAAGATGATTTGAAATATTAAACCTTTTATGATATTTAGGTTTATTAGTGGATGATATTAAGTGGCAGCCATGTCTTCACTTGTGCTTAATTAAAAAGAGGCGCATCAAACACCCTAATACAATAAATTGTTCATTATTATTACGAGAAGTACAACCTTGCTTGTGTATTCCATGAGTTCCATTATGCTATCAACATGTGGCAATGACATGTCTCCCACAGTGTTAGTCAAACACTTGATACACAGATCATAATTCACGTTTACTATTGGAAGGGATTCCACCTACCGTAGTTTTGATAATTCGACCATATATGATACCTTTCAGGCAGTTTGGTGGTCAAAGCTGGGATTTTCTACCGTGCCCATAAAATTTACTCCATAAGGAAGGATTTAGTGTATTTCCTCTGTTTTGATCAACGATATCAAGGAAATCCATCAGAGGGTCCAAGTTGTTGGGGGATCATATGGAGGATAATGAGAATATTCCAAAGGTAATTATTACCTTTAAAGTCTTGTTTTTCCTTTACAATTGTTCTTATCCACACACCTGAGCTGCATTCTCTAAGACAACCCTCTATGCCTGTTCCTTCTCTTCAACGACGACTCTGCCTCCTATCGCCTCTACACATGACCCCACCATGTCTCATTCCCCTAGATCTTTCAACTACAGTACATTGTTATTCTTCAGCTCATCAGATTTTATTTATTTTTTTCATTCAGGGAGAAGAGTTTGTGGGATTAATCCCTTTGGTGCGCCAGTATCTAGGAGCACTGGACATGGACGCTGACACAGCATGCACCATTGGTCAGTACTTAAACTTCATTAGTGCCAGAGCAGCTGGTACTGCCAAGACCACAGCTGCCTGGATGAGGAACTTTGTCACATCACACCCAGAATACAAGTAAATATTAATGTTTTAAGTGTTGTAGTGTAACTAGTTTACAAGGTAGTTGTGTTACAAGTTTACTATGTAGTGTTGTGTAGTGTTACTAGTTTACATAGTATAATTGTGCAATGTAACTTTTCAGTTTTATAGATATTTTACATTTAAGTTGTTAGTGATGTGATGTCTGTACAGCTCCTCCCAACTCTGTTAATAGTGGTTATTAGGAAAAAATTAACAAGGAAGGAATGACTGTACATTATGTTCAGGTAAGTGAACAAATTAGTATAAAAACAGAACGAAAAGAAAATTCTTGCCTATAATACTCAACTCCATGTGGTGGCAATTGAAGAGCCAACAGTATTGTAATGATTTTTTCAAAATTTTTTATAGTTTCATTACAAGTAACAATAAACGAGGCAGCTGGGCAGGCGAATTGGCCACGTAATTTATAGCCAAGGCCTTGGCTAGAACCGCCTTCATAAATACGCCCCTTGTAGGGCGGACGTCTGCCAGCTCCAGTTATGTGCATTTGACCGAGTAGTGCCCCCCCGAGATGTTTATACACTTCGATTTGGTCGCCCATCGCCCGTCTGTAGTATAAGCTAAGCAGTTGCCGGCGCTCCAATCTCACTGGGTAACTGAGGTTCCGTAGATGAGGCACCAGTCGCCTGTTTTAGCTCATAAAATTCATACAAATTACCAGGCCAGAATATAATTTACATTGCTGGAATTCTTATAATTTGGTGATCATTTTGAATATAAACATCATATATTTTGCTTTAAACTTACAATTTTTAGATAAAAAAATTTCTCTAGGTAACTATGGTATCTTTTGTCCAAAATATATGACATTTATATTCAAAATATTCCTGGTCTTACAAGGAATCCAGCAATGTCAATTATATTATTCTAACTTTAGTTTGAGGTATTATTTATTAAAATTTAGTGGTTATCCCACACATCTCCTTGGGATGGTTGGTGGGGGGGTGGGGGGGAGGGAGGGACCAACCGACCATCTGTTACCGTGTGAAGAATTATTATTTTTTTTTATTAACTGAAGATATTTGTTTTAGCTCATAAAATTCATACAAATTACCCGGTCAGAATATAATTTACATTGCTGGAATTCTTATAATTTGGTGATCATTTTGAATATAAACATCATATATTTTGCTTTAAACTTACAATTTTTAGATAAAAATTTTTCTCTAGGTAACTATGGTATCTTTTGTCCAAAATATATGACATTTATATTCAAAATATTCCTGGTCTTACAAGGAATCCAGCAATGTCAATTATATTATCCTAACTTTAATCTGAGGTATTATTTAATACTAAATGTTAAAAACTCTGGAAGGGAGGATTGGTGGGGGGTGGGGGGGAGGGTTGGGACTGACCGCGCGGTTGGAAGAGGGGGGGAGGCAAGGTGGGGTACTTTGATTGACAGATAGTGTCGTGAAGATTATTTTTTTTTTATTAACTGAAGATATTTGTTTTAGCTCATAAAATTCATACAAATTACCCGGTCAGAATATAATTTACATTGCTGGAATTCTTATAATTTGGTGATCATTTTGAATATAAACATCATATATTTTGCTTTAAACTTACAATTTTTAGATAAAAATTTTTCTCTAGGTAACTATGTTATCTTTTGTCCAAAATATATGACATTTATATTCAAAATATTCCTGGTCTTACAAGGAATCCAGCAATGTCAATTATATTTTCCTAACTTTAGTTTGAGGTTATCCCACACATCTCCTTGGGACGGTTGGTGGGGGGTGGGGGGGGGGGAGGGAGGGACCGACCGACCATCTGTTAGCTGGCTGTGTACTGTAGTGTGAGAGGGGGAGGGAGTTGAGTCCATTATTTGAATGGACATTAACTTGGCGACTGTATTTCTCTTAAGTATTAATTGTGTGCATGTACCATCATAAAATTAAGATGTTATTTTTACTACAACATAGGTATGTGCCTTCAAAAAGTGGAGTTTGGGGGTCGGGCCGGTTTCTATTGGAATTAATCCCATATGTTCTGTTGTTCACCAGATTTCATAACATGAGACCCTCTGGGTTCAATTGACCGCGTTAATGGGGTACAACTATATTTTTTTTTTTTTTTTTTTTTTTTTTTTATGCTAGGCCTCACCATTTCCTCTAATATGTCATGGAAGCCACACATCCACAACATTGCTAAAGCTGCCTCCCAAAAGCTGGAAATGCTGTACAGATGCCGTAGCTACTTCACTCCTGAGCAGTTGCTTCAAGTTTATTCGTCCTAACTTGGAGTACTGCTCTCATATCTGGGGGTGGTTCTTCTTCTGTCCAACTGTTAGTTGATAATCTCTTCGCTGCAATGTTGCTTCACTCTCTATTTTTTACAGGTACTTTAACGGGCAATGTTCGGTGAATTTGACATCTTGTGTACCACTGGCAAGGCCTTGGGCTCGTAACACTCGTCTTGCCCGCGGTGCCCTCTGTTTCTCTGTGGATGTCGGTCACACTAAAATAACCTGTTATAGTACATCCTTCTTTCCTCACAGCCAAACTGTGGAATGCTCTGCCTTCTGTGTTTCCATACTCATACAATCTGTCTCGCTTCAAAAAGCTGGTTTTCTGACATCTTCGTGGTGTAGATTAATACATTTTCTTTTTCTTTTTACTCTTTATTTTTTCGCCCCCTAGGCCCCGTTGTGTGTCGATGACCTGCGCCCTGGTGGGCTATTCCCCGTAGAAAAAAACCCTCAGGGACCAGATGAGGTGACAATACTACAGGCGGGGAAGCACCTTACTCTTGAAAATTGTGACGAGCGATGGACTATCCAGATATTTAAACGACCTTCTTATAAGACCTACTAGTCTCATTGCCTGATTCACCTTCTTCTCAAAATGGCCCAGAAACATAAGTTCATTGTCGACATACACACCTAGGTCCTTTTCACATTCGGTCTCCGATTAATGCAGTCTCTTCATCCTGTTGGGACATGTGATACGCCTCCTTACTATTTGTGCGACCTAGGTGCAAACTTTTGCACTTTGTGACGCTGAATCTTAGCAGCCATTTGCTTGACCATTCTTGAAGCTTATAGAGGTCTTTCTGCAACTCTCCACAGTCTCTTTGGTTCTTAATTTCCTTTAATAACTTGGCATCGTTCACAAACATTTGTATGGAGGAGTGTATAGCTTCTGGCATGTCATTAATGAAACAGACAAACAACAATGGGCCAAATACATTGCCCTGTGGAACCCCGCTTCACAGGTTAACATGATCATTTCGTACCATTTATCACCACACACTGTTTGTGGTCATGCAGAAAGTTTCCGATCTACATGAGGACACTTCCCCAAATCCTGTACCTTTCCAGTTTGATTCTCAGCCTTTCATGGGGCATGCTGTCAAAAGCCTTGGCAAAATCTAGGTATATACAGTATTGTCAATATTTTCAAACATCTAGCACCTCGAGTAATTTTATTAAGAAGGATCTTCCCAGCATAAAACCGTGTTGGCATTCTTTTACAAGATTGTTTCGTAGCAGATGTTCCATCATGGCATCTCTTACGATGCTCTCTAGTATTTTGCATACTATGCTGCTAAGGCTCACTGGTCTATAATTATTTGTGGAGTGATGATCACCCTTCTTGAATATAGGACTCGCATAAGCCATTTTCCAGACATTGGGGACCTTTTGCTCCTCCAGGCATTTGCAGAATAGGATCTTAAGGGGTCTGCAAGCTCGTTAACAGTTCTCTTAACACTCTGGGGTGTACCATACCCGGGCCGGGACTCTTGTGAATCTTATGCTTTGACAGTTTATTTCTTCTAACCTCGTCCGAGAGCACAATGTGGGTCAGCACTGTGTCAAACCGTCTTTCCTTAAATGCATGTTGCCATTGTTACATATACTGTAATGAAACTATAAAAGTTGTGGAAAAATCATTTCAGTAATCTAATGTGACTTAGAAATAAATAAAATGTAATATAAAACTATAAAATTAGACATATGAAGAGCATGTATGTGTATTCTGTGTGGGAGGTAAGCGTAAGTGTGGAAGCAGTGAGCAGTTTGTCAATAGTACAACTGGCAACTCAGCTGGTTAGGCCTTCTTCTGTTAAAATGCACACCACACAACCACCTCTGCTGTAAGTTACTTTACCATCTTTGCCACTGATTGTTAAGATGATTTTAGCAGAGAATGTATAGGAAAAATAATGAAAGCCTAAAAAAGCAAAAATAATACAAGATGGTAATACATGTTGCCATTGTTACATATAATGAATCTATAAAAATAATTTCAGTACTCTGATGTAACTTAGAAATAAAGAAAATATAATATAAAACTATAAATTAAGAAATATGAAGAGCATGGGTGTTTTATTCTGTGTCTCTAAGATGCAGTGGAACTCTCCTGTGCCACTGTAGAGACCCTTTGCAGCCAGTAGTGGAATGTTGTCAGACGCACATACACAATCTCCCTTGCAATCCGCGGAGGGGATTAGTGTACTGGTTTCTCTCCTCCCATTTAATGTCCTTTAAAATATCAGCAGAATTCCTTCATTGCAAACCAGGTTCAGTAGAAAACACCATATGTTCTATGTTATACTGTATCTCTCTCCTGGTGACCTTAGAGGCCCCTGTTGAGGATACATTCATTTTTACTGCCTGTGATAAACTCTTATTTAGACGAAGGTGGGGAAGCCCTACTCCTAATAATCTTTCTTCCTTCTCCTCCAGTGTGGTGTCCTCGGAAACTCAGAAAACTTGAAGAGGAGATATGTTAAGTATATCTAATTTTCCTGAAGATTCCATGACTTAGATGTAACTGAAGCAAAAGTTTATCCCAAACCAAAAAAGTTAAGATAATCTTCCAATAATACATTACTGTACAATGGAACTGGTGTGGTGAGAACACCCTGGGGAGATCTATGCCTTGTAGTTCACCAGTGAATTTAATTTCTTGTGTGGTTAAAACAAACAAAACTTTAAGGTGTAAATCTACCTAGGAGGAGTAGAACCCATGGTGGTGGTGTCATCCTTTCTCATCTATCAGTTCCTGACTGCCTTCTGTCATTAAACCCAAATCTTCAAGCAGTAGCAGTTGATATTTCCTGACATCGATTATTTACAGTGTGTTCTCGATACCTGCTCCCAATTATACCATTTCCAAGAGGTAAACTTGATTCTCTCTTACAACAGCTTCGACTTTCTTCCTAATTTTGAAGGATTTTGATAGCCACCACCAGTTAAGGGGTGAGGCTTCCTCAAACTCTTAAAGAGGTGAAGAATTGATGGAAATATTCAGAGAACTTGATTTATGCTTTTTCAGTGATGGGTCAGCAACTTTATACAGTACAGTACTACTGTATCAACTTACAGCACCTCCAGATGCATAGACCTTCCTATTTGCTTGCCAGATCTCCTCTTGGATTTCTCATAGAAAGTGGAATCTTATATTTTTGTCAGTGACCACTGTCCTGTCCAACTTTGCCTCTCAGAATTTATTCCATCTTCTTTTCCCTTCAGGTTGGAACATGTTCCTTTACAGACATAAACTTCTATTGATCCCTCTGACCAGTGATTAAATGTTTTCTTATGTGGAGTTCAAGATGCTGTTACAACCACCATACCTAAATTTTGGGGAAAGCTGGAATGTGAAGATGTTAAATATTTCCAATGCTTTACACATGTATTTTCTTTTATGTCACACATATGAGACAATTTTATCTATTAAGGTATAACATTTTTATGAGAATGTGATTTGTGATTAACCATTTTAATGAACTATTTTGTATCAACAGGCAAGATTCCGTTGTGAGTGATGGTATCGCCTATGACTTAATTATTGCATCCAGTGAAATAACACAAGGCAAGCAAGAGTGTAAGGAGCTGCTGGGTGGAACACCCAAAACTAAAACTTCAGAGGATATACCTAAGGCCATGAAGAAGATCATACAGATGACCTGTATGGCCCCACGGAATGCCGAGTGATCACCCTTTACAACTTGTATTTTTCTGCATTGTCACCCGAGTTTAATGCCATGTTTCAGGCATCACATAGAATATGGACACAGCAGGTTTTAGCAAATTAAGTAAATATCAATAGCAGTATAGCTTCACAGCCATCCTCCAGATGTAACTGCTGGAGGATGATGATAGCATACTCCTTATTAACCCATCTTTAGGTGGTTAGCCACATGTAACCAAAGGGTCATTCACTAAAGTGGTGAGTGCTGAAATTGGGACCAGAAAATGTCTTCAAACCCCAATATCTCAAGGTTTTACTGTACCGGAGAAAATAATGTAAGCAGTCAGTATCTTGTTCGTCACTTGTCAAATACACAGAGCCAATTGACATGCAGAATCCTCATCAATTTAGTTGAAGTGTCCTAATCTCCTAAAAATTTCATAGTTGTATACAGTATATCCAAAAAGAATAGAATAAAACTGGAGGATTTTTGTACCAGTCCCTCTGGTAAATAGCAGTCTTAAACTGATCTTTGTGAACTTTATCAAATGCAAAATAGATATTAAAGATTTCATCTATCAAAGATTAGTTGTAGATTTTTTCTTATTTCATTCCATGTACTTGGGCTCATGTTTGGATAGTTTGGTGTCAATGGTTTACTGTCACAACAAAACCTGAAGGTTTCATCTTTTAGTTTTGTAAGTCATTCCAAAATGAGGGGTCTGGCAGTACTGTATTGACCTTCAAAGAGTGCAATTTTTTTTGGTGAAATTTATCATATTGTGAATAGGTGAATTTTTTTTTTTTTTTTTTTTTTAAATATCACATTTTTCACTGAAACAAAATAAGGTGGAATGTTGCAGAAGGTGTTGGGTTTCCTCTTTTACTGAGTGCATGGCTTCATTTCTTCTTTTTTTTTTAAATGAAAGGAAAAATAAAAAAGGGTTTGTCAAATAACCCAAAGCATTTCTTTAAGACCTCTGTTCTTGCGAGTACTTCATGACAGTTTCCAGAAACACCTTACCACCAATGTAACACAGAGAGGTCCAGCAATTCATAAAATGGTTCACTCTCTATTGAAACTGGTGTTGATTTGCTTACGATCTATATCATTTCAAGCAAGAGTTTTGAGGCACAAAATGCAGGAGTTGAAACTTACTTTTCTGGCTTTTGGATACTAAGTGAGAGGCCCTTGATATTGCCTACCACTCAGCACCCCTGGCACAACCTGACATTACCAGTGAACTTGTATTGTTTAGCAGCAACAAAGACACATCAGTGAGGACAGTGTTGGTACTGCCTAACAGCTCCTCACCTAATGGAATCACAGTTCTGAACTTGTGATCTGATGGCTGTCTCATATGACTAGTGAAAGCATTCAGACACAAGAATCAAGTTTCTCTCACAAACTCACCACACTGCCATCATACATTAGGGAGTCATTGTATTATCCCTTTTTATTGTCACTAAAACCATCCTATCGACATCTTACTTCCAGGTAGACAAGATTAATGTGTTATTATTATACTTTATTAATGGATAAACCTTAATTGTGAAGGCAGTTAGGGAGTCATTGTCATTATGCCCCTAACATTTTATTCCGCGGTCGTGAACCCCATTGCTGGCAAGCCGCGCCATTTTTGGAAAACCTCCCGCCATCCTAAGAGGCGCGAAAATGCGAGGTCGCCCAGTCTTGACCACTTTACAGCCGGCCCAAGTCAGTGATAGTGATAATTATAGTGAGGATATGGACTTATATGAACTTTGGGGGTTTGACAAAGAGGCCCTGCAATGTGTGATACAAGTGATACAGGTGAGGGCCAATAATCTGCCCTCTGCCTACCGCCCTTGTGCCCAGCCATCTTTTCTACTAATGTGTTAAAAAACCTAATATTATTGATATTTCTCTTAATGTGCATGCCATCATAAAGTTAAGATAATATTTTTACTACAACATAGTTGTGTGTTCAAAAAGTGGAGTTTGGGGAGTAATCCCTATACGCGATTCCGGGTTACATTCTTATATATATCCTTTTTTTGTCAGTTAACCTTTCAGGGACGAGTTCCGTTTAACAAGTTGCGTGGCTGTAGAGGCCTGGAGCTGGTCCACAACACAACACAACACAACAACACAAATGCAAGTTATGTCTTTTAGGTTGTATAAACATCAATGAGTTTTTGATGTAGAATCAAAGTAAATTTTTTCCTTGTGAACATCTCTAGTTTAGGACTGGCTGAAAGATGACAAAGTAAAGTAGCGAGTACCCACATTATCACGTTGTTTTTGGTTTATGAACTGCTCATGTTACATAAAATATATCTACAGTCGCAGGGACAGATCCAGGGAAGGGGGGTCCGGACTCCCCCTTTTCATCGGAAAATTCCAATACAGTAAAGCCTCGAATAACGACGTTAATGTGTCCTCCAATATTGCAGTGCAAGGTGAATCGTGAATCATTAAAATAAAGCAATAATAATGAGATGCATTCCCAAGTGTGACCTTTAAATATCTTTTGTGTGGCTTTTTACCCTCTTCCCCCCTCCACCCCCCAAAAAACAATACAATTAATGAAAAGTGCAAACTATATTCTTTAAATAATGTTTCTGAATGCACCTTATACAATATTAATGAATAATAATATGGTCACACAAGAGGAGATGGGACGCCATTGTTTTCATTTGTGTTTACAGCCAGGAGTCCGGGACAAAAGTTCTACACGAGAAAATGAAGAAAATAAGGCCCTGGTTGTAGCTGTAGTAAATTTAATGTAAAAAAATTAATATATATCTTTTAAGTAACATTATTTAATGTTAATAAATGGAACAATCGAAGTAGCTAACCACTAATGGCAAAAAAAAAAGAAAAAAAAAAAGAGATTGATTGGGAACGCCAACATATATGTGCGCATTTAAGGGTACCGCATCATTTATCTTAAGAATATGTACAAAAGATTCATTATTGTTTATTACTGAATATGTATTTGATTGAATTAATCTTTATATATGTGAAATGCACAATGCAATTTATTAATAATACGTAGAATATTAAAACTCACACACGAGGAGACAAGACGGCATTGTTTTCGTGAGTGACGATGGTTGTACATAAGAAACTGAAGAAAAGAAGACCCTGGTTGTAGCTGTAGTGAACTTAATTTTAAAAAAAAATTTAATACCGGTATGTATGTTTTAAGTAATGCTATTTAATGTTAATAAATGGAACATTAGGAGTAGCTGACCACTAATGGTAAAGAAATAAGGCGAGACGATTGGGAATGCCAATGTATGAACAGTAAGTGCGTACATGTATCATCATTTCTCAACATATGAATATGAAAGCAACACTTATTTACTGTTTATATATATGTTTTGAATAATATTTACGAATGTAAAACTAAATTTCCATTCACCAATGGCGATAAAGTCTAAAACATGCCAATGAATATTGTGCAAGTTTTTACTCAGATGACGAAGTCATCAGGTTCAACTCTGGTTGAAGTTGATGTTGATGCTGCTTATGATGCTGAATATGATGGTGTAGCTGAAGATGATGGTTTAGGCCTTCGAATAATAAAGTTCTCGAAAGAACCTTGCACAGCTGCTTTCTTTTCTCATTATACATTTTTATGTAGAGGTCACTTGCATTTATTTAAATTTTAAGGCTTTGTTCTGTTAATGGATCCACTTAAGAAAATATGGTATTGCTTGCTCCATATATCCACAGACCTCTATCATGTCGTGTATCATATCGTTTTATCACATCTAATTTCTTGGCTAAGCTTCACTTTCTATTAGCTTTTGAAACAACACTACCATCACTTGCTCTCTTGCTCATGTTGAATAGGGATGCAAAAATGCTGTAAGAAACCTGAGAAAGTTTTTCTCCAGTTCCTCTATTCCAGATGCATGAAAACAAAAGGCCCACCAAGCTCAGTGTTGTTTACCACTCATTAGCAAGGCAGCTTCTTTTCTGCAAGGCGCTCGTCAATTTTTTTACAGAATTTTTTTTTTTTTATAATACAGTGGTCCCTCGGTTAATGAGCACAATTCGTTCTAGAAGGTTGCTCGTTAACCGAAACCATTGTTTCAATGGGTTTTTGGGGAATTGGTTCCACGTCACTGAAAATTGCCTAAGATCAACAAAAAAGGCAGTAAAGTACACTTACTTTGAGGTGTGTATGTAGAAGGCTCCTGAATGATGATGATGATGGGAATTAAAATGGGGGTGGAGGAGAAGGGAGAAGAGAAGGCATTGGGGTGGAAGAGAAGTCACCCCATGGTGCCATTTCACCCATAAAATTTTAGTTCTTTTGGTGTAATTCAAGATTATTTTCATTAAAGCAACACTGCACTGCATTATATATTGTCAATATGTAAAATAAATTTCAAATTGACCAATAATTTGCTTGGAAACACAGAAAAAAGCGTAAGTTGAAGAGAGTCTCGAGCAAGATGTTACCTCCATTGAAAAAAGACAGAGACTGACGCCTGTATGGTGTGTTGACAGGCTGTTTGGTGCGCAAAAAACTAGCTTCCTATACTTCAATTATGTTCAATAATTGTTAAAATGACTAAAAAATCAATATAAAACTTTTAAAATTATTGAATAGTACAAACTTCTTGATATTTACTAAAATAGTAAGGAATTTAAGCCCTAGAACCGATTACTGTATTGCCGAACTAATACTACAGCTGGTGGACTGCCAAATGCAAGCGAAAACATGTGGAGGGGTGCTCGTTAAAAACTCGTTAATCGAGGGATTGCTCGTTAACCGAAGTTAAGAATCTTATGGAAGGTAATTCGTAAACCGAAATCCTGTTAACCGAGGGATCACTGTATCGGGATTTAGTTATTATTGATATGAAAATGTAAATTTTTTTATTTTTATTATATTTTGGATGTAAACTGAATCGGGTCCTAAATTATCTCGGGTTTCAAATGCAAAAAGTGTTTGGAGGAATCGTTGTTATCCGAGGCTTTACTGTACTTTTCTTTAATGTAGTATATTGTACTCAGGCATTTTTATATAGTAAAAAGTAATTCCTATTGACCTCAGAATAACTCCGAGTACCAAGTGCACAGGGCCTCAAAATGCCCATGATATTGGTCAGATTTAAAAAAAAATCTGCTGGGCTTACAGAGCCTCCCAAACCCTCCAGGTGGGTGGGCTTGCTGTGCTCACCAAGTTCTCTCACCCACACCCTCTGGGACCCCCCTTTGATATTCCTGGATCTGCCCCTGTTAGTGTTCTTATTACAGTATTAGTTAATACTCCTGTATAATATTGGAAATATAATAATTATAGTTATATAATAATTATTGATACTTCTCTATTGTTTCTAGTTGATGATCACTGCTGTAAACAAGTAGCAAATACCACCATCATCACACATCACCACCTGACAACACCATCTGACACCACCACACACCATCATCATCACACACCACCGCCATCTCACACAACCACCAACAGGGTCAGAGTTACATGAATACTGCAGCATCTCACATTAGTATTGTTTCACTTTACATTAATTCTTTTGTTTATGGTCACTTACGGCTTGTGGTGTTTTATGATTATTAAGTCATTTAATACAAACATTTTAATTACTGTATCATACAGTACTATTAGTCAAGTTGTAAAATTTTTGTGACTAAAATTGTTTTTTTCTAATACAGTGCAGGTAATTTGAAAATACGTACGTACTTTTATTATAAAACTATAAATAAAGCACAAAGTTACTTAAGAATTACTATACAGATTGTGAGATTATACACCATAGGTGAACTACAGTAATATCTCCATTAGCAGGAGTCCCTCTTAGCTGGAATTCTCCAATAGCCGGAATTGAAATTTGCTCAAAATTTTTCCGGGAAATTGTGGGTTTGGGAAAAATTTTCTGAGGGGTGCATTTTTGGGAAAATTATGAGAAAATTTTCCCGGTACCCCTGTACCCGGAAAAATTCCGGGTATGGATGATTTTTCAGGGTTTGAGAGATGAAATAATGCGTCATTTTGGATAATTCCGAGAAAATTACGGAACCTGGAAAGTTTCCAGGGGTGGGGGATTTGTGGGGGTTTGAGAGTCGTCTCATTACCCAGAATCTCTCATTCCTGGAAGTGCTCTGCACCAATTGCTCTGGTTAATGGAGATATTACTTATAAACATTAATTGAATGAATTCCTGAACGTAACCCCAGTAAATAAAACTGTAACGGACAGTTATACTTATGAGACATATGTTGACAGTCTTTCTTGTTTCAAAGCAGTAATATACACAGTATTATGTGACGTATTTTAAAGAAAGTTACCATAACTTATAATTTTTCATGAATAAATCTCACATCATTTTGTAATTCCCTCTTTCCCCCAAATTACAATGCATAGTTGATAAAATCACCATAATTAAGAAATACTGTACATTATTCTGGGAGTTATGTTTTGTTTGCTTCTTAATTCTATTTTTATAACTACAGTATAAGCTATTGGGGGTGTGTTAACCAAGTTGATGAAATGCTTTCCTCTTGTCCTATTGGGTCGCTGGTTCGATCCCGGGGCACCCCCAGTCCACCCAGCTGTAAATGGGTACCTAATTTTATAGTTGAGTAAGTGAAGGCAGTTGAGTGCAATGCCAGCCACACAACCTTCTTGTGTGCTGAAGGCTTAGTGTACTGTATCCACACTATCCATTACAGGCCAATCAGATCCTTTATATTTTTCAGTATTAAACTTGACCACTGTAAAATTGTGTAAAATTAGAAGGCCTGAATATTATACTGGTAGTCAGTAAGTATTTTTGTTGTTTGATTGCAGCATTTATATTACATCTAGAATGTAAACAGACTGCTGGTGTGTGTTGGTGCTTTGCCCAGTGGAAATTATAAAATGATGGATAAATTTATTGATGATAAAATGAGGAGGGAATTTTGTTACCCAAATTACAGAGAAATGACAAATATTCTTCCCAGGATAATACATTATCATCAGCTGCTTTTTCTAAGTACAGTGTTCAGTAATGTAATAATGATTACAGCAGGTAATTTTGTAAGGAAATCCACTGTGAGACACTAAACTGCTCATGTGTATTGTGTTCCGTTGCATCCAAAGTGGTCACCAGGAATCAACTATCAGAAAAGTAATCAGAGACGTGACCGATCGCCCAAGCGGCTAACGAGCCGATCAGTGGTGAAGAGGATAAAAGTAAAATAAAATTTTTCTCAAGAACACTATTTATCAAATGTAATAACATAAAATTTTGAGCATTTTGTGTGAAGGTCCTCCAGTTTACCATCAAGCCTAAATTCAGATTCATAAACTGGTACAGTATAGTAGTACTATACTGTACCATATTTCTACAATAAAGAAGACCTACCAAAGTCGCCCTTAATATTTACGTACATAAAACCCTTTTTGTTATACTGTAGTACAGTTCAATTGAAGCCTTTAGCTACCTAAAACTATTATCAGGAAATGACTTGTTGAACCGTCTTAGTTAAGATTCTCCCTGACCTCTTTTACGAGTATTATTAACATGTAACGCACCAAGTACAGTCATGTGAAACCCGAGATGTTTTGTAAACATCCAAAAGTTTTCTTGACACACAACTTCCTCTTTCCAGTCTTAAGTTCTTATATAACCTCACAGGTCACTCGTGTAAGACCTGTAGGACGAAGATAATGAATTTGAGGATAATGTACCATTGTATAGCCAAATGGGGTGAGTAAAGGGACTGGTTTTCCTCCTCAAGTGTGCTTATATGTAGGCAGGAACTGACGTTCAGTCCACTTTTAATGCCACAGGTCATTGAAATTACTTACTTGAGTTTGTCTGAGACTTGTAACTTAGGACTTGACTACCCTCACTGGTCGAGACAGTTACTGGATATGGAGTCAAGACCTGTGACAACATAGTGAGTAGCTACTATGTACCACCAACATTGTTCGCTTGCATGATGTGTCCTACTGTTAAACAATACCAACCAACCCACTGTACATGTCAGAGGTGTTAATTGGTCTTGTCTTCTCAGCCACAAAAATAGAATTTGTATTTGAATCCATCCTTCATTATTGTTACCTTTATTATCCAACTGGTCCTGAGACTAAGTATGTGCATGTCTGTCCAAGACTCTATCAACCCACTCAAGTATAACAAAAAAAATAAAGGAAAACATTTCTTGAAGTTCAAGAAGAATTTGATTAAAGTTTAATATTTACAAGTGCCATTATAAGACAAACAAGGGAAAATATGTTTAGTACTGACAATAATGTAAGTTAGTTGTGTTAACTAGCTTAAATTTCCTGTGTTAAGGAATTAATGAGCATAATAATTACTTTCATTGTATATATTCACTTACAAAACCACACCAAAAGTAGTTAAGTAGTTATGTCATGAGAGAAGTCTTAATTAGACAAATCACAAATCTATTACCTGTATAAGTAAATATATCTTCACAGAAGTTATATAAAGAAACAAAACTTAATGTAAAGTCCAAAATGTTAATGGAAAGTGGATGTTTAAAATACTGGTTACAAAACAATGCAATTAATTACAGCTGTTGCACTATGCAGGAAATTAGTGATCACAGCTCCAGCTTGTGTTGTGACACTGCTGGAGGTAAGAAGACAAGAGAAGTTAGGCCTGAAAACTTTTACCATGACAATTTCTTGTACGTACTTTAACAGTAAACTATTATGACAACATTTCTCAGGAGAGATAATCAAAGCCTTAAAAAGTGGTAAAATAAAATACTCAAAGTTGACTCTCTCTGGTTAACTCCTTACAATTGATCAGTGGCTTCTCTCATCTCTTCAAAGATTTTGTTCTTTTGTTTAAATCTGAATTGTGCACGTGTGGAGTGATGCCGTCCAGACCCAAGATGTAAACAAAGACTCGTGCTTTTATGACATCAGTGCAATTACAATATATCCAAATAAAAGTTACTATCCACTGTACATTGTTTAACTTAATTTACTCGCCAGCGGGCAACCAAGATGAATTTTTTCCGGCCAGATTGACTTGTATGACTAGGCAAGTGTAAGTTTTGACCCCTGATGTAAGATCTTCATGAAGAATTTAATAAGGTCTTGTTAACTGAGTTGTAACTATATATTCTCAAAACTATCTGATGAAATAATTTCCATTTTTCTTAAGCCATGTGAAAGGACACGTACAGTACATCTTTTTAATTTGAATTAAATGAAAAAACAAAATTCGAACATTATATTATTTATTAAAATATTGAGTTTAGGGAGATACTGAAAGATTTGTTTGTGTTAGGTTAAGATCTTGTTAGTTTCTTGTTTTATTTTGTGACATTTAGTGATGACCTTCCTGGCACGGCCTTAGATGAGGTGTTGTCACCTTACAATAGAAGTGATGGATACTGTATTAGCTGTATCATGTCCTAGCTTGTGTTAGCTTATATGTCTGATGAGTGAGGCAAATTACATGACTAATTCTTATACAGGTACACCACCGATTTTCCGGGAACTGATGGTCCGGCACCTCATTTATTCCAGACAAAATTATGAGAGGCCACTTAACTTCCCTCCCTCCCTCCCAGCCTGGGTGAAAGTAGTTTTAGGCTTATAGTTTTATCTTATAAAATATATCTGACTAGACTTAGCAGAATATAAATTACATTGCTGGAATCCGTGTAAAATAGGGATTAATTCGAGTACAGGTGCTCCTTTACTTACGAACGAGTTACGTTCCTGAGGCTTGTTTGTAAGTCCAATTGTTTGTAAGTCCAACTTTACTCTTGTAGATACCAAACATATTGTAACAAAATTAAAAGATTATGGATATTTAGTACAGCTATACCCTTTAATACAGCCTTAAAACCTGGCTCTCACTTCTCCTTTTAGGTAATGTTTGTTCTATCTGGAATTTTTTTTCAAAATAATCCAGTCTCATCCACATTAAACACCTGTTCTGGCAGGTAACTCCCCTCAGTGATGATGTTTGTATCTCTGAAAGTTTGTAAGTTGAACGTTCTTGGGTAGAGGAGCACCTGTATAAACATCACATAGTTTGCAAGAGATAAAAATTTTAGTTTAATACTAGTACATTTGAGTATAAAGTGTGTACAGCAATGTTGCTCAAAATTAAGGCTTTTTCGCATTTAATATTTGTTTCATTTAAGTTTCTAGCAGGAGGTGTATAATTAGTGGGTCAGAGGTATATTGTTGAATTATTATTACCTAACCTCAGTTGGTCCGGCAAAACGGATAATCCAGCAAGGCTTTGGAACCAAGGGTTCCGGAAAATCGGTAGTGGACCTGTAGTCTCATTCATTAATGACTTCATAAAGATCTGAAGACTTTCTTGTATATTATAAGAAATAAGAGATTGATGCTGAAATCCTGTTTTATGGTCAAACCTACAGTAGGTTAAGTACCTCAAGTGTAGAGACAAGTTACCAGGAACAAACGGCACTGTTGAGTGGAAGTAATTAAAAATTTAGTCAACCTTTCCCTCACAACCACTAAAAGTTGTAGACGAAGAGTCTTTGTCGTCCTTCAAACAATTGGTTTTTCCGACCCTTATACAACTTGGATAGGAATTAGCATTTTACGGATCAACCCTTCAGCTATGCTCACCTCAGCAGCAACCAAAGGGCGATGGGAGGAAATCTGAGTCTCCTTTATAGCTTCATACCTGATTTGAGTTACTCTCCTGAATGTAAAAGTAGAATTGATCCTCAAAATCAACACAGCACACTGTAGCAGGCAGTAAGTGTGTACAGTACAGTACAAACTGGTGAAACACAAGCTCTAATAGACCTTGTGCCTCTGGAGGGTGATCTTTGGATATAATGGGTGTGGCAAGAAGGAGTGAACAACCTTAAGTATTTTAAATTGGCCATAATGAACAAAACTAAATTTTGGTGTCCATAGTGATATAGTCACTTGGCATTGGGTTCTACTGGAAAAAGTGAATTCAGGAGCATCTTTTTTTTAAATCTCAACACAATGGCTTAGAGATCCAGCATCTGTAAAATAAGAACCCAAAGCCACAGGACCCCAACACAACTTAAGTCAGATCAACAGACAGGCACTTAATCTCCATTGGTTACTAAATCAAGCAAAACTTGCCCAAGAATCAAGATACCTTCATGTTCACTAGAAAATTAATCCCCACTATAACTTGAACCACTCCTTCATATTAGACAAACCCCTATCAATGCCTCCTGCAGTATATTACCTGAGGAACAAATCCATAGTAGAGTTTAGAACACAGCTTGTGGAAAGAACGGCTCACACTTGGCTGAAACAGGCCATGAACAACCGGGTTGCTTTTTACTGAATGACCCACTCAAGACTGTGCCTGTCGTCAGATTCTCTGACGTCCAGGATGAACACAAGGGAGTGCATATTAAGAGAGTATTAAGTGATGAACTGATTAACTTTTAAGGTAGGAAAAACTATGTGCCTCCAACCAACCTAGAAAATGAAAGTTAAAAGAAATACTATAATTTGAATCGCCAAACTTTTTATTCTCTTATAAGTCTTAGGCCAGATGCCCACTATCATATGATAAGCTGAACTGTGCACCATGTAGTTTAGGTAGAGTATAGTGCTGGGCTGTGGAGGCCCTGCATTCTGATTCTTCAAGTGTATTCACACTGGGTCAGTAAGCAGGTGTTAGTATGGCGGTGCAGACTTCAAGTTTGTAACATTTGCCTCCCAGACCAGTTTTTTATTAGTGATCAGGTTGTAATTTTTTTTCTTAGTTCCTTCCAGTCAACAGTGTTGGGGGTTGGGGGTCTGGGAAACCTGGATTTCATCTCATAGTCTCTGGCTATACTGTACTGTACTTGGGTCACCTGAGCCAGGCATAAAGCTATACAATAAAAAAAAAACTTACATACTGGAGACAAAACTGGAGAATGTCTTTGAACTCTTGAAAATGTTGAAAATGTCAGTCACTTGGTATTTCCTGTTTTGACCCTTAAAAATTGAAAATTGTTGAATAGAAATTTATCTGCTGCAGAATAAAGGCAAGAATGAACTGTACATTTAGCAGTTGTTAATCATTGACACTTAAAAATAATTATAAAGTCTTGTAAAATAGTTTTATTTATAGTTTTTATCCTACAAGAAGGTTGTTGTCATGACACAGGTTGTCTGTGTCTGGTCTCTATCTATTTTTGTTCTCTTGATCCACCAATATAAAACTAAATGCATAGCGTGTCAGAGAAATGTATACACACAACCTGACAGATTTTCTTCCGGATCGTGTGAATTACAACTACAACATTGTCCTCACTTGTGGGAGACCTCACACATAAACAAGTGAAGACAATGTTGTCACTGCAATACAGTACAGTACAAGCATTCACATAATATCCCAAAAAAATTGTAAAGCAGTGCATACTGTATACAGTACTGTACTACATTTTTCAGAGAGACACTGTACAGTAATTCTGAATCCCCCAAGGTCCTTAGATGCAAAGTTAATAAATTCAATAAACAGGCGCACTAAATACGTGAACTACAGTAGAGCATATCTACCCTGTCAGTCTTACAAAAGGGCATGACATAATGTGTGTGCTTCAGCACAGACAAAGTTGTTATGTGTGAACATAAAATTCACCTCACTCGAGCCTGATGAGCTTTAAAATCCTTTTATGCAATTTTTATTTCATTATGCATGTTACAGATGTTATACAAGCTGGACCTCAATTTAATGGCATCAACGGGACCTGGACCATGCTGTTAAATCCAATTTGCCATAAATTCAGCCGTGTGTAGCTATTGCTGAGGTGGGCCAATGCAGTCTCCCAGCAGCGCGACAGACCCTAATATCTCCAGACACCCAATGCAGAGTGGATGTCGCAGAGCTTGTTTTCTCCAACAGCATCCCACCTGTTTTGCCCACTCGTTTTTTTTTTAACAAGTAAAGTCTCTAAAGTTGGTAAAGACTGGGGATGAAATAGGTAGTACTGTATCTAGATGGTCCATCCCTCATAACACTATTAGAAGGCAAGGTACATGTACTCCTTGTTTGGAGTACTGTACACGACCCTGTCCCCAAGATATGCTAAAGAATGTCAGTCGATTGAAAATAAAAGTCCAAAGGACAACCAACAGACTGGTATCTGTGCTACTGCACCTCGTTTTTTTTGTTTTTTTTTTGTTTTTTTTCACGGGGAACCAAACAGATTTTGAAGAACTATAGAAAGATCTGTGTGAGCTTCAAAATTGGTTGAGGAAATGACTGTGAAGATTCAATTTCACGAAGTGTAAGAGGATGAACCTAGGTCGTACCAACAGGAGGCATATCACATGTTGCAATGGGATGAAGAAACTGCATTAATAAAGACAGAATGTGAAAAGGACCTCAAAGTGTATATTGACAATGAACCAAAGTTCTCGGGGCATTGTGAGAAGGTGAATCAGGCCATGGGGGTCCTGGGGGTCCATACTCTCCTCTTTCATCAGTAAATTATAATATATTTTCTTTAATGCAATATTGTACTCAAACGATTTTGTATAGTAAAAAATAATTACTACTGACCTCAGAATATCTCTTATTGTCAAGTACACATAGCTTCAAAATGGCCTCAAAGTGCTCATGATATTGGTCAGATTAAAAAAAACTGCGAGGGCTTACAGCCCCCTCCAAGACCCCCAACTGAGTGGGCTCAATGTGCTCATGAGCCCACAACTTTTCGCCCCCCCCCCTTTGATATTCCTGGATCCGCCCCTGCAAGCAACTAAACAAGTAGGAATTATAAGGTTGTTCAGAAATCTAGCCAGTCCATCCCTTGTAACGAAATTCAAGAGTGAGGTACTTCGTCTGGTCCCTGAGATGTGCTAGGGACTGTCAGTTGATTGAAAATGTCTAAAGGAGGGCCTGCAGCTGCCTAACTTATACTATAGACGGGCAAGGGGTGACCAAATTGAAGTGTATAAACATCTCAGAGGGCACTACTCAGTCGAGTGTGCATACCTGGAGCTGGCAGACGCCTGACCTAAAGGGGGTCACAGCTCAAGGATAAAGAAGCCACAAGTCCAGAAACAGCGAGGGCAAACTATTTAGGAGTGAGAATTGTGAACTCTTGGAACAATCTCTCAGTGTTGTGATGGCACCAAGTGTGACCTTTTGGAATACCCTACTTGAAGAACACTGGAGCAGGTTCAGATACATTCAGGCGCCAGTTCATGCCAAGTACTTGCCAACAGTGCGTAACAGAGACGTGAACGGCTCACAAAACGATCAGTGGCGAAGAGGATAAAAGTAAAAAGGTAAAACCAGACTTGACCAATACGCAATACTGGAGCAGGTTCAGGTACATTCAGGAGCCAGTGCATGCGCAGTACTTGCCAACAGTGCATAACAGAGACGAAGAGGATGAAAGTAAAAAGTAAAAATGGCCCATCAGTGTAAAGAGGATAGAGGGGAGTATACATAGCTAGGGCTAGGTCCCGTTTGGTTGGCCGGTTCCCAAGACTATTCGGTAAAATCGTCATAAAACTGAACAGGTCCGACTTATATGAAGACAGTGCATGTCTACAAGCAATGGTAAACGTTCTAAAAGAGGGCTTGCATTTATTAAACTTGTCGTAAACAAGATTTAATTAAATATCTTGTTAGATTGTGGTGGGGACCGAGGGTGGTAGGACAGCCGCGTCATGCTGGTGTCAGCTACTACTTTTACTTTTTACTTTTATCCTCTTCGCCACTCATCGGCTTGTTAGCCGCTTGGGCGATCGGTCACGTCTCTTTTCATTTATCTTCGTCACCAAAAGATCGGCTCGCTAGCCGCCCAGGCGATCGGTCACGTCTCTGTCACGCACTGTTGGCAAATACTGGGCATGCATCGGCTCCTGAATGTACCTGAACCCGCTCCAGTGTTGGTCAAGTCTTGTCTTGAAAGAGCTCACACTCGGTGCCGTCACAACACTCTCTGGTAGATTGTTCCAAGAGTTTACAACCCTCACTCCGAAAAAGTTTGCCCTCACGGTTTTCTGGACTTGCGGCTTCTTCAATCTTGAGCTGTGACCCCTTGTGGGGCGAGCGTCCGCCAGCTCCAAGTAAGGACACTTAACTGAGTAGTGCCCCTTGAGATGCTTATACACCTCAATTAGGTCGCCCCTTGCCCGTCTGTAGTATAAGCTAGGCAAGTTCAGGCGCTCCAATCTCTCAAGGTAGTTGAGGTGCCGAAGTGCAGGCACCAGTCTGGTGGCCCTCCTTTGAACATTTTCAACCAACTGACAGTCCCTAGCATATCTAAGAGACCAGACGGGTTGGCAGTACTCCAGACGGGGAAGCACTTCACTCTTGAAGATCGTTACGAGGGGCGGACTGTCTAGATACCTGAACGACCTTCTTATAAGACCCAATAATTTATTTGCCTGATTTACCTTCTTCTCGCAATGGCCCAAGAACTTCAGCTCATTGTCAACATACACACCTAGGTCCTTCTCACACACAGTCTCAACTAGTGCAGTTTCTTCATCCCGTTGGGACATATGATACGCCTCCTTACCGTTGGTACGCCCCAGGTGCATCCTCTTACACTTCGTGACATTGAATCTCAGCAGCCATTTCTTCGACCATTCCTGGAGCCCACAGAGGTCCTTCTGCAGCTCTTCACAGTCCGCTTGGTTCTTAATTTCCCGAAATAACTTGGCGTCATCGGCAAACATTTGTATGGAGGAGTGTACAACGTCAGGCATGTCATCTATGAAACAAACAAACAACAGCGGGCCCAATACACTGCCCTGTGGTACCCCACTTGTTACAGGTACAGATGACGATTTCGTGCCATTAATCACCACACACTGCTTGCGGTCATGTAGAAAGTCTTCTATCCACGCTAGGACATTTCCCCGAATTCCGTACCCTTCCAGTTTGATTTTCAGCCTTTCGTGGGGTACACTGTCGAAAGCCTTGGCAAAATCTAGGTAAATATTGTCGATATTACCACCCCGTTCCAGAATATGGGTCCAAATATCCAATACCTTGAGCAATTGTGTTAAGCAAGAGCGCCCCGGCATAAAACCGTGTTGGCAATCTTTTACAAGGTTGTTTCGTATTAGATGTTCCATTGCGGCATCTCTGATAATACTCTCAAGTACTTTACATATTATGCTGGTCAGGCTCACCGGTCTATAGTTGTTCGTGGAGTGACGATCGCCCTTCTTGAAGATAGGACTCACATAAGCCACTTTCCATTCACTGGGGACCATTTGTTCATCCAGGCATTCACAAAACAGGATCTTCAGGGGCTCTGCAAGCTCGTTGCACAACTCTCTTAGCACTCTAGGATGCACCATGTCAGGGCCGGGACTCTTATGGACCTTTAGCCTGGACAGTTTATTTCTAATACCCTCTTCTGTGAACACAATGTGGGTCAGTGCTGTGTCGAACCATCTGCCCTCAAACGCAGGAAGGTTAGTTGCATCCTCTCTTGTGAACACTGAGGAAAAGAAGCTGTTCAATGCCTCAGCTTTATCCTGGTCAGAATCTGTGTAACTACCATCCACCAACCTCGGGTCTGATACTCCTACTCGCGTTTTCAATTTCGACTTTGCATAGCGGTAAAACGCCTTTGGGTTTGACTTGACCTCGCTTGCAACCAGCCTCTGGAACTCCTTTTCAGCCCTCCTACACTCTATCTTTGCTTGGTTTCTGGCTCTTGCATACATCCTCCTGTCTTGCTCATCGTTTGACCCAACCCACGTCTTGAATTTCTGGGTTTTCTTCTTAACTTTGTCTACCGCCGCACGGTTCATGTGTAGTGATCCCCTCGTATTCCTAGAAGCACTGGGTTTGGTCTTGGGTATATATTTATCGATCAAATGGGTCATTTTACTAGTTATGATATTCAGCGTAGTGTCTGCGTTCTTGTACCGTACCTTAATAAGTCAGGCCAGTTGATACCCCTCATCTCTTCCCTCATCCCATTGTAATTTCCCTTGTAATATTTGCACCTTGGCCTGGCCTTATCTTGAACTAGGTAACAGTTAAATCTGAATGACAATACTGTATGGTGACTGGTGCCAACTGGGGCAAGGTGTTCCAGTTTGGCCACCATACCCTCCTCGTTTGTTATAATGAGGTCAAGTGGCTTGGGTGTTTGCTCCCCTCTGTAATGTGTCAGGCCTCTAACATGTTGGAACAGAAAATTATCTCTCAGAGTTTCTACGAAAAGAGTAGCAGGGTTATTCAAGTCATTCGGGGCGGACTCGTTTCTCCAGTCGGTGTCGCCATACTTAAAGTCCCCCATGATAAGCAGGTGGCTAGGGTTGAGCATCGCAACGTTGTTTATTAAGGTTCTTAAGTTCCTTTGATTTAGTGGGCCACAGTTTGGGGATCTGTAGATACACCCGACGATAAGTAAGTCCCCTCCCTTTAATTTAATTTTACACCACTTGGACTCTTCAAAAACATCCTCTCCCTGTACCCTCGCCTGGCTGGCTCTAAGGTCTTGCCTAGCATAGATAACCACACCCCTCTTGCAAGTTTCTTGAGATAGGTTCGTAAATGAGTCATATCCAGCAATACTGAACTCACATTCCTCTGGGTCGATTCTCCTGTTCTTGTACAACAGTTCTACAACTCCTACAATATCTGGTTGGTGTACTCTAAGTAGAGTTTCAAACTCCTCTCTCTTATCAATGAACGTGTCAGTATTAGTGTACATAACATTCAAGCCAGAATTTGTTCTCGGTAACGTCTCTGCTCTTAGTAATAAACCCGTATTTTGCAGGGTGTGGTTAGAAATGTCATTGTTTACACGGCGCTCGCCCCCTCCTGTCCGGTAGGCTGAGCTGGTGCCGCCTCCCGGGTGGGGGGTTGAGTGGGTGGAGGGTGCACTGCTGCCCCCTGGCCCTGTGTCGGCACACTTGTTTCCACTACCCTCCCCCTGAGTATAACCCATGTACACCTGTCCCCGTTCCTCCTCGACTCCTCCCTCTTCTGCTTCAAGTCCTGCAGGAGCTTCTTGTGCTGTTCCCTCTGCATTACCGTGCGGTCTGGGTGAATGAGTACATCCCGAAATGCCTCGCTCCTTGCTAAGTTTTTTGCCTGCCGAATAACCTGCCATTTCTCCTCCTCACTCACTAGTGTGATCCTGAGGGGGCGAGGCTTAGCCCCCTGCTTTTGTCCCAGCCTCCTCACATCCTGAGGGGTTGATGGAATCTTCAGAACCTCTGTGCAAATATTTTGAAACAGCACCTTATCGTGTGTTTCCTTACTCACAGTTCCCTCCGCCTGGCTCTCTGGGACTCCAAAAACTATTACATTGTTCCTGCGCTGGAGCCGTTCCTGGTGTTCCTCCTCTCCCCTAACAGTAGGTCCGTTAATTTTCATTTCTTCGACACACTTCTTCAAAGTCCCGAGCTGTTGTAGAACCTGTACTGATCCTGCCTTACTCTCCGCCCCCTCCCGTGGCCCTCCTAATACGTCAGCATAACTCCTCTTAGCAATCACCTCCCTTCTCTCAGCTACTTCCTCAGTCTTAGCAAGGATCTCTTTCCCAACTTGCTCCAGTTTGTCAACCAGCAGGGCTCCAGCTTCATCTATTTTCGTCCCTAGAGAACTCGTTCCCTTAAGGCTTGCAATCGCTTCATTCACCTTGACTATGCAGCCAGGGCAATAACAGCAACAGCCATTATGCTTTACGGCAGTTAGTAACTTCCTAAACTGTGCATTAGTCAGGCCTATATCCTCCATATCCGACGTCTCCCTGCAGTAATCACATATCAAACTCATGGTTGTTGTTGTTGTGGGGGTGGGGGTGCAGACTGTGTATAGATCTACACCTATTTAAAAAAGTAAAGAGAGAAAAAGTACTTAGCTACTCTCTGTTGCCTATAGAGTTGTCGTCTGTGACTGCGTACACTGTATCTCCCTGTAGTCCAAGAGCCCAGGCACTTTTAATCATGTGTCTGAGGCCAAAAGGTTTGAGGGTCGTTTCTGAATCAGAATTTTATGCTGAATCTGAAAATCCATTTCTTAATTGCCGCAGCTGCTGCGTTTTTGGAGAAAAACAGTGTTTTTTGTTGTTTTTATACCCTATTTTGGGGAAAAGTATAAAACAATGTTTTTACTTCGTGGAGTTATTAAATATCCATTTATACTAGCATGTATGGTATCAAAATAAAGATATTATGTTGTTGAACACATAGGCATTAAAAATAATACATGTAAGCTCAGTATCCATGGTTACAGGAGTGCTATTTGCCAAAAAATGAGAACATTTGTCCTCATTAGTAAGACACTTGAGAGTTCATACAGGAGAAAAACCAGTACAGTGTCCAGAGTGTCTAAGAGACTTCTCCTGTAAGTATGATCTAGTAAAACACATGAGAAGTCATACAGGAGAGAAACCATTTAAGTGTCCCGAGTGTTTTAAAGCCTTTTCACGTAACCAACATCTATTATTACATTTGAGAATTCACAGAGGAGATAAACCGCTTCAGTGTTCAGAATGTCTTAAAAAATTCTTACAGAAATCCTCTTTAGTTGAACATATGAGAGTTCACACTGGAGAGAAACCTTACAAATGTTCAGAGTGTCATAGAGCATTTTCTTGTAGATCATCCATAGTGAGACACATGAGGGTTCACACAGGAGAGAAGCCATTTCAGTGTCTGGACTGTCTTAAAAACTTTACATGTAAATCAAATCTAGTTGGTCATATGAGAAGCCACAGAGGAGAGAAACCATATCAGTGTTCAGAATGTCTTAAAAGCTTTACTAAAAAATCTACTCTAATTATACATGTAAGAAGTCATACAGGAGAGAAAGCATTTTAGTGTTTAGTGTGTTTGAGGCTTTTCTTATGAATATTACCTACTAAACATACACCAGATCAGTTCATACTGAAGATGAGCCATTTTAGTATGTAATTTATCTTAGAGACTCCACATAAATTATGTCTAATACTGTAAAATAATATAATTCACACAATAGAGGATCCATTTCAGTGTACTGTATACAATGTTGTAAAGACTTAAATTAACATTCTATAGTTCTATTTTAACAAGTTCAAATATAACAAACTAATTACAATGTTTTTTTAAGTAAAGGTATTTTCACCTTTACTCATTCTGCAACATGTGTCTGGGAGGGAACACTAAATACACGAGATACTGCAATCTGCTGATCTAATTTGATAGTTTTACCTGCAATATAGAGTACTGTACTGTTACATTTGTAACATCATCCAACTTTACCTTTCCTGCCCAGGTCTCAAGTTTCTCATATTGCCTCTTTTTTCATACCCCATATACCCACTGAACCATGTACTCATGTGCACACACTTACACATATTGTAAAAACAGCCCTGAAACAAACATTTTAAAAATTATCAACAATTCGTATATAACCTGTGTTCAAACCTTGTTAATCTCAATTTTGTATTATAACTGTACTGAAATTCCTTGTTGAATTGACTCTCTCCTCCCATGTCATTATATATGTATTGTATCACTTATGCTATTTATTTTCAGCTCTTGGCTGCTTTATTTATTAATAAATTTTTAAATAATTGTTATTATTATTAAATACACACACACAGCCTTGTCAAATTTCCAAGGTATGAATAAATTTGTTGTAACAATTGTTTTTATAATACAGTACTATAATGTTGTATGAAATGTTTGTCTTTTTTTTCCATAATTTTGTCAACTAGAGTACTGTATAAGGGTGATGTTGTAATTGTGATTAAATACATTACAGGTGTAAGTAAATGGGTTTTATAAAACACTCTTCATGAAAATCTGTGTTTTGTAAAGGATATAAAGTCGCACAAGAGAAAAAGTGTTGAATATCTTACCTAAATTGTATCCAATTTACAAAATATAATTATGAATAAAAGCCAACTTAATCTCAATAACTAGAAGCTGGATATGGCACCATGCTATCAAGTTTAGCCAGATTTTTGTAATTAATCTCTAGATTCATGGGAATTATATCCTGAAAATTATGATAACAATGGCAGAGACAGTTTGGAAGGTAAATACTGTACCTTGAGTTATATTACATTTTTAATGTCTCTTGACAATGGATTTGAACTTAAAAGTGTGAATTCAAGTGAAACCTTAACTGAACAGACTATATGGAGAGGAAAGTTCATTATATTGAGGGTTCATTAGATGTGAAACCTCCATCTAATGAACTTTATAGAGGTAATATGTCCTAATGAGCTGACAATCGTTTGGTGAGCTCAGGGTGAGTACAGTACAGTATAAAGTTTTGGCTTATAGAATAACATTTCTGTTAAACATTAACAAGTCATTAATGGCAAAACAAACAAATGCGCTTTTTTAGCTGTAATCAGTCCTATACAATTTTCATGTCTGACATAACTTGATATAACAAAGAAAATGCATGGTGAATATTGTTCATAGGTGACAAAAAAGATTCTTTCAGGTACATGGAACTCGAGGAGACAGGAGGAGAGTTTGTTAAAAGTGGAGCAATATTGTGTGTAAGTGTAAAAAGTTTTAGTGATATCTTTGAGGTAATACAGTAATCGGAAAAAGTTCTCATTGAATGCCCATTGCTGGTACAGTACAGTAGTAAAATACAGAGAATGAAGTATATGTGTAATGCATTGGATATTTGTAAATAAAAATAAATTAAATATGGTATAAATTCTATCCAACTAATCCTACATAGGTACTTGTATTTTAGGTAATTTTTTTTTTTAACACACACACACACATAGAGTATAGTATATAAGGGTATGTTACTTTTATTTTTTGCGAATTTGGTTATTTTGCAAAATTACCGGCATGCATATTGGTAATTTTGCAAAATAACTTGCAAACAGACAACCTAAACTAACCTAACCTTAGGTTAGGATGGCTTGTTTAGATTGATACACAACTAAGTGGTCTTTTTTTTTTCTTTGGTTAGCCTGTTTGTAACTTATTTTGCAAAATTACCAATATGCATGCCGGTAATTTTGCAAAATAACCAAATTTGCAAGAAAAAAAGCATAACATATACACTGCAATCATGTAATTTAAAGTGTCCATACAATTACTGTATTCATAACATCCTCTTCACAAAAGTATGCAAAATAATTATAGAAAATATGTAATCTCGGTATTCTGAGAAAAAAATCGTTTCATTCATAGGACAAGCATAACTTAAATGTACCGCAGGCCAATACACTGGGCCCAAAGTTGTTTGCCTGTTTCATAAATGACATGCCAGAAGCTATACACTCCTTCATACAAATATTTGAGAACAATGCCAATAGAATCAGGTAAATTATGATGCAACAGACCATGAAGAGCTACAGAAAGATCTCTGTCAGCTTCAGGCATGGTCAAAGGAATGGCTATTAAGATTCAATGTCACGAAATGCAAAATGATGCTCTTACGTCATACCAACAGTAAGGAGGCAGACCAAATTTCCCAATGGGAAGAAGAACCAGCATTAATGGAGAGTCAGAGATCAAGTGTGAGAAGGACCTGGGTGTGTCTGTAGACAACGAACTGAAGTTCTCGGACCATTGTGAGAAGGTGAATCAAACAACTAAGCTAGTGGATCTTTAAAAAGGAGAATTCAAATACAGTACCTCGACGGCCCATCCCTCATAACACTTAAAAAGTGAGGTGCTTCTCTGTTTAGGGAAGAGTACTCTCACCCCGTCTGGTCCCTAAGATATGCTAGAGATTATCAGTTGATAGTAAATGTCCAAAGGAGCGGTGCCTGCACTATGACACCTCAGAGGACATTACTCAGTCGAGTGTTCATACCTAGATTTGGCGGATGCCTGCCCCACTATACATCACAACTTAAGGTTGAAGGAACCACACGTTCAGAAAACTGTCACGACAAACTGTTTCGGAGTGAGAATTGTGAGCTTTTGGAACAACCTGCCAGAGAGTGTTGTGAAGGTACCTAGTGTGAGCTTAAGCAAGGCCAGACTTGACCAACACTGGCACAGGTACAGATACATCCAGGAACCCATACTTGCCAACATGGTGTAACCAGAGACATAACCTACTGTCCAAGCGGCTAAAAGTGATTTAGCAAATTGACAAAACCCACAGTTCAGTGATAGTTACAGTTAATTCAATTACATGTTTGGTTGCACTTACAGTTTCTTAGGTAAATTCAAAACCATATATTCATTGCTCCCCACAGGATTTATATTACTGTAGTACTACCGCCTGGGAAGATATTGGAAGCATAATGTATTGTCTAATGGTAGACCCTGCCTCCATATGGCACCACGAAAATTTTAGACAAGTCCCAGGTTGCTCATCTGACTTTATGCCTCATTTACAACACAATTGTAGGGTCTCAATTGTTTCTCACTTCTTTTTTTTATTTATTTCTTATTATTATCATTATTACAGTATTGTTATTATTATTATCATTATTAATTTATTATTTTGTTTCAATTTTTTATTTATTATAAATTTTATTTACTATGAATTATTATTATTATTACATCCCCCCCCAGGCCCCGATGTGGGTCAGTGACCTGTGCCCGGGTGGGCTAATCCCCGTAAAAAAAAAGAGGAAAAAAAAAGGAACAATTGTTATGGGTTACTGAAAAGCTCCACGCAAAGAGAAAAATTACCATGGCAAGCATAAAGGCCATTTTTACTAATGTTTTCATAAAGAAATGCCCAAAATGTTACTATAGTGGTGCGAATGACCTTTACACCACTGAGTTACATGTGGTGAGAAATGCACCTTACACCACTATAACTGTGTACCAAGGATTATCTAATACCGTACAGTACAGTCACCCAAAAAAGTTCTGTCGCGAACCATGAACCCCGAGATTCAGACTCTTGAATCCGAAGCATTTATGGACAGCATAATGTATCAGTATCTACTGCTTTGGGTTCACGAGTCTGAATCGTGGTTTGTGACAGGACTTTTTTGGGTTACTGTACATTGTTGTGTAACTTACCTG
Organism: Homarus americanus; assembly: GCF_018991925.1. Taxonomy (NCBI): domain Eukaryota; kingdom Metazoa; phylum Arthropoda; class Malacostraca; order Decapoda; family Nephropidae; genus Homarus; species Homarus americanus. Next base: position 2,161,125 of record NW_024720711.1, read on the forward strand.
GCCACGGTTGCAGTTGGTGGTCCCTCAGGCTCCCTCTAGGTGGTTATAAACTTATACGTATGTGGCGGCTAACACACGAATATTATTACTGTACTGGTGTCACGTGTACTGCCAGTGACAAGTAAACACACACACACACACACACACTAAAGTAAACGGAGGCCAATTGTTTGATATTATTAACTCAGAGTGAATATTATAATTATGTCTGTGTCTGCTGATACTGAGTTAGTGAGTATTCCGACTCATAGGTAGCGGTAGCATTGCTGTCACGGTCTTTTACCTGTTCTAATACTTTAAATGTTCAATACTGTATTAGGATATAGTGTCAATTAGATCACTAAATATCGTCGTTACATGCACAAACTTAAAACTGATAAATATGGGAAATATTCAAACATAAATACGAAAGTATTGTTATAAAAAAATGGAAATCATAACACCAAAGCAGCAGAAAACGCAACTTAATCAGAAGAAAACGTGATTACTTTGAATGACCTAATTAAGAGATGGTGAATATTAACACTGTAAACGAAAGTCTTTGGACCCCCCAGTACTTTCAAACGTTTTTTAATAGAACTACTTCATCTTAGACCTATACATAAATTTTGTCTTATGACAGACCTCCAAGGACCTCAGGGTAAGAAGGGTTAGCCGAAAATAATCAGGAGTGGAAAGTTTAAGTATAAATCAAAATTAGGTTGAACAAGCAGCCACTGAAAAACTAATATGTGAAATGGTGGTGTGAAAGTGGAAATGTGATTCAAGGTTTGATTGTCGTGAATTAACATTACTATATGAGCTACAGTTAAAAAAAAATAGCCAGCTTTTTAACTTTTCGATGGAGGTTTCTGAGAATATCCGTCTCAGAGAAACTTATTCTACATATTTATATAAATTTATTTTCTCATTGCGAACTAATTATCGTCCATAGGAAAGATAACTCAGTCATTGACGACCATCTGTCTGTGTATCATTTAATTATGTCTGCTCCCCTGCTCTAGTTTCTCTTTTCTTCATTATCTTTCTACGTATCATCAGCAATACAGTAATGTTAAATTAACACCCAATGGGCCGTCACATAGTAAACAGTCTTATTGGCGTCTCTTGAATATATTTTAAGTTTTTTCATCTTGTTAAGTGAACTTGACGGGTACCTTATGTAACATTAAAAGTTGAATTAAGCTTATGTTTAAATTGGATTATTAAAGAGCTTCAATTAGCGGAAAGTTTGTGTTAGAATGAAGGAGCTTAAAAAAGTACGTTTAATTGGTAAGGTTTATGCGACGTTGTTTTAATAACTTGAAATTTAAATAACTTGCCAACACATCGCCTTAGGTACCCAGAGAGATTGGAACGCCTGTCGTTGTCCACCTTTTCTATAGGCGGGCAAGGAGTGACTTAATAAAAGTTTAAAACCATCTCACAGGACACCACTCAGTCGAGTACTTTATTTTATTTTTTTATATTTTTTTATCATATTCGCCACTTATCAGCTTACCAGCCGTTTGGGCAGTCTATCCAGTGTTAGTACAGGAGGACACTGGGAACCGGGAAACTTGTGGTGTTTGGTACGGTCACTTTTTTACTTACTTTTATCTTCTTCACCACTTAACACCTCCTCACGTGTGTCTGGGCCGAAGCTCAAACCCTTGACATATTGGAGAGAGTTATGCGCGTTTCCGCTGTATACTACCTGGAACTAGCGGAAGCTCGTCCCACCAGAGGTCACAGCTTACGGCTAAAGGAACCACGAGTTCACGAGTTCAGAAAACTGTCAGGGCAAACTATTTTGGAGTGAGAATTTTGACATTTTCAAACAATCTGCCGGCGAGCATTGTGACAGCAGCAAGTGTGAGCTCATTCAAGACCAGACTTGATCAACACTGGCACAGGTGCAAAACATTCTGGAGCCAGAAGTTGCTAACAGTGTATAACAAAAACGTGATCTTCTGACCAAGACCGCACAAGCAGCTAACACACTTATCAGTGGCGAAGAGGACATAGGAAGTAGCTAAGTACTGTAATAAAAACAGTATTTAATAATCTAAGAAACCCAATGAAAGGGGACATTAACTTCAATTTGAGAGAAAGCCATCTGAAATATTATGTGATCAGTACTGTTGTATGGGTCAGAAGCGTGGATACTTTCAGCAGATACCAGAAGGAGGTTAGAGGTCTTTAAAATTTAGTGTTACGTGACAATGCTAAACATACTAATAAGTTACACCGGCAGGAAAGCAAATTAAAAAGTACTAAGATTGATAAAAAAGCCAAGAAAAATACTTAAATTTACAGAATTAGGAATGGGAGGGATGAAAGGTTAAAAGCAAAAATAGTAATGGGCAAAGTTGAGGGTAGGAGGGCTAGAGGATGACAGACAGAGATGGATGAATGAAATTTAAAGTTGAGTTGCCAGATAGACGCAAAATCTGGGAGGCTGGGTAGAAGCAGACAGAAAACGTTGAGAGTGGAGGACTGTGGTCGCCAACCCTTAGGAAAATGGATGACACCTTGATTGATGAGTGACTTACCAAATCTACATCCTTGTAACCCTTGTTATTTATCAAGATCTTACTGTAACAGGCGATTAAGTCTTTTTCTGCCTTCACTGTTATATCAATGCCAATACCGTTTGTATATAAGCAGTATTTTTAGCTGGTGGTACAAGCTACTACCTAAACGTTAATTAGTAGGTGTTGAAGCAGAAATATGTTGATATAAGGCCTCCTGTTCCCTGTGTCTTAGCTGAGAAGTAGAAGGCTTATAAAATATATACCTAGTATAACTTTCTATTTACAACAATGAATTCTGGGACAATGAATAATACCCGACGAATTCAAGTATTTATTTAGACTACTGTTGGCAATGTCATGAACAGAAAGAGTAATATGCGTTAAACACTGAAACAATCACAAAGTCTCTCTATAAATAACCTAACCTCGGAGTGATGTTTCCTGTAAAACATCTGACCAACATCCTGCTAGCCAACACCTGGTCAATATATAACCAACACCTGGTCAATACATGACCAACACCTGGTTAACGCATGACCAACACCTGGTCTATACATAACCGAAACCTGGTCTATACATAAACAACACCTGGTCTATACATAACCAACACCTGGTCTATACATAACCAACACCTGGTCTATACATAACCAACACTTGGTCAAAACACATCTTGTTATCAACCAAGACCTGGCCAATACATAACCAAACACCTTGTAAATACATAACCAACAACTGGTCAATATATAACCAACACCTGGTCAAAACATACTTCGTTGACAGCCCAAACTTGATCACCAGCTCAAAAAATCCTCATGGACCAAGGACTAGTTCTTAACCAACACATTATATTTGTTACCGTACCGGAACGTGCTACCTAGGATGGCTATTAATCAAGACCTTAATACTAGCCAGTCATAACTTACTACTAGGCTGGCTACAAACAAAACCTTATCATAGCCAGCACCTGTTTGCTCTCTCCCTCACTAGCCAACTGCCTAAATTCAGTATACAATATTGATTTAATAGTTTGAAGTGATCCACTGAACCGCTCATGGAAACGACGGCATCATCCAACTAAATCTAACCAAATAACCAGGACCACCCTAGAATATAATTGGTATTGGTTAGTTGGGATTAGTGGATTCATGTCGTTTGTTTTCAATTAGCGTTTGATGGTTCATTGTGGGACTATTTCGCCAACATCGTACGTCTGGCGGCTGGCTAGTATTATACAGTATATCACCTTCGACTCTGGTTTTTCTCTGAGCTGGGGATGAAGTTATTGTCTATGGACACTCGAGTTGGCCACATAATGAATCAGCGAAGTCGTTCTTGACTTTACTGCTCTCGTCAGTACTGAGATCCTGTGACACATACGAAGATGTCATTGACTCATCTTTTGCCACGACATAGTTGACATTGTTAAATTACTGTGTGGAGACTTAGGTAGTGGAATCATTGCCGAGGATGTCCAGTTTCTTTTTCTGTGTCGAGAGTCAGCTGGTGTGTTCAGACTTCAGGGGATATTTAGTTTCCTTGTTGACCAAGAGAGAGGAAAATGTTTCTGAATTTTTCAGCGCTGATCCTTGAACTCGTCTGAGATCTTGTTGTTAACCCCTTCACTAAGAGACACCACTTTTCATATTTTACTTGGCTAACTGCCAGACGATTTTATTCAGCACAGAGACCCTTTGTGCCAACCTGCACATATATTATTATTTTGCTTGAGTTTAGCGAGTTGTGCAGTCGTCATGGAAAACAATATTTGCCGTAACTTCCCCCAAAATACCGAAGGAAAATACTGATTATCGAACTCGTCCAAGACGCCCACGTAAGGCAACATTTTGATAAAGATCGAGATTAAGTCAATTAATTTCGAAGTGTCGCAATTCACAACGGGGTCGCGCGGACGGACAACAGTTCCGGCTTCTTCAACACGCTGGAACACATAAGTGAAAGCTAAACACGGGAATGTTAAATTGGTGAGATTAGTACGTGCCATCATTGTCAAGGAAAACATCCAGGACAATAAACAAATATTTTTTATGTTAAGTTAGGCTTGTTGTTACTAATTACCCACGGTGTTATCCCCCAGCCCCAGGTAAGGTACAGAACAGCACAGTCATCAACTCCTCAGGCGACGCTCTCATTGCCAGACACTTTGAAGGTCATCTTTATTACCTACTAAATTCTAGAGAGTATCGGGGATGGTGAGGCCGAGAAGGTAATGGTTAGATATGTACTGTAGGTGCGGCCCAGATGATAGTAAGTCGTGAATGTTAACGCACGACTACACAAGATGTGAGAAGTATAGAAGTGGGAACCTGGCGAGTGTTTGGTCCGCTGTGTGAGACGAACAGTTCACTGCTTGAATATTACCTTTACTTCCTCTTAAATCTTTCATGGTGTTACTGATACTGCTGGTTCTTGATAATACCAGCGCATAAGTTCCGTCATTCTACAATAAACATGAGCGTGTAAAATTTGATATAAAAATAACATGATAGGATTAGGCTAGGTTAGGTTAGGTTGGGTGTGATGACACATCCTGTTGACAGTTGATACGACAGCTGCAGAGAACAGGAAGGGTACAGAGAAAGCACTTAACCTTTACATCATGGAGTGAGAGTCAGTTGGCCTCACACCACCTCAGTACAGTGATGATAAATAACCCTTGGTAGCTCGCCTACTTGCAAACAGTTCCATTTCGGGCATAAACCACAGCCGAGGTTAAACACATACCAAGATATAATGCATTAATTTACAAAAAAAGGATTCATCAATGTCTAGAACAAATACTAATAATGTTTTCAGTCTTTAAATTGATTTAAAACCCACCCTCTCCAAGCTTTGGATCATCGTAATGCCAGCCAAAACAATGCTAGCTATATTAAAGATTCCACGAAACCACAGGTTTCAGCAATAACACAACGCCCTACTCAAACATGCGATCATCAGTACCTAGCGTATTTTTTTTTTAACCTTAGCTTTATTTTATCGTTCATCCCTCTCGTACTACATCATTGGACCTCTCACATGAATGTAAAAATAATACAAGATATACAACGGTGGAACATACAGCAACATGAATGATACAAAGGACAGGTCGGGTGATACAGCCCCGACGATCCTGGACACACGGCGGCGAGGCGCGACAGTCCGCCCTCACACCCACATAACACCACCACTGCCATCCTCCTCTCACACGTCACCTTTTCTTTGCTCTCGTGTAGAAAGTCACACTATATCTCCAACCAATATAAGTTTCAACATAATCCATAAATTGTTTTAGTCTCCCCTTACGTTTTCTTTTTCTGTTTCATAATGAGTTTGTTATACACTGTTTATTTTTTACACCTTTACACATAACAGCGAGACGTTACATTATACAAGTGTTTTAGATACACTGGGGAGACTTAGTACGGCCAACATTAGTGATCATGTGTGTCGTCCACGTCTGTGTTAGTTTGAGCACAAGACACTGTCAAACCTTCCCAACTATGGCTGCTGTCTGTGGCGTCGGTGCCTCACTGACCTCTACTGCCCGTGTCAGATCCTCTCCGGGGACAGGGGACTGATGGCTCTGCCTAGGTCAGCAGAGTCGCAGATGGTCACAGTTTTCTTGGTTCGGGCAGATAACATGGGCGTTTGTGTGGGCGTAAGGGAGGAGGGCGGGATGGTGGGCGGCGGAACAGCCTTTAGCGTGGGCATGTCCTTCCGTAATGTGCCGTAGATGGTGTCACACTTGTCGCTCCCGTTGTTGATCTTCGAGGGACTGGTGGCGATGTCTGCCGGGGAGTGGAGTGGACTGTTGGTGCGGGGGTTGGCGCTCAGCGTGTTGTTATGGGTAATGTGTTTGTCGTCGTCTAGGGAGGGTGTGACCTTGTAGATGGTGTTGGTGTGGGAGTTAGGGCGGGCGTTGGTGTTATTGGCTAGGCTACACCCAGTGTTCACCAGACAGGGCTGGGTCAGTGCCGGCGGCGTACTCCCGGTGTGCTTGGGGGTACAGCCCGACCCGTAGGTGAAGAGCGCCACCGTCTCCATACGTCAGGTATCGTCCAGGTGGAAGCGGTGGTTGCTGCCGCTGTTGCTGGTGGCCATGAGGCTGCCCAGGCGCCGCCCCAGGCCATAGCCGCGGTTGGTCATCTGCTCCTGCATGAGGTTGAAGCAAGTAGCGATGAGCGCCATGCCCACCAGCAGGTAGAAAGCAGCGCCCAGCAGAGCCACCTGGACGCCCGTGTTCGCGTTGGGTGTGGTCTCAGGTGCCAGGTCCCCGAAGCCGATGGTGGTGAGGGACGAGAAACAAAAGTAGATGGCGTGCAGGAAGGACCACTGATGGGCGTAGGCGAAGACGGCGGCGCCCCCACAAATGTAGGTGATCATCAACACTAGACAAAGAGTGACGGGGACGGCGCCTGTCTCACCCCCGTCACCGTACTCCTCTCCCGCGCTGCTCCCGTCACCACAGTCCCCGCCCCACTTCTTCTGTAAGATCAGAGGTCAAGGTCACTACAATGAGGTTAGTAATACTACTAGGCTTAAGGTGCTGGGGCCTGGTCAGTAATGTTAGGTCAGTACAAGCACAATATAGATCAATATTATGGTGAATTAGGTCAATACTATATTAATTAATAGGTCAACACTATACTATTAGGTTAGCGCTATAATATAAGGTCAACACTAAGGCACAACAAGTTCAAATTATAGATGAGGTCAACATAAATGAGTGGTTATATTAGACAAACACTACAAGGTTACAACACAAACTATATAACACTTGTTTACTCCACACGAGGACTGATATACTAAACTTAGTCTTGATTAACAATGGCAATAACCTTCTCTGGACAGATGGTTCATACCAGCGTGTGAGGTTTGGGGTAATTGTTAACATAGGAATTACGTGGTTATCATTATTATTATTAATATTATTATTATTAATTTACTACAATACTACAACTACTAGTATTATTCTTACTACTACTACTACTATTTTTACTATTACTACTACTACTACTATCACTGTTATTAGAGTTAATATTTGTGTCAGTAGTGCTAAAAATATTACTCAAATCGGCCCTCGCCTCAGATCACCCACCCACAGTAGCTAATCACTGTCCACGAGTTCAAATGTTTCCGCGTACAGTACATTATCAAGTACATTTATGGCTGTGTATTAAGGACGGTGTACGTGTACCTTAAAATACGCTCATCGTGTTGTACCTGCAGCGTTCAACCTTCACTGCCATGAGAAGCACGCAATGTTTACAGTTTACCACGTATATGCTTCGTTTTCTATTATTCTCGTTTTCTTTTATTTTCTTATTCCGTTTTTTCTTATTTCCTTCAACGATATCCAATCCCTTTGTGATATCTTCTTTACGATCCAAGTAGTTGAAATCCTGTTCTATCTATCGGTATATATTGTCTATCTATCGGCTATTTTGTGCTGGTTTAATCTTCAACGTAAGGAGATGATAAGGTCTACGGTTGTATATACAGCACCGTGTGTTTGGTCCCTAAACAAATCTGTATCCAGCGAGATGGTGTTGGCCTGTTTATGTCTCTTTCACCACCAAGCCTGTACCTCTCCTGTCTGTCTATCACCAGCTGCAGGGCGTCTCTCCTTCTGTCTGTCACCAGCTGCAGGGCATCTCTCCTTCTGTCTGTCACCAGCTGCTGGGCGTCTCTCCTTCTGTATCTGGCTGCAGGGCGTCTCTCCTTCTGTCTGTCACCAGCTGCAGGGCATCTCTCCTTCTGTCTGTCACCAGCTGCTGGGCGTCTCTCCTTCTGTCTGTCACCAGCTGCTGGGCGTCTCTCCTGTCTGTCACCAGCTGCTGGGCGTCTCTCCTTCTGTCTGTCACCAGCTGCTGGGCGTCTTCTTCAAAATCTCACTGTCATCCCGTGCGAATTGTCTCCTAGGAACACTCGTCTCAGGGAACTTCTTCTTCTTCTTAGTATCACACAAATCCTCTTCCCTCAAAATATCCACCAATCACAGATCACATCCTGTTGACGCGCCTTCTCCCTCCTGCAGGTCCCGCTAAAACCCCCTTTCTGATCTAATTAACGCTCACCAGCCTCTTATAGGTAGTAATATATACAGGAAATTACATCTCCTCGTCTCCACTTCCCTCACCATACAGTCATCTTCGTGAACCAAACAACCCTGTGTGTGTGTTTGAGAGAGAGAGGTTAGACTGCCTACCAAAATATCTTGTTTCTCTTTTATTTCTGTTTGCCTTTGTCATTATCTTCTACCTTCCTCCTCCTCCTCCTCCCCCCTCTTCTTTTCATCTTTGTCTCGTCCTCTCCATCATTATCACACACAAGAGATAGTAAAGATACGTCTCTCTTCTCTTCTGTGTTATTGATTATCTCTCTCTCTCTTCTTCTCTGTGTTACTTCCTCTCTCCTTCTTATCTTTATCTGTCTGTTCTGTGAGACATATGAAAATGGTGGTAATGTTAGGTTAGCTAGTGTGTGTGTGTGTGTGTGTGTGTGTGTGTGTGTGTGTGTGTGTGTGTGTGTTGTGTGAGTAAAACCATAACGGGGTTGACGTTGGTGTAAGTGGCAGGTGAGAGCTGGTGTAAGGGGGTAAATAAGGGCAAGTGTGTCTTACCTTAACGGGGTCGACGCTGGTGTAAGGGGCAAGTGAGGGCTGGTGTAAGGGAGTAAATAAGGGCAGTAGGTAGTAGGTATTAGGCAGCTACCAAACAGGGAGGTACTACCGCCTGGGAAGATATTGGAAGCATAATGTGTTGTCTAATGGTAGACCCTGCTGCCATATGGCATCACGAAAATTGTGACCAAGTCCCAGGTTGCTGATCTGACTTTCTGTCTCATTTACACACGATTACAGGGTCTTAATTGTTTCTCTTACTTTGACAACACTACAGTACAATGTGTACATACATATATTGTTTCTCACTCTTTTTTTTCTTAATTTTTGTATGTCTTTATTATTATTATTATTATTATTATCATTATTATTATTATTATTATTATTATTATTATTATTATTATTATTATTATTATTATTATTATTATTATTATTAATAATAATAATATTATTATTGTTATTATTATTATTATTATTATTACATTTTTGCCCTCCCAGGCCCCGATGTGGGTCAGTGACCTATGCCCAGGTGGGCTAATCCCAGTAAAAAAAAAAGGAGGGGGGTTATGTCTTACCTTAGCGGGGTCGACGCTGGTGTAAGGGGCAGGTGAGGGCTGGTGGTTAGCGCGGGGTGTCTGAGGTGGACGGCGACGGCGGCAGCGACACAGGCGCCACCACAACCACTTGAGAGCCCTGGACAACAAGTCACCTGCCGGAAGAACTTGCCGTTAGTGGGCGTGAGAGAACAGGGAGGAGAGACAGGTGAACTGACATGTCTTAATAACAACAACAACAGCACTTAGTACAAATCACATGATGTATAAACGCTAGTGCAGTAATTCACTTGGACGCGCTACTCGCTAAATTATATTAAGACTACCATAATGTGTATCCCTTCTCTGTACAGTTGCCATCAGTGAGCTTCATGGAGGGTGTGTGGGGCTCGTGCAGTTACCTGAGCATAAACCTGACAGGCTGATGTGATGAAAGGTGCTTGATGATGATGATGATAATAATAATAATAATAATAATAACAATAATAATAATATTGAGTCAGGTAGGTGAATGAGTAAGTGAGTGAGCGAGGTGTGTGAATGAGTGAATGATTGAGTGAGTGAGTGAGTGCATCATCCCCCACCGTTTACCAAAAGGTGGCTCCCATGATGGCTGAGTTAGGCGCCCACCATTAATATCTTTCACCCCTCCCTCCTCTCCATTCCCCCTCTCAGTCCTCCTCCTCTCACCCCTTCTTCCTCTCATCTCCCCCCCTCTCACCCTTATCACCTATCCCCCACCTCTCCCTCCCCCCTCTCACCTCTTCCTATTTCACCCTTCCCGTACTACCCCTCTCCCCCTATCCCCCTCTCGACTTCTCTCCCCTCCTTCCCCCTGTCAGCCAAAGAGAACTGAGATAACTCTTCACCGTCTTCTTCTATAACACAATAAAAGCCAGAACCTCTCAACGTCGGCTTTTGTTTATCGAGTTATTCTTTTTCCTTCACGGTGACCGGTGGAGGTGACTTGTGTAAGCTGGCCTAAGTGTTTGTCTGTACGTTTGGCTATAATGTGATTGGTTCATTTGGTCCCGGTCTTAATTATAGGTATAGGAAGTGAACCATTGAATCTTCGAAATAGTGAATCATTGAATCAATGAACCAGCGAACTATTGAACCATTCAACTATTGAACCACTGAACCATTGAATTATTGACCCATTGAACTATTGAACCTGCGAATTATTGAACCATTGAACTATTGAACCAGTGAACGATTGAACCATTGAACTATTGAACCATTGAACTATTGAACCATTGAACCAGTGAACTATTGACCCATTGAACTATTGAACCAGCGAACTATTCACCCATTGATCTATTGAACCATTGAACTATTGAACCATTGAACCAGCGAACTATTGACCCATTAAACTATTGCACCATTGAACTATTGTACCATTGAACTATTGAACCAGTGAACCAGCGAACTATTGAACCATTGAACTATTGAACCAGTGAACCAGCGAGTTAATGAACCAATGAACAAGTGAACCAAATGAACTAGTGAACCAACGAACCAGTGCCATTGTTATTATGTCTAGCAGGTACTGTATTTTGGATCACTCGAAGATTAGGCACCCAAGTTTATTTCACCTGAAGAGTAACCACCCTAACGCTATCTGGGAGGTTAGGTTAGGTTTGGTTAGGTTAGGTTAGGTTAGGTTAGATTAGGATGGTTAATCTTCAGGTGAAATCCGAGATAGTTAATTTGACTCCGAGAGTGAAAACAAAAACAAAAACAAGGAAATCTAATTTTTCACCCACCCCCTTTTTTTTACACACATTCACTCGACACAAATTTCCACCTTTTCTGGTCTGAGTCGTTGATGTTTTGCGCGGCTGAGGAATATAAATTTTTTCGTTTCTTTAAGTGTGACATAGCCAGTGACGAATGTTCTTCAATATTATGTTTTTATTTTCATTTGTGTTTATTTATTTGCGAATGGTGGGGTTGAGAAGGAAGGGAGAAGAAATCGGTTGGGAAGAGTATAGGAGGGGAGAGGAAGAAGGGTATATGGGGTAGTGGAGGTAATAGGGGGAGAGAAATGAGGTTGGTGGATGAGGATTAGGAGGGGAGGGGAGTATGTATGTATGTATGTATGTTAACAGCAGAGGAGCACTTCAGTAGTCTGTCAAGTATGAGTTATTCATCGCCTCCTCCTCGGCTGACTTGAGTGTGAGTGTCTTGTAAGTTAATGGCGACATACTGCACTGTAGTTCCCTTATATATACACAGACTGGAGGAGGAGAGGTCGGTGGCACAGTCGAGGCACAGATAACTTTGGTGGTGACCCTGAAGCCTGATGTTCTGTTCACCTAGGGCTGTGTTGTCTGTCTGTCTGTCTGTCTGTCACCCCCTCCCCTCTCCACAGTTGACCAATTACAGCACGACTAGAAGCCTCAATTTCAATAAAAAACCTCAAGACTCGGTGATGGAGAAGAGTGAAGGAGAGGGGAGGAGGGAGCATAGTGAGGTGGGGAGGGGGAGAGTAGAGTGAGATGGGGAGGGGGCAAGTGAGGTGGGGGGGGGGGCGTGAAGGAGGAGAGGGGAGGAGGGAGTAGAGTGAGGTGGGGGAGGGGCAGCGTGAAGGAGAGGAGGAGAGAGAGTGAGGTGGGGAGAGTGGAGAGGGGGAGAAGGGAGTAGAGGGAAGTGGGGAGGAGGAGGTGGGGCAGAAGGGGTACACACAGCCCCCTAAAAATAATCACAAAACGTAATACATAATTATACGTAAATTTCCAATACTGAATTAATTACGGAGGTACAGGTGGGTCCCATAGGCTTGGCGACTCGTTAAGGGCGGTGTGGATACAGTACACTCAAGCCTTTGGTACACAAGGGGGGGAGCCTGGCCGACACTGTACTCGTCCACCTTAAATTCCCTAACTTTATAGAGTCAGGTACCTATTTACAACTGGGTGGACTGGGAGTGCCCTGCAGTATCTACCCAACTACAATTTGTATATCAACTAAATGGAATTATATTATATTATATTATATTATATTATATATTATATTATATTATAAATTATATTATATTATATTATTAAATTGAAAACTAAGAGAAAATTCAATTACAGCAAACATTAAAGATAAGTTAAAATATATCCGAGAATTTACCCACGTAGTGTCGCTATTCACTTAGCAGTCTGCAACTTCTCTGATTTATAAAGGTGGCTAAAGGGCTAAAATTGGCCGTATTGTAGCACACTGCAGCACACACACACACACACACACACACACACACACACACACACACACACACACACACACACACACACACACACACACACACACATACACACCCTTCCACATCACAATTCCTGGAGCGTTGAAAAGATGAAACGAAATCCTGAACCCAAAAAATTCTCTTCCATCATGCTCATAGTTGGACCAAACAGTATCTGGGTATTCTGAGGTTGTGGAGGGAGGGGAGAGGGAGGAAGGAGGGGTGGAGGGAGGTAGGAAGAGGGGGAATGGGAGGATGGAAGGAGGAGAGAGAGGGGGGCAAGGAAGAGAGGAAAGAGAAAGAAAGGAAGGAAGAAGGGAGAGAAGGAGAAAGGAAGGGGGGGAGAAAAGAAGAGAGGGAGGGAGGAGTGTCACCTTGTATACCTCGGACGGTCGAGTTTAAAATACATTATCGAACGGAAGCGGTGGCAGTGGGTGGTGTCGGTGGTTGGTGTCGGTGGGCGGTGGGTGGCGGTGGTGGGTGGCGGTGGACGGTGGATGACAGTGGGTGGTAGCAGTGGCAGTGGGTGGTGGTGGGTGACGAAGGGTGGTAGGTGGTGGGTGGTAGGTGGTGGGTGGTGGCGATGGGTGGTGGCGATGGGTGGCGACGGGGTCAAGATAGTGGTAATAACATACCCAGTATGTTGCTTCGCTTGTTAATGACCCTCGTAAGTGCCCACCAAGTCAAGTCTGAGAGCAAATTGGTCAGAAGGTAAGGTTATTTACCTCACAACAGCTATAATTACGAGGTGTCGCGTGAGCTAATTGGTCAGGTGGGATTAATTAGCTCACAACAGCTATAATTACCAGGTGTTCTGAGAGCTTACTTGTATACAGGTAAAGTTAATCAGCTCACACCTGTACACCATTACTGCACCGTCTTAACACAGAACTTATCACAGCTTGACTTTCAACAATAGGTTAGGTTATATTAAGGTATGTTAGGTGAGGCTAGTCGTTAGATTAGGTTAGGTTATATTATGGTATGTTATGGTAGATTATACCATGTTAGGTTAGGTTAGGGTATGTTAGGTTATGCTGTTACATTATGTTATGTTAGAGTGGTTAATTTTCAGGTGATCTTTCTATTTCAAGGACTGGTCTAGGTGAGGCCACAGGTGTAACTCTTCCTCCCTACTGGGCTGGTGACAACTATGAGAACTGAGAAGACATCATGAGACGGGTGGAGGAACCCCAGGGTGAGGGAGAGGTGATTACCTCTCTATAATTTCCTTCTTTAATGGGCTGTTGGGAATATCTATGTATGTGTGTGTGTGTGTGTGTGTGTGTGTGTGTGTGTGTGTGTGTGGCGTCATTCTCCGTGTATTCAAGAGCATTCACCTCTCAGCGTCAAAACATTAATTCACAGCCTCTCACTCTCACCCCCTGTACCTCCCAACCCCTCTCACTCACCCTCTCCACCACGGTAAACTCTCCTCATACATTCTCCTCATGTTTACTCACGACAATATCCCCTTTTACGTAGAGTGTAAATAGTGGAGCATAAATAGATCTGGTGGGGGGAGATACGACAGAGAGAGGGAAAGAGGGAGGGTAAAGGAGGAAAGGGGATAGAGGGGCATAGTTAGAGGAGGTAGAGGGATGAGAATGGGATTTAGAGAATGAGGGGATGAGAGGGAGAAGATATAAGAGGGAAGGAGAGGAGGAGAAACGAAAGTGATATCGGGCTTAGAAACTCGTCTACTGAGCGAAGCGTAAGTGGACGGGATGGTAATGTGTGCCGCTGTACTCATCCTCACAGTGGAAGGAAGGAAGGAAGGAGGGAGGTACAGTATCACTGGAGAGGTGAGTGACAGTGAGAGATGAGTGAGTGAGTGAGTGAGTGAGTGAGTGAGTGATGAGGCAGTGAGTGAGTGAGTGATGAGGCAGTGAGTGAGTGAGTGGTGATGAGGAGGGTGAGAGGAGGAGTGAGTGAGGAGGAGTGAGTGAGTGAGGCAGAGGAGTGAGTGGGATGAGGCAGTGAGTGAGTGAGTGAGTGATGAGGCAGTGAGTGAGTGAGTGATGAGGCAGTGAGTGAGTGAGTGGTGATGAGTGAGTGGTGAGTGAGTGAGTGAGAGTGGTAACAGGTCGTGATGACGGGTAAACAGACTGGTGTATGTTAGTAAGCTAGACAGTTATGATCCAAGGCTCTCTGGTGTGTGTGTGTGTGTGTGTGTGTGTGTGTGTGTGTGTGTGTGTGTGTGTGTGTGTGTGTGTGTGTGTGTGTGTGTGTGTGTGTGTGTGTGTGTGTGTGTGTGTGGATGAAAGGTGGGAAGGAGGGAGAAGCAATGAAGAAGAAGAAACAAGGAGGAAGAACAAGCAAGCAGAAGGTATCAGTAGCAGCAGTAGGGCGGAGCAGAGAGAGAGAGAGAGAGAGAGAGAGAGAGAGAGAGAGAGAGAGAGAGAGAGAGAGGAGAGAGAGAGAGAGAGAGATGCTCCACCAGCCATCGTTGCAGAGACTAGTGAGAAGAAGAAGAGGAGGAGGAGGAGGAGGAGGATGACAACAAAAGCGGAGGGGGCGTGAGGACCGTGATCCCTTGATCCACTGGCTGAGCCACTTTTCATAAAAAGATTGCAGACAGATGAAGGACGCCACAACTTCCTTCAACAAGCAAAAAAAAAAGAAAAAAAAAAAAAGTTCTTAGTATGATTTCTTCCGCAAGGGGGATCTGCTGGACCCTGGGCGAGGAAGAGGAGGAGGAAGAAGAAGAAGAAGAAAAAGAGAAGTAAAAGGAGGAGGGGAAGAACTAAACTAGAACAAGAAGGAGGAAGAGGAGAAGAAGAAATAGAAGGAACTACACAAGAACAAGGAGGAACAGAAGAAGAAAGAGAAGTAAAAGAAGTAGTAGAAGGAGGAGGACGAGGAGAAGAACAAAGAGAAAGAGAAGAAAAGGGAGAATAAGGAGAGAGAAAGAAACAGAGAAGGAGGAAAAGAAGAAGAAACAAAACGAAAAGAAAAGACAGAAAAAGAGGAGAAGGAAAGCGAAGGAAAAAGAGAAGGGGGAAAAGAAGAAGAAACAAAATAAGACGTAAAAGAAAGGACACGAAGAGATAACAGGAGATAGAAGAATATGAAGAAAGAGAAGAAAATAACGAGCTAGATATATACAGTCACCCAAAAAAGTCCTGTCACAAACCACGATTCAGACTCGTGAACCCAAAGCAGTAGATACTGATACATTATGCTGTCCATAAATGCTTCGGATTCAAGAGTCTGAATCTCGGGGTTCATGGTTCGCGACAGAACTTTTTTGGGTGACTGTACTTGAATACTTACCATAACAATCATCAAAATACAGCACGTTCACAGGGTTATCTTACAGTGATATTAAATAGAGAAAAAAAACATTTAACTACAGAGAGAGAAAATACAGTGAAGGTGTTGAGAGAAATTAATCCCTAATTATGAGAACCAGCGCTGGGGGATTTGAAAAAGACTCCTCAGTAGTAATTCTATTTAAGAGCCCTGTTAGGATTGTAAGCCTCTGAAACTTATTAGAAACTTGATCCTATCTTTATGGTTTGGTTTGGTTTGGTTAGGTCACGAGGAGCAATGTTAGGCAACCGTGGCTATGATACTGACTTGAGCAGTGAGAACAGACGAGAAGTTTTAATGTGTGTGTGTGTGTGTGTAAAGCGACACACACACACACACACACACACACACACACACACACACACACACACACACAAACACACACACACGTGAAGAAATATGCACCGTAAAACCTTTCTTATTACGGTGAGGTAAGCGCGCAGGTAAGCAATAGGTTAGGACAAACTTTATGTACCAAACCGAGTTAAGTGAATGTATTTTGCAACGTTTCCTTTTAGAGAAGAGTAACAAAACTCCCGGCACTTGAATGTAGAGGAAAAATGCTGTTTATTTTTTGTTTCTCCTGAAAATTGGACAACTCAGCTTACTGTATTTCACCCTAATATTTGACTCCTCAGCTAATTTCACCTTAAGATTTGACTCCTTAGCTTATTTCACCTTAAGATTTGGCGCCTTAGCTTATTTCACCTTAAGATTTGACACCTCAGCTTATTTCACCTTAAGATTTGGCGCCTTAGCTTATTTCACCTTAAGATTTGACTCCTTAGCTTATTTCACCTTAAGATTTGGCGCCTTAGCTTATTTCACCTTAAGATTTGACACCTCAGCTTATTTCACCTTAAGATTTGGCGCCTTAGCTTATTTCACCTTAAGATTTGGCGCCTTAGCTTATTTCACCTTAAGATTTGGCGCCTTAGCTTATTTCACCTTAAGATTTGGCGCCCTAACGCTATCTGGGGGTTAGGTTAGATTAATCTTAAGGTGAATTAAGCTGAGGCGTCTAATTTTAAGTTGAATTAGTCTGTGGTGTCTAATCTTCAGAACCGAACATAATTCAACAGGATTCAATATAATTCAACAGAATCCCAAAAGAACCTAACATTACCCAAATAGAATCCAACAGAACCCAACAGGACCCAAACAAAAATAGACCTCAACAGGACCCAGACAGAACCCAGTAGACCTCAACAGGACCCAGACAGGAACCCAACACCTGGTCGTTATAACAAGACTCGTCAAGGTGTGTGTACGTGCATAAGAGGATGCTAAGTCAACCTCTCTGGGGAATAACGACCTGGTAATGATTAAGAAAGGGTCGTTAAGAGAGAGAGTTCGGACTACAGAGGGGGGGAGTCCGGTTTACAAAGGGAGAAGAGTTCGGACTACAGAGGGGGAGAGTCCGGTTTACAAAGAGGGTAAAAATCCGGTTTACAAAAGAGGAAACATACAGCCTACACAAAAGAGAATATTCCGGTTTACAGAGGGAAGAGAGTCCGGTATACAATGGGGAAATAGTCCGGTTTACAGAGGGGAAGAGTCCGGTATACAATGGGGAAATAATCCGGTTTACAGAGGAGAAGAGTCCGGTATACACAGAGGGGTGACGGGAGTCTGATGGAAATAATACGAATAAGAGAAGAAAGGAAGAGAAAGAAAGCAGAGAAATAATAAGACGAAGATAAATAGAAACAAATGAAGAAGGTAAATTAAATAAAGAGGAAGACAAATGGCAAGAGGAAGAATAAGAGGAAGATAACCTAAAAAGAGACAAGGAAGAGGAAGGGAGAGATAGAGACAATGAGGAAGGAGGGAGGTAGGGAGGAAAAGGGAGAGAGGGAGATAGAGACAATGGAGAAGGAGGGAGGAAGAAAGAGATAT
The DNA here is from genome assembly GCF_018991925.1 of Homarus americanus. Lineage (NCBI taxonomy): Eukaryota > Metazoa > Arthropoda > Malacostraca > Decapoda > Nephropidae > Homarus > Homarus americanus. Next base: position 2,179,260 of record NW_024720711.1, read on the forward strand.
GGAGACAAGGAAGAGGAAAACGGTTAGAGACACGGAAGAAAGAGAGAGAGAGAGAGAGAGAGAGAGAGAGAGAGAGAGAGAAAAAAATAGAGAGAGAGAGAGAGAGATTATGACAATGTTAGTGTACTCTGAACAACTCAAGTATTTCAAGAGAACACTGCAGCCTCAAAGAGAACAACTTGGCTTAAGTAAACACACGCGAAAAGAGAGACAGAGAGAGAGAGAGAGAGAGAGAGAGAGAGAGAGAGAGAGAGAGAGAGAGAGAGAGAGAGAGAGAGAGAGAGAATGTGAAAAAAGAGAGATGCCAAGGAGAGAAGGCCAGCTAGCTATAAGTGGCCAGGTATTTCACGGTAACAACTGCAGCTCGGAAAAGAGAGAGACAGAGATGGACACTCAGAGGCCCAGACCAAACATGAAAGTGAGCTGCGAATTACTAAAAGCCATGGTGAGATTTCCTGCAGATGGATCACCCGAAGATTAGACACCCCGCATTATTTCACCTGAATATTAGACTCTCCATCTTATTACTCCTGAAGATTGGACACCCCAGCATATTCTATCTGAAGTTTAGGCACCCCAGCTTATTTCACCTGTATATTAACTACCTTAACGTCAACTTAACCTAACCTAATATAACTTAACGCTAACCTAACTCTACACTAACCTTTCACTCATGCTAATCTAACCTAATTTAACCTAACGTAATGCTAATCTATCCTAACGCTAACGCTAACCTAACAACCAAACCTAACCTAAGGCTAACATAACCTAACCTAACACGTCTGGATTGCGTTAGGGTGGTTAATCTTCAGGTGATCTCCAATACTTCACTTCCTCTGTGCACTCGATCAAGTCGCCCCCAATAAGTATGCAAACAAAATCAATCAATCTTCGTCCCTTTAAACCAACATTCATCCACATACAGAACGTCAGGTTAATCCAAATAGAAAAATGGAACAAAATTAAGCTTTCTAAGGAAAAACGTATTGAATTTCATGACTTTTTCCTGCGTAAGTCCAAGTCAAGTCTGCCTAAATTTGATTGGATGGAGATCGAAGGTGTGTCGATTTCATAACACTTGATTGGCTGGTGGGTTTAAGGGGCGGGGCCTGGGGAAAGGGTACATGTTGCCTCTAAATCCCTGTCAGGTGAGATTGGCAAGACAGAGCTATATGCAGGTAGCAAGGCGCGTGAGTGTGTTGGTGAAGGGACGAGTGTGTTGGCGAGAGAGAGAGAGAGAGAGAGAGAGAGAGAGAGAGAGAGAGAGACCAACCAACCAACACCTTTATCCCCCTACCCAGGTCAAAAGGCCAAGGCTGGGAATAAAAACAAGAACTAGACCTTTAAAAATGTCGACTCTCAATACTATAATATTTAGAGAAAGAAAATAGCGAGCCTTAAGAGTTATATGTTTTAGGGGGGAGGAAGAAAATGATTTATTAAAGAGAAGTAACAGGTGAAAGAAGACAAGGTGTACCCAGAGGTGAGGAGAAAAAGTTAATTTATGGTCCATGGAGGAGAGAGAGAGAGAGAGAGTAGGAAGGGTAGGTGGTAGGCTTGGCACGCTGGTGGTGCGCGCTCAATAGACACCCCGAGGCGGCCCAGACTCTCTAACCCCACCCCAACCCCGAACATACACACTTCCACCACTCCCCCTCCCTATAAACACCTCACAAACTCCCCCTACCACCATTACCACCACCCCAAAATCACCCCCTGCCACTACCACCATCCTACCAGCCTCCCCTACCACCACTACCACCCTCCCAGTATTAAGAATTTATCAACATCTTGTAAAGTTCATTCTGTTCCCCTCAATGGTATAGTTTGGTGAATGAACCACAGTATAAATTAATCCAATCCACTACAGTACAGCACAGTATAGTATAGCAGTATAGTATAGCAGTACTCTATTACAAGGAAAGATTACGCTCCCTTCCTTTAAAAGTAATCTCTTAAAAGATATCTATTGTCTAAGTACGAATATTTTTGTAACAATTACTATTATACTTTAACTACGCCATTGGAAACCATTATATCTTATAATGTTGGTCACGTTGATAGAAATTACCATTGCAATAATTATATTCTTTGCCGTCAAGATATGATCCTGACCGCGTCTGTCCCCTTGTTTCACCTTAACACAACCCACGTTGTGTTGCTTCCCTCACTATCAGATTACTATATATAAATTCTACTGTAAAGATACGATTGTTTATAATATAAATATAAAAAAGGTGATAAATAAACGTCGTAACACTCTAGTATGTATTTACTACAGTAACACCTTATATGTAGTACTCAGATGATACCAATGTAATACAATTATTACTTGAGATAAATGTACAATATACAGTATATCAGGCGCCACTAAGAGAGCTCAGGCTCTCAATTGGCTCAGCCATGTCAATGTCATTATTATCCATTCTGTATCTATATTTTTCTGGCTAAATAAACTGCTTCAATATTAATACCAATAGATTATCGTACTCACTAATAAATTCTCGTACTCACTCGGCGACGAACTGGCTGTGTCGGGCTGCAAGATTTATGTGAGATAGATAACATAACCCACACGTTTAGGAACCCCAGGAAATAAACTGTACGCTGATGATGTTATGATAATGCGACTGTAAATTATATGATACTGAGATATTCCAAGTGAAAGTAAATTACTGTAAATTACTGTGACTCCCTAAGGTTCTGTTTGTTGATTTTGTCTCCTAACTGGTGTTAAATGAACGCATCAAATGAACGCATCAAATGAACGTATCAAGTTAAAGTAGACTGTCAGTGTACTTTTGATATACTGTACCGTATTTAGAACGATATTTTTATTTATTATTTTTTTTTTAGCTGAAGTCAACCAATCAAATGTGTTCTTATATCTCCAGTTACGAGGAAAATTTAACCTTTGGGTAATGATAATACAGTGCAACCTTTCTGAAACATCCAGTTGACGAATAACGTACAAAAGTTAGTTAGTTGTAATGGATATAAACTTAAAGTGGCTTCGTTTGGTTAGCTGCTGCAAGACTGTTTACTTTTGATTATATACCTGCACTGTCTATGTACGGTCGCCTACACTTATACCTGGTACAATGTCTGGTGGGGTTTGTGATGATTGAGATAATTTGCACCTCCTCCCTTACCTTACCTCCCCCTTACTTCACCTCCTCCCTTACCTTACCTCCCCCTTACTTCACCTCGCCCCTTACTTTACCCCCTCCCATACCTTACCTCCCCCTTACGTTTACCCTCGCCTACACCCTTACCTCTGCCCTTACCTAACCTCCACCCTTACCTCACAACCCAGAGCACTGAGGTATAAATAAGCAATACAGAATTGAGCTCTTAAATTCTTAGAAGGTCCAGCTGTTGCACCTATAACGAGGAGGGAGGTAGGGAGGGGGGAGAGGATAGGAGATAGGAAGGAAAGAAGGAAGAGTGAGGAGAGGATAGGAGGGAGGTGGTTGGTAGGTAGGATGGAGGAAGAGGATAGGATAAAGGGGGTAGGGTGGATAGAGGGGGTAGGATAGAGGGAGGAGCTAGGAGGTTGGGAGGAGGGGTGCAAAGACTCCCAAAAAGACACACCCGACCTCATCTTTTTCGAACCGTAATTTCCAGCACAGTCGCCGCCTGATAAACACATTCCTTTAGTGCAACAATGGACTATAATTACTGCTTGTTAACTGGACTTTTTTATTTACAGGATTGTTCTGCTGCTGAGCTTTGGCGGCGGTGGGTCTTGGTAATCCTTAATACCTTGAAAAAAGAAGAAGTCCAGAGTCTTTCCTATGAAATTCTTTTTGAAGCACAGGTTGAAAAGTGTAGTTGTACGTAAAAGAGTTTGAGAGCTTTTGTGTAGTTTAGTCTCTGGCTGAAGACAATCTGGTTTTACGTTGTAGATTTCTTTGTAAATTATATTCGGATGATTTAGTTAGGTGTACTAGATGAAAATTTCACTTAACCTAACCTAACCAAACTCTAACCTTACCATTACTAACGCTAATCTAACCTAACCTAACCTAACAACCCTTCTACCCAGTGTTTTATTGGCGTCCTGGTGCAGCCTGACACTCTCTATGGTCTAAGTCACCAAGAACACAATATCACCATTATCTACCTTACTAAGGCTCCGGTGTACAAGTCAAGAATGGCTCCAATATATGCCAATATATTAAGTACACTCTGTACAGTATTTTACGTGTTTGGGTTTTTAAAGAAATATTCACTACACTAATAATATTTTGTCTTCAAAACTTTAAGCAATTCTCATTAGGCTAATAAACTTTTTTCACAACTTTTAACAATATTCACTAGGCTAGTTATCGTTGTCACCAAATAAGTCTTTGGAGCATTAATTACGTCAGAGCGCACTTGATTTAGTCTCAAGAAAGATTAAAACAAAATTAGGACGACAGGAAGCTTCGCCATTGGCATACCAGTTTGTTGTTGTTTAGGTGCTTCAACTTCCGCCATCATGAAGTATCAGTGTCAATTTTTAGCTTATAGTTCAGATAAATAACCAAATAAAAAAAACAGCGAGGGAGAAGCACTTGGTGTGTCTGTCAGTAAAATCAGGGAGTCATCACGATATAAACAGGACGGGAAGACATACAGTAATTGCTGGTCTTACCGTGCGCCTGTTCAGTACATATTCTCCTAAGTCAAGTAGCCAGCTCACAGCCCCTCACCATAACTTTCCTTTGATAACTTCGATTATTCATTTATCATTATACAGAGACACTTTTATATAATATTGAACACAAGAACAGCATTTGGTTTCGACATACTGTACTGTGCTATAATCACGAACCGCTACTGGCACTTTCCCGAAATATTTGGCGGAGCTTTCATAACTTCAACAAGTTATGTAACTTTTTAATACGGTGTTGGCATACAAGTCGTTTACCTTACCAGCTTATTCTGACATAATATTGGGCTGAAATGCGTCTCCTTTCAGAGTCTGAGTGAGTGTTGCTGTCAGGAGCGTCACACAAGGAATAAAAAAGTCGCACAAAAAAAGTTACAATTTTCGGTAGGGAAAAATGTCACTGGATATAGACACTTTCATTAAATAACCCAAATAAAGTTAGGTTAGGTCGGTTTAGGTTAGGTTAGGTTAGTTTAGGTTAAGTTAGGTTAGTTTTGAAACTCTTTCCGGTTACTATTTCCAATACTCGTCGGGTATCAAACACGGTAGTCTTGTTACGAGGCTTCCAACACGACCCCATCCTCGCTATCACAACAGAGAATATTTTTTTACTCTCATGTCTTTTTCCTCTATTTTTCTCATCTTTGTCTTTTTTACTTCTCCTCCACAGTTGTCAATCTTGCGGTTATTTTTGTTTTATTATTTACTTTCTCGTATCTTTTTCATCCACATCAGTCATTCTGCCTTCCTTCTACTGGTATTCCCAAAGTTCTCTCTCCACTCCTCTTCACCTGCCATCATCACAATCTTAACCCTCTCCACTTTTATCATCATATCTCTCACTCATTAACTGTTTTGTTTGTTGACCCAAAATCTGCTGCCAATTTGTTAAAAAATTCTTCCTGAATTTTGAGTTAATTTATGATTTACGCCACAAAAATATCAAATCAAGGTCCATTAGATGCTGCAAAAGTATACATTAATATTAAAGCGAATTTATGTAAACCACTGATGCATATTCATAGTTATGTAAATTATTTTTCAAATATAAGAATATTTTGCAAATTTCTTTATTTTCGCCTCTGACGGAGTAACGTTTTGGACTTGGTGTTATAATCTTATATATAATCTAGTTGAGTTACTTGATTACCAAATTTAAAATCTAACTTTAAATGTGGAAATACGTAGGGAACACACACACACACACACACACACACACACAGAATGTATTACATATATAGATTACAAGAATGTATTTAATTTAACATATCTAAAAATACCAAGTATATAAATTTCTCTATGTATGAAGTTTATGTGCGTAGGGGCTATGACTCAGTGTGTATATGGCTACTTGTACCCGATGTCTTAGCACTGTCTTGTCACCTTTTACACTTCACTTCTTCATTTCTCTTTCATTGCCTCCTTTATTTGTCATTTCTATACCCTACGTAGAAGAGGAATAACAAAAGAAAGATAGAAAGTAAGACAAAGGTACATAAGAAAGAATAAAGAATAAATGCAGTAGGAAGGAAGATACTTGGTAGGGGGAAGGAGAGGGGGAGAACAGGTAGTGGGAAGAAAAGGGTGATAACAGGTAATGGGAAGAAAAGGGTGAGAGAACAGGTAATGGGAAGGTGAAAACAGGTAGTGGAAAGAAAAGAATGAAAACAGGTTGTGGGAAGGACAGGATGAAAAAAGGTTGTGGGAAAAGGGTGAGGGAACAGGTAATGGGAAGAAAAGGGTGAGAGAACAGGTAGTGGGAAGGAGAGAGTGAGCAGTAGTAGTAAAGTGATGGACGAGGATAGACTAAGTTCTCAAAGTTTCCCACCAGCCAAATGAGACACAGGCAAGCAGGAGATGGGAGAAGGAATATTTCTCACGAGTTACTGATTGTTGAAGATGGAGGCGTAGTCAAAATATTTACTGTGTGTTAGAGGAGACGAAAGAACTGAACAATTGGAATAGATAGATAGATAGAAATTAATATATCCTAATATAACTTAACCTAACATAACCTAACCCTAACGTTAACCTAACACTAACTTAACCTAATCTAACCTACTCCAACCTGACCTAACCAAACCTCACCAGGTAGTATTAAGAAGGGTGACTAATTTTCAGAGGAACCACAAATATTTATAGTAAAAACAAGACCAATGTGTTTTATAGCCAAGTTGTATAACACATGAAGCCATTTGATAGTTAGCATACGTTAGGTTAGGTTAGGTCAAGTTAGGTTAGGTTAGGTCAGGTCAGGTTTTCAGTGAGGAAAAAAGCGTGACTTAAGATAGTGAAAAAAGTTCTGAAAGGCGAAATAATATGTTGCTTTCTATTTTGGGGCGGCTGGTTTGGGGCGGCTGGTGAGGGTGGTGGGGGTGGGGGGGGGGGGGTTACTGGAGCATAACTTACCCACAGACGAGAAGTAACGTACTATATTTAACCCCACATAGATAAGGAGCATATTTTAACAACACAAAAGAGCATAAATTACACACACTGAGGAGGAGCATATTTGACCCCAATAGAACACGAGCATATTTTACCCACACAAAAGAGGAGCATATTTTACCCACACAGAAGAGGAGCATATTTTACGCACACAGAAGAGGAGCATATTTTACGCACAAAGAAGAAGGTAAGGGAGCATAACTTACCAACAGAGGAGAGGTAGAGGAGCATGAGGGGGATGCCCAGGAGAGCATACACTATGGTGACGATACGACCCATCACCGTCTGTGGCGCCACTGAGCCATAACCTGTGAGGGGGATAATATACAGTGTTACCACCTGAGGAGACATTATACAGTGTTACCAGCTGAGGAGACATTATACAGTGTTACTAGCTGAGGAGACATTATAGTGTTATCAGCTGAGGAGACATTATAGTGTTACCAGCTGAGGAGACATTATACAGTGTTACTAGCTGAGGAGACATTATAGTGTTATCAGCTGAGGAGACATTATAGTGTTACCAGCTGAGGAGACATTATACAGTGTTACTAGCTGAGGAGACATTATAGTGTTATCAGCTGAGGAGACATTATACAGTGTTACCACCTGAGGAGACATTATAGTGTTATCAGCTGAGGAGACATTATACAGTGTTACCAGCTGATGAGACATTATAAAGTATTACCAGCTGAGGAGACATTATAAAGTGTTACCACCTGAGGAGACATTATACAATGTTACTAGCTGAGGAGACATTGTAAAGTGTTACCAGCTGAGGAGACGTTGTAAAGTGTTACCAGCTGGGGAGACATTATAAAGTGTTACCAGCTGAGGAGACATTGTAAAGTGTTACCAGCTGAGACTGAGGAGACATTATACAGTGTTACTAGCTGAGGAGACATTATACAGTGTTATCAGCTGAGGAGACATTATACAGTGTTACCAGCTGAGGAGACAATATACAGTGTTACCACCTGAGGAGACATTATACAGTGTTACCAGCTGAGGAGACATTATACAGTGTTATCAGCTGAGGAGACATTATAAAGTGCTGAGGAGACAGTATTAGCTACAGTGTTACCAGCTGAGGAGACATTATACAGTGTTATCAGCTGAGGAGACAATATACAGTGTTATCAGCTGAGGAGACATTATACAGTGTTACCAGCTGAGGAGACATTATACAGTGTTACAGCTGAGGAGACATTAAACAGTGTTACCAGCTGAGGAGACATTATACAGTGTTATCAGCTGAGAGACTGTTACCAGCTGAGGAGACATTATACAGTGTTATCAGCTGAGGAGACATTATACCAGCTGAGGAGACATTATACAGTGTTACCAGCTGAGGAGACATTATACAGTGTTATCAGCTGAGGAGACATTGTAAAGTGTTACCAGCTGAGGAGACATTATACAGTGTTATCAGCTGAGGAGACATTGTAAAGTGTTACTAGCTGAGGAGACATTATACAGTGTTATCAGCTGAGGAGACATTATAAAGTGTAACCACCTGAGGAGACAATATACAGTATTACCAGCTGAGGAGACATTATACACTGTTACCAGCTGAGGAGACAATATACAGTGTTACCAGCTGAGGAGACATTATACAGTGTTACCAGCTGAGGAGACATTATACAGTATTACCAGCTGAGGAGACATTACACAGTGTTACCAGCTGAGGAGACAGCTGAGGAGACAATATACAGTGTTACCAGCTGAGGAGACATTATACAGTGTTACCAGCTGAGAGAGACAATATAGCAGACAATACAGGTATACATCTCAGCAGTACTATATGGACATGTATGTATCTCGGGAACACAGGTGTACATAGGCTAAAGGTACACAAACAAGTGAAGGCAGCTACAGGTAAGGCGGGTGACGTCTCTAGCACCTATAATAAACCTTAACTTAGAGCAGAAATGTTTAGAAGGTGTGACAAGTGTTGTTATTGTTGTTGAGAAGATTCAGGTATTTATATATTTTCAGTGTTGTTTTTATAGCGGGTTGTTGTTGTGACGCCTACTGTATAATAGGGTAGATTATGTGGTTGTAAAGCTTCAAATAATTGTTTCCGAAGCTGGAACTGTTAGTGTGTGTGTGTGTGTGTGTGTGTGTGTGTGTGATTGAATAAACCTCCTTCCAACACGGTGTGAGGCAAAGACTATAACACACAACAAACAACTCACTGGTAATAAACTTGTATTATTCTTTACTCTGTCTAGCTTTCTCTTTCTTCCTCCCCTGCCTTCTATCTCTCTCTCTCTCCCTCTCTCTGGCCTTGTCTCCCCCTGGCCGTCTCTCCCTCCCCTGCCCCCTGCACTCCACCTTGGTCTATTGCATTACAGTGATGGTGAGATGGAGTGGCTGGTGGTCAGTGGTGAGGGAAAACAGTAAATTATTGTGGCGCTGTCCAGGCAAAACAACCCCGTGTTGTGTGCGCATGTGTACCTCTAACACACACACACACCCACCCCTTAATAATAATAATGGTTGCCCCTCGTGTAATGAGAGTGGCTGGCTCAAGGGCCACCTAGGCGTGAATTTGTTTAAGGTGTAGAAGCTGTCAACACAACAACCACACCCTGAGTTAACGAGCTGCATGACCCAGTGTCCAAGGAATAGTCCGAGAAGACCGGACAACTCGCTAACTGCACTGGCTAACCATTACCCCGGAATATGATTCGCAAATCGATTAACACCCAAGTCCCCAATTACTGTGGGTAAACAGAGGCAAATGACGTAAAGAAACTTGAAGACACACACATCCTTCATACACACATCAATATAGTTTTTTATTCATTTAACTTACAATAATTATTTCAGCAAAATATTTAATGACAATAAAACCAATAAACATAATTTACTTGCTTCGTTAATTAGGCACTTATTAAATTTATGACTTTTTGATGAATTAAAACGTTTCTCTTCCCTCGCGAGACTGTTTTTCATTTTATGTCTGGTTCACTTTTCTGTTACGCATTATTTATCTCCAATGGATTTTATATTTTTTTCACACATAGCCGAGGGGTTAGAGGGTGTAGGTCTAGTTTATTGTGCACCTCTTGGACTGTCTCAAGGAGGAAGGACATGACGGTGACTGCTGGGGGCTGATACAGGAGGGGTGTCGGGATATGTATGTATGTATGTATGCATGTATGTAGCACACTTCTCCAAAGGAATGAGTTATAATCTGTAAACTTGGTTAATATACAATAATAATAATAATAATAATAATAATAATAATAATAATAATAATAATAATAATAATAAACGGTTTATTAATAGAGTTGCAGCCGGTGGCTGAAAATATACAGACTTACATTTGATTTAGACATAATGATATAATATGCAGTGAATACATTGACAGGGCTGTACAGTACATAAATCAGGAGTTGTTTATTATTTTAACAATAGATGGGATGGTGCTGTTCTTATATCTATGGGTGCGGGCTCTTATGGGCTGAATTTTGTTGTAGTGGCGGACTGTGCGAGGTGGGTGGGGGGCTGCAGTTGGCAGGAGGTGGCGATGACGAGGGTGGTGCAGTAGTCCACTGCCAAACCTTTCCAGTGCTTGGTGGTGGAGGTCACTGAGGGATGGCATTTCCAGGGTGTGAGTGTGTGTGTGTGTGTGTGTGTGTGGTGTGTGTGTGTGTGTGTGCACTGATAGCGACGTTATCCCTACACTAGATCAACACTGTATGGCTGAGTTGCAAAATAGTGATCATTACACAGGCTTTGCCGGGTCTTGAATCAAAGCTATTTAGTTAAGCTTGTAATTGTTGGTGGTGGTCGTGGTGGAGGCGTGAAGATAGTGGTATTGGTGGTGGTGGTAGGTGTGATGAATAGTGGTAATGGTGGTGGTGGTGGGTGTGATGATAGTGGTAATGGTGGTGGTGGTGGAGTGCGATGTTGATGGTAATAATTGGTGGTGGTGAGTCTTGATGATGAGTGAGTAGTGATGGTGGTGGTGGGTGTGATGATGTGATGTGTGTAACAGGTGGGTGGTGGGTGATGATGATGGTGTGTAGTGATGGTGGTGGTGGGTGTGATGATAGTGGTGGTGGTGGTGGTGGTGTGTGATGATGGTGGTGAGTGATGGTGGTGGTGGATGTGATAGTGGTAATGGTGGTGAGGTGGTGAGTGTGGATGCTGTGGTGGATGGTGTGGTGGTGGGTGTGATGAAGTGGTGTGGTGGTGGTGGTGGTGTGTGATGATGGTGGTAGTGATGGTGGTGGTGGGTGTGATGGTGGTGGGGTGGTGGTGGTGGTGTGATGATAGAGTGGTGGTGGAGTGTGATGATGGTAATGGTGGTGGTGGATGATAGTGGTATGAGTGATGGTGGTGGTGAGTGGTAGTGATGATAGTGGTAATGGTGGTGGTGGTGGGTGTGATGATAGTGGTAATGGTGGTGGGTGTGATGATAGTAAAGTAGTGATGGTGGTGGTGGGTGTGGGATGATGAGTGGTAATGGTGGTGGTGGTGTGTGTGATGATGATAGTGGTGGTGGTGTGGTGGGTGTGATGATAGTGGTAGTGATGGTGGTGGTGGTGGTGTGCATGATAGTGGTAGTGGTGGATGGTGGTGGTGATGTGTGATGATAGTGGTAATGGTGGTGGTGGGGTGTGTGATGATAGTGGTAGTGATGGTGGTGGTGGGTGTGATGATGGTGGTGGTGGTAATGGTGGTGGATGATATGGTAGTGATGGTGGTGGGTGTGGGATGTGTAATGATATAGTGGTAGTGATGGTGGTGGTGGGTGATGATAGTGAGGTAATGGTGGTGGTGGGTGTGATGATAGTGGGGAGTGATGGTGGTGGTGGATGATAGGTAATGGTGGTGGGGTGTGATGATAGTGGTAATGGTGGTGGGTGTGATGATAGTGGTAATGGTGGTGGTGGTGGGTGATGATAGTGGGTGGTGGTGGCAATGGTAGGGTGATGATAGTGGTAGTGATGGTGGTGGGGTGTGATGATAGTGGTAATAAGGTGGTGGTGGTGGGGTGTGATGAGTGGTAATGGTGGTGGGTGTGATGATGGTGTGGTAGTGATGGTAGCAGGATGGTGGTGGTGGGGTGATGGATAGTGGTAATGGTGGTGTGTGGGTAGAATGGTGGTGGGGTGTGATGATAGTGGTAGTGATGGTGGGGGGTGTGATGATAGTGGTAATGGTGGTGGTGGGTGATGATGTGGTAGTGATGGTGGTGGTGGGTGTGATGATAGTGGGTAATGGTGGTGGTGGGTGTGATGATAGTGGTAGTGATGGTGGTGGTGGGTGTGATGATAGTGTTAATGGTGTGGTGGTGGTGGGTGTGATGATAGTGGTGGTGATGGTGGTGGGTGTGATGATAGTGGTAATGGTGGTGGTGGGTGTGATGATAGTGGTAATGGTGGTGGTGGTGGGTGTGATGATAGTGGGTAGTGATGGTGGTGGTGGGTGTGATGATAGTGGTAATGGTGGTGGGTGTGATGGTGATGATAGTGGTAATGGTGGTAGTGATGGTGGTGTGTGTGATAGTGATGGTGGTAGTGATGGTGGTGGGTGTGATGAGTTGTGGTGATGATGGTGGTGGTGGTGGGTGTGATGATTGTGGTAATGGTGGTGGTGGTGGGTGTGGTAATGGTGGTGGGTGTGATGATGAGTGGTAGTGATGGTGGTGAGGGTGGGTGTGATGATAGTGGTAGATGATAGTGGTGGGGGTGTGATGATAGTGTAGTGTGATGATAGTGGTGGTGGTGGTGGTGGTGGTGGGTGTGACAATAGTGGTAGTGGTGGTGGTGGGTGTGATGATAGTGGTAGTGATGATAGTGGTGGTGGGTGTGATGATAGTGGTAGTGATGATAGTGGTAGTGGTGGTGGTGGTGGTGGGTGTGATGATAGTGGTAGTGGTGGTGGTGGGTGTGATGATAGTGGTAGTGATGATAGTGGTAGTGGTGGTGGGTGTGATGATAGTGGTAGTGGTGATGGGTGTAGAGATAGTGATGATGATTATGAGGGTATTATGTGCCTATTAATTATACAGAACATACAGTAGCCTATATAAGAAACAGTCAACATTATCCATAACAGAGAACTGCTCAGAGCTGTGATAGTGCGTGTTGTTCAAGGGTCCACCACCGTATATAATCTAAACTATTTAACGATCACCTGAATATTAGGCACCCAAACTTATTTCACCTGACGATTAAACATTCTAAAACTAATCTAACCTTGTATAATTTAACCTGACCTAAACTAACCTAACATAATCTAGCCTAACCTGACCTACCCTAACGCTAACGAAACGTAACAGAACGTAACGTAACCTAATCAAACATAACACAACCCAACCTACACGAAATTAATCTAACCTAACCTAACTTATCCCGCAGGTAAGCATTAGGGTGTCTAATCTTCAGGTGATCACTAATCTATCAACAAACACAATTTACCTGTAATTAAACAATATCAACAGACTGTACACTAAAAACCTTCATGCCTTCAGTAACATATAAATTATTCTACACAAATCCCACAATTTACCTGTAGTTAGTTAGTAATTAAGGTAACATTCGTGTAAATCTGTTTCAGCGAGTTGAATTTTTTCCCCAGATTATTTCAACAATCTGTAAAATAACTATACAACACAAAAGTACCTGAATATAGACGTTAATTAAGGAAACATTTGGGGTCGTTTATACAGAATTAATTTCAATATCCCGTAATTTTTAAACTTTGTAAAATGTTTAATGCTTTCAAAAAATAAAAAGTGGATACAGGGGACTATAATAAACCCGGGCAACACAAGCAGACAACGTGATAGACACTGCACTTGATCACCTTCACTTCCGAAACAGCAACGTTAGGTACCCCGCGATCGAACAAGCGACCCTCAGAACAGTAGGTGAGCACTGTAACCACTCGGCCACCACACAGCTATAAACTAACACAGTACCTTGCTTTAAATAAAGATGATTTAGGGTAAAGTTTTTGTTTATTCCAACAGAGTTAATATTAATTTCTCACATTATTTCAGTAGTTATTAAAATATTTAGCGCAACTCAATTAATATATGAGGCTGCAGGAACACTGAATATTTGGTGATGAATTATTGTGTGTGTGTGTGTGTGTGTGTGTGTGTGTGTGTGTGTGTGTGTGTGTGTGTGTGTGTGTGTGTGTGTGGTGTTCATGGTACAGTTGGAGGTGTTGTTGAAGGTAGTTGTGCAGCATTAACATAATTCTCTCATAAGTCGTACCTTGACTCTCCAGGTAATCAAGATGCAAATTTACCTGAGTAATTAATCAAATACGCGTGAGAAGGAAATAACTTGTTGGATTTTCAAAGGTTCGTAAAGGTTGGATTCTTCTCCTAATTGTTCCTAAGTTAATCTAATCTAACGCTAATCTAACTTATCCTATCCTAATCGAATCTAACTCTTATCTAACTGAATCCTGATCTAACCTAACCTAACCTAACCATTCGGAGACTCAACAAATCATATCTTAATACACTCGTACTTGAGGCGAACCAGAATTCACACACACACACACACACACACACACACACACACACACACACACACACACACACACACACACACACACACACACACCCACCTACCTTAATAATGACGCCTCGTTGGACATGAGACTTTATTCATAATGTATAAACTTAAGCTGGGACACAAGTTGGAGCCGAGTATTCAAAACTGAAGGTGAAGTTTGTGTGTGTGAGTCCTGCAAGACGACCCATAATAGAAGCTGTTTAATGTGAGACGAACTCATTGTGGGGACGTCAACAAGTTTAAACTCAGGCGACGTGGGATGTTGGAGTCATGTTAAGTCAAGGTATACGTCTGTGTGTATGTTGTTTATATCCTGGCGATGGGGGGGGGGACATTGTCATCATTGTAGGTACTAGGGTAACATTGTCATCACTGTAGGTACTAGGGTAACATTGTCATCACTGTAGGTACTAGGTGTAACATTGTCATCACTGTAGGTACTAGGGTAACATTGTCATCACTGTAGGTACTAGGGTAACATTGTCATCACTGTAGGTACTAGGGTAACCGTGTCATCACTGTACACACTTGAATCGTCAATATAACATAGTTCTCAGCGTTTTTTTGTTATTGTTATAGTGAACTGTTCTCCCCCTCCTCCACCTCCCCTGCCCCGTCTCCCTTCCCTTTGCCGTCCCCTCCATTTCCTTTTCCCCTCTTCCTCATCCTCCCTCTCCTGTCCACCTTCCTCCCTCCATGGCCCGCACCCTTCTCCCTACCCCTTGTCCCATCTCCCCTCCTCCTTCTCCCCTCCCCCATCCCAATTCCACCTCCCCTAACCCCTTCCACTTCCTCCTCACCTCCCCCTCCTCCTCTTCCTCCCCTGACCCGTCCCCTTCACTCTCCCTTTCACTGCCCTTTCCCCTCCACCTCCCTCCACTGCCTCATCCCTCCAACTCCCTTCTCCCCATCCATCTATCCTGCCACGCCCCTTCCTTTCCCTCCACCTCCCCTCCACTTCCCTCCCTCCACCATCCTCCCGTACCCCATCCTCTCACCACCAATACCCTTTCACTTTCTCCACCTCCGCTGCCCTGCCCTCCGCCCTCAACCCTTTCGTCCCTACCTCCTCACCTGTATCTCCCACCCCACCAACCTCGTCTCAATCTCACCCCTCCCTTATACCTCACCCCCCACCTCACCCCACCACCCCTACGTCCACACCCTATCCTTCTACCCTCCCTCACCTCTCTCACCCTAGCACCCCCTCATCCTCAACCCCACCCCAGGAGTCAGAGGAGGAAGGGGATTATTGATTTCTTTCTGTTTGTGTCTCATACTTTTTTCTGACTTTACACATGAAATTATCCTAAAAAAATAATTCACCTATTTTTAAGGTAATTGGGCAGGTGGGATGGTCACTGATCAGGGCGGAATTCCTTTGAGTTTGGGATTAGGTTAAAGGTCAAGTTCAGAGGTCAGTGGTCACGGATCAGAGGTTATGGATTAGAGGTCAGAGGGGAAATATTTAAATTAGTGGATAAATTTTGATAGGCAAATATAGTGGACAATCCAACCTCCATGGTATATCGTGGTATAGAGAGAGAGAGAGAGAGAGAGAGAGAGAGAGAGAGAGAGAGAGAGAGAGAGAGAGAGAGAGAGAGAGAGAGAGAGAGAGAGAGAGAGAGAGAGAGAGAGAGAGACACTGTAAAATATCTCTACTCGTTCTAACAAACAATAATACACACACACACACACACACACACACACACACACACACACACACACACACACACACACACACACACACACACACACTGGAGGAAATAAATAGAGTCTAGCAGTTATATATTTAAGGATTTAAGTTTCTTACAGTTACTTCTAATGTTATATAGCGACATATGGAAACAACCTCCTCAATAAACCAATCACGAAGTTAAAAATATATCATATTGAGTAGCCTGAGTGAGCCTGAGTCTAAGTGAGGCTAGTGACTTCACCCAACACCAGTCCGTCACAAGCCGCTGAGGGGAAGGTATAGTCCCAGCCGTGTGGTGGTGGTGTGCCTGAGGGAGCCAGGAGCGAGAACACCACCAGATGCTTCCCCGTCAGGTTACACGAACACCCCCCCACCCAAACTTCCCTCTTAACTCCAAGACCTCTTAAGGCCATATGACCACGTCTCTTGAAGAGCTCTTGAAATATAGACAGAAAAAACCTCAGGAGTTCAATTTTCGTTTTCCTTTGTCAAATGTTGATAAGTGAATGTCTCCAGATGGGATTCAAATTTTTGTATCAGATTTTAAGTTATATTCTGTAGCTTAAGGCGATTCAATATCTATCTATCTATCTAAGTGAATAATATAAGAATCATACGAAGATTAACCCCCTTAGCATATTTCGCCTGATGATTAAACACCTTAACGCTAATTGGAGGTTAGGTTAGTTGTTAGGGTGGCTGTTAGGGTAGTTGTTAGGGTGGTTAATATTAAGGTGCAATAAGCTGGGGCCGGGGGCTTAATCTTAATGTAATCTTAAAATAATACGAAAAGGAAAAAAAAAACGTGGAAAGTGATGAGACAAAGCCTAGACGACGACACACACACACACACACACACACACACACACACACACACACACACACACACACACACACACACACACACACACACACACTTGTTCATCATAGCATCCAAGTACACACGCGGTATACAAAGTGAATCTCATCATCCATATTGGTTTCACTGTTTAAATTCTTCTATTTGTGAGGAAATGAACAGAAGAGACGAGCTGAGGACCCAATAATCTCACCAGATGACAGACACGAAATAAAAAAACCCGGATTCGGATTCATAAAAATTCTCTACTTTAGGTTGCGTTAGGGAGGGTTGGGTTGGGTTGGGTTGCGTTAGGGAGGGTTGGGTTGGTTTAGGTTGGGTTGGGTTAGGTTACATGGCAAATTTCATCTCATGACTTGTATAAACAGAGAATATACAGAGTGTCTTAAAAATGTATGCAAACTGCCATATACTCGTAAATTATCGGGGCGGTCCTCTTTGCATTACAACTTCAACGCTGTTCTCACTTTTTGATGCATGAGGTCCTCTACAAATGATAACAATGCTGTTTTTTGTCATATAATCATTCACACGATCTCCAATTCAAATCTGTAGGGCAGTGTATATATTTATCTGAGACACCCTATAATTATACCAGACGACCTTCTATAATTATAAACACCAACATTCACAACATGTCCGCCGCTCTCATTCACTCCTACACACCAAAATATACGTTTCTTTTAATTGCTTGATCTTTTACCCCACAAAATCCTTAAAAATAAAAAAAAAGGTTGGTCGTATTTGAGTGAGATTGAAGCCTGCCAAGTTGCACATATATATATATATTTGGCCCTGAATGACGATTTGATGTTGACAGACTGTAAGAGGAATGACAAAAACAGGGAACTAATATCTTTCCTTCCTATTTCTGTGCTCTAACAACTAAAGACTTCTAGTACGTAATGTAATTAGCTCCAGACACTCGACAAATATGAAACATTAAAGATGGTAATTCTTCCTCTTAAGTTTAGGGGTAGTATTATTTAAGACAGTGTTATATTCTAATTTTGAATCCATTTTGAACGTTATTATTAGGCTTTTATCTTAACTCAACCAATTAGATACGTTCTTACACCTCCAATTACGAATGAAATATGATATTTGAAGCTAAGGAAATTAAGAAAATGAACCTAAACAGCTTAAACAGGTGACTTTTAATTTAGAGATCATTTTTAATGTTATATTTCGTGTAGTTAAGCCCAGCCAAGAGACGTGTAAACTGCTCTCTCTGTCTCCTACGTTGCTTCTTGTTTGTGAGGATATTAAGAATGGTTTATGTCAGCAGCATTTACTCTCTTGTAGAACGAGTAAAAGTTAAAGACGGGGTAAAGTAAGCAATAATCACAGTGGCCATATCAGTAAAGATCTGCAGCCACTGAGAGCAGGAACTCTTTAGTCAGGTGCTGCTTACAGTGTTGCCAACTAAAGAGGAGAAGTCGCCAAAACCTCGCGAATTTCAGGTATTCCCTCAGAACCTTAATGGGTTGATTTTAGTGAAATTCGGCGATTTTTGAGATGGTGTAACATTTGGATTGATTTTTCATGATTTTTACGGAGCTTACAGTGACTCTAGTGCAGATCAGCTTGTCTTTGCTTTAACCTCTGCGACTTTTGAGTTGGGTGAGTTGGTAACAGTGTATTCAGGGCCTCCAGTCAGTTATTATCAGTGATCGCCAGAGGAGGCACTAACCTTTTTCCTCCTCGACCCTGAGCTAGTCTAGTCCAAGTCTGGAAGCCTTTACCAACTGCTCTGTTACTTACCCAAGCTTTTTACTGTTCGTTTAGGGTACAGCTGAGACTCGACCCCTTGAGCGAGTTTAGTGAAAAGAAACTTTGAATTGAGTTCTTACACAAAATTCTAAAGTTTAAAGTGTTAAAAGTGAAGATAATTGTTAATATTCGTTACTTCTTCTTGATTTAGAGATTATAAAATGAGATTATAGTTTTGTTAGAATAAGAAATTATATTTAAGTACAGACTGAGATGGGCCAGAGCAGCCTAGCATCACCACTTATGTTAGTTCACATTTACCCAATCACTTTTTAGCCTCCCTTGGGTGTCCGGGTTTAGTAAGTAAATTCACATTCGTAAGCTAAAATAGATGAATATACTTCATATATCGTGAGTAATGATTTTAACGATAAAAAAGAAATCAGTGAATAACTATACTCGATGTTTGGTCGTGAGGAAAATAGGATATATCTGTAAGGTTTGAGCTTTTGGTATTCGTATTAGTATGCAAATTTCATGGCCACCCAGCTGAAAATATACCTGTGAATATATATCTGCTACAATGATCTTGTGAAATATAGAAGTAAAAAATCATTAAATATCGTAGAGGAGTTCAGATATCTCTTAATTTTGGATTCCGATATTTTAGTGAGTGACGTCAAAACTGAAAGAACTGGAGCCAATATTTTCAAGAATAAGAAGTCAACAGATTCAGAGGATATAATATAAAGGAATTATATATTTAGTGCCAATAATTATTCACAATATTGTCAAAGATACTGAAAATATACTGTATGTCAGTTCCTATCTCCACCGCCTGAGGGAGTATGTGTACAAACCACACTCACAGGAATTAATAATAATGGCGGGAAATATTAAACCTTCTCTTGATAGTGTTTATATTTGTGTTAGAATTTAATGACCGACTTAATGGCTTGAGCCTGGTAAATAATTTTTATTCATTTATTTTATATACGGAAAAAAAATTAGACGTAAGATGAAATAAAACACGAAAACAAAATGTAATGAAGAATTCGTTATTTTCCGTCAAAATCAAGCTTAAAAATATATCCCTCACGCACAAAAAAACACATTTCAGTCATATCAGAAATGTTGTTGTAAATAGAGAAAGGATAAAAAAATATAGAAATGCAAAATTAATACGAGGAAAAATGGAAGAGGAGGGGAATGAGAGAGAGAGAAAGAGATGGAGACGGGTAGCAGATAGGAATTAGAGAACAGAAAGTAAATGGAATGAGAGTAGAAGATGAAAGTGAAGGGAAGAGAAGAGAGTGTAATGGGGAGAGACATGGAGATACCAATGAAAGGAAAGAGAGACAGAAGGTAAAGAAAACGAGAGAGAGAATGTAGTTGAAATTCGAAATAAAGAGAGGAATAACGAGAGAGAGAATTACGCCCCCCTCCCCTACTCCCCACAACAAACACAGGGTTAATAAGAATGATACACACGAAGACGGAGAAGGAGGAGAAATGAAAAAAAAAATAGCCCCCTCTGCCATACAGGAAAACATACCTGCCACCACAACAAGGAATATAATTTACTGAGCATAGGAGGGAGTGTGTCTGGATTCTTTTGTTGTTGTTGGTGTTGTTGTTAAGAGTGTATTAGTTGTGTTAAGAGTGTATTAGTTGTGTTAAGAGTGTATTAGTTGTGTTAAGAGTGTATTAGTTGTGTTAAGAGTGTATTAGTTGTGTTAAGAGTGTATTAGTTGTGTTAAGAGTGTATTAGTTGTGTTAAGAGTGTATTAGTTGTGTTAAGAGTGTATTAGTTGTGTTAAGAGTGTATTAGTTGTGTTAAGAGTGTATTAGTTGTGTTAAGAGTGTATTAGTTGTGTTAAGAGTGTATTAGTTGTGTTAAGAGTGTATAAGTTGTGTTAAGAGTGTATTAGTTGTGTTAAGAGTGTATTAGTTGTGTTAAGAGTGTATTTGTTGTGTTAAGAGTGTATTAGTTGTGTTAAGAGTGTATTAGTTGTGTTAAGAGTGTATTAGTTGTGTTAAGAGTGTATTAGTTGTGTTAAGAGTGTATTAGTTGTGTTAAGAGTGTATTAGTTGTGTTAAGAGTGTATTAGTTGTGTTAAGAGTGTATTAGTTGTGTTAAGAGTGTATTAGTTGTGTTAAGAGTGTATTAGTTGTGTTAAGAGTGTATTAGTTGTGTTAAGAGTGTATTAGTTGTGTTAAGTGTGTTTGTTGTTTAGAGTATGTTAGTGTTGTTGTGTTAAGAGTGTGTGGTGTAGTAGGGAGGTGCTAGACGGTGTGCATCAGCAGGACACAGCCCTCACACATCATCACCACCACCACATGTTATTACCGTGAAACATGCGACCTGTCCTGTGTGTGTGTGTGTGTGTGTGTGTGTGTGTGTGTGTGTGTGTGTGTGTGTGTGTGTGTGTGTGTGTACTGTACGTGTGTGTGTGTGTGTACTGTACGTGTGTGTGTGTGTGTGTGTGTGTGTGTGTGTGTGTGTGTGTGTGTGTGTGTGTCTGTGTGTACTGTGTGTGTGTGTGTGTGTGTACTGTACGTGTGTGTGTGTGTGTGTACTGTACGTGTGTGTTTCAGTGCATGTATTTATGTATGTATGTTTGTATGTATGTATTAGTTATGGTTACAGAATTATTTATATGTATATGTAGCATTTGTGTACAATATTCGGTAAAGCATTGAAGTAATTATTCAATAAATATTAATATACATGTTTTAGCTGTGTGTATATATTAATACTGGCAATAAATATTTCCTATGAACTGGAAAAATGTTAATTAATAAAGGTTTATAAACAAACGCGGCAATAAGACAATTTGTGTAGATATCTGACTCATACATTATTGCATATTTACACATTATACATTAAACAGCGAGATGTAGAGTTAAGATACACTTTATAGCGACTCAAATGAATAATAAACACAATTTGATGACAATGGTGGGAAAAAACTTAATGATTGTCTTTTATAGGTCATCGAAAAATAATGCCCATATTTTAAATTGTCATTATCTGGGTAAAATTTGTCCATGACTTTGCAGTTAGGATAATATTAATACACGTTTATTATCATTGGAACATTACAATTTCTTGATGGATGCGGCGTCACACGGGCACTTGTACCGGCTTGTTTCGCAGCAGTTTATCCACAATGTTTAAGAAGTGGGTTCATAAGACAGTGGAGCGGCTGGAACTAAACCAAAACAATAACAAGGTGGATGCTTTTGAAGTCTTTGAGGATGAAATGTTCGCTCTTACAACTCTTGCTTTGTATTGTGTTAAATAAAAGCATGAGAAGAAACGCTTGTGGACTCGTTCCTGACAGGCGAGAAGAAAGCTTGGACCTGAACTGCAGAAACAGACTAATTAACACTACAAAATAATTTTTATATTTTGAAGATAAATTACCTATCCGTGTATATAATTTATAGTTCCATACGATTGTGGAAACAAAAAGATACGTGCTAATAAGTGAACAAGGAGAAGGGTGTGAACAACGGACTCTAATTAGCTGTTGCAAAAAACTTATTCCTTGTATATATTTTTCTGTACACAGTATAGTATAATTAGTTGGATGATATCTGTTTATCACACGTCGTATATATAATACACAATGTCTTATAACTTTTAATATAACACAATAGAGGTTCTCTTTTGACTCCTGAGAATTGCCGGTAGTTGCGACTTCAAGACCAACACATCGGGGGTGGAGAAATCAGCTGCTGGCAGATGACACTCCAACCGCTAGCCCCTGAAAACCAGCCGCTGGTACAGTACTAACTAACCCAGAGAGAAAATTGCCGACACAAGTGCACGTGTGATGCCGCCTTTACGCTGTCCTCAGGATGCAGGGCAGTAGTGTTCAGTAGAGGGAAGAATAAACATATTTAACTCAATATTATGATATTCAGGGCTTATTTCTTGTATGCGCAAACTAAATGATTACTATATGTTAAGACGTGAACTTAAGTCAGTCGGAATAAGGTCTGATCATTGTGAAGAACATTTAAGCTCTTCACAATATGATCAGACTATTTCAGCTGATTTTTAGGTTCTTGTTTATTACACGTCCTAAAATATAGTAATCATATAGGGTTCTCAAATAGAAAATTTTTCCTGTACTTAAAATTCATATCAAATTCTCTCACTTTTAAAAAAATTATTCCCACAGCATTAATCATGTCCAATAATAATCACTAACAGACGCCAGCATTAACTTATATTAAGCTCAGTGTTTTATTATATTTAAAATACATAAAACATTCTCTCACCTTCATATATTATTTTCTTGAGCACTAATCGTGTCCAATAATCGCTAATAGATACTAAGAATTATGTATCAATCTCTACAATATTATCACGCAGGATTTTTCAAGAGGGACTCGGAGATAACACAGCCTATAGTAGCTGTCAACCTCCATCAACACGTGTGACCTCCGGCAACTATCATTCCGTTTTATTGGAGATCTTGTATAAACTATAACCTGTCGAACATGTCTATATATGTTCCTTACTAATGGGTTCACACTTTGTACTGTTTTATTGTTAAATGAGAGGACATGTAGACAAGGTCGTAATGATAAGGTTTTTGGGGTTGTTAAAATGTGACACGGTGAGAGTGTATATTAATGAGTTGTTGACAGACAGACAGACAGACTATCTAATGCCGCACTTCAGCGAGGAGTGGGGAACTGTGTGCCGGTATAAATGAAATATTGTGAAGCAGTGAAATATATTTTCTTTAATTTCTAAAGCAGACACAAGTTGTGGACTTTGAGTTTAATGTTATGTGGACTGTGTTTGTGTCTCCAACCATAAAGTGGGGGGAATAGTGGAGTGTGTGTACAAGTTTCTGAAAGGCCATACTTGAACTTTATAGCAAGTCGATAGTCATAAACACCTGCAAATGGATACTATATTGTATGACTGCCATAGTTCGATATTATATACACACACACACACACACACACACACACACACACACACACACACACACACACATATATATATATATATATATATATATATATATATATATATATATATATATATATATATATATATATATATATATATATATATATATATATATAAAACCAAGCTCAGGTCTTGAATGGAGCCACCTGCTTCAGCAGCCTTTACTCGGAATCAATAAGTTTGTTCAGGTCTGAAACACTAGGAGCGGTGGCTGTCACGAGGAAAACTATACGTGAGGGGCCACAAGATGTTGGTAGTGGTGTAGACAGGTGTGACACCCTCACAAACCTGAGTGTGTGTGCGTGTGGCTGGTGGCTCAGAACAAGAACAGCGGCACAACACCCAAGAAAATCAATCTTTCTGGCAGTGCGTAAATCTTACCCTTTTATTAAGTTACTGGACTACACCAAAATTTAAATAAATATACTTCTTGATATTTAAATATTAATGACATGTATGATAGTGAATATTTATTGTACTTTCATAACCATAATTAAAATGAATAACCCGACTATTATACTGTATTGGTTCTGATGATGGTAATAAAACGCGGAAAATCAACTTAATTTGATACAAGATATAAAGTATAACATTTACGGAGTTACTCGTAATAATAAACACCCAAATAGCGTAGGCGTGTCTGAAACAATTTTTCGGCAAGACATAGCTTTCACAGCAGCCTTCAAAAATTATCTTAGAACGGTCATGTATATATGTATGTCACTGGGGGATGCCAAGTCGACCTCTAGCCACATGATTTTGAGAGCTGCAGTCTAGCCAGTACAACTTTGTGGCAGAGGCGGTGTATAAGGGGGAGGCGGACCGCTTCCCCTGATATATAAACCAGCAGAACCCTCCTTAAAAATAAAATAAACTAATGTTAATTTTAGAGAAAATATTTTGATCTTAGTGACATTAAAAAACAAAAAGACTGAACACCCGCTGTATACACTGTGGGAAGCATCACAATGATATAATACGGTGCACATTGAGTTATGATCCACCAATGTTTACATATGAGACAACTGTGACCTACGCTCTTGATGGATGGAAACACATGATAAATAGCGCTGTTGCTTTACCTCCCAAACAAATTATATAAGCGTTTGAGTTAGTAGAGCTTTCCCAAATAACATATGCGAGTGAGGTGGTCCTGTGAATGTGAAATATTCCGGTGTCACAGAGAGTGATGGCGACAATACAAACCGTGTATTTGTGTTTCCGTACGGTGACCTTGTGTCCAAAATGTCCTGTTTGTCCTGATTTTTTGTTTATGTTCGCTATGATGAACTACCGAACAACTGAAATATATAAATTATTAATGGTAAAAGTTATTTATCATTCATATCGACCATAGCTGTTTTAATACACACCTAGTCATCGGGGACTCACGGAAACCTAATATATATAAATTCGTCAAACATTTTAAATCAGTACGTGTTAGAGGACATTGCTGGACACCCTAGGATAGTCCCCAGCCTTGATGTCTCTCCAGCTGTTGTGTTGTAACGTCAAATGCTCCCGCTGATGTTGTTGTGAATGTTGTTCTTGTTGTTGATTGTAATGTTCTAGTTGTTGCTTGTGCTGTTTTTGTTGTTTTGCTGTTCTTGTTGTTTGTGCTGTTGTTTTTGCTGTTATTGTTGTTGCTTGTGCTGTTTTTGTTGTTGCTTGTGCTGTTTTTGTTGTTTTGCTGTTCTTGTTGTTTGTGCTGTTGTTTTTGCTGTTCTTGTTGTTGCTTGTGCTGTTCTTGTTGTTGCTTGCGCTGTTCTTGTTGTTTTGCTGTTCTTGTTGCTTGTGCTGTTGTTTTTGCTGTTATGTTGTTTGGTGCTGTTCTTGTTGTTGCTTGTGCTGTTCTTGTTGTTGGGCTTGTGCTGTTCTTTGTTTCATCGTTCTTGTTGTTGCTTGTGCTGTTCTTGTTGTTGCTTGTGCTGTTCTTGTTGTTGCTTGTGCTGTTCTTGTTTTACTGTTCTTGTTGTTGTTTATGCTGTTCTTGTTGTTGCTTGTGCTGTTCTTGTTGTTGCTTGTGCTGTTCTTGTTGTTGCTTGTGCTGTTCTTGCTTTACTGTTCTTGTTGTTGTTTATGCTGTTCTTGTTGTTGCTTGTACTGTTCTTGTTGTTTTTGTTATATTTTTGTCGCTTGTGCTGTTCTTGTTACTTGTGCTGTTATTGTTGCTGTTGATACTGACGTGGTATTTTGCTCTTTTGCTGTGTTGCTGTCTGCTCTTGCTGTTGTTTTTACCGCTGTTATTTCGCTGTTGTGGTTGTCTGTTCCTACTGTCGCAGCTGAGGTTGTGCTGTTAGTACTGCTGTTTCTGCTTCTGCGGCTTTTGTTTCTATTACTGGTGCTACTGCGGCTGCCAAATGCTCTTTACTGCTTTAAACTTTGGTAATAGTTTACAAGAGACGCGCGGCTACACTACAAATGTTACAGTATTTTCGTATAGAATAGAACTTGTTTGTTGCTTCTCTCTCTCATGTCGCTGCAGTTGGAACACAAAAATTCGACAACTTAATTTCCACGAGATTAACTTCTTCATCTCACTAACCTAGTCTAGGCTAATTTATCTTACCTATCTAATGTAAAAAATCTAATTGGCCTAACCTGACTTAAACTAACCTAACCGAAAATAACCAACCTGAATTAAACTAACCTAATCTAATCCAGCCTGATCTAACCTAACCTAATCCACCCTGATCTAACCTTATCCAGCCTAATCTAACTCTAACCTAATCTAGCCTGACCTAACCTAACCTAACCTAACCAACCTATCCTCACGAAAACTAAAACCGCCTTATTCTTCCTTGCCACAACGCCTACAATTTACCCGCGTATCTCAAGTCAAGTATTACCAGCGCTTCTCCAGGAATTGCTTTTGTTTTGGATTCTGTTGTTGCTCCGACTACTGACGTTTCTGCTGTAATTAATTAAGGGACCCCAATGGATATAAGCTTTTAATGGCTTTCTTGGGATTTCCTTTGGCTAAATCGACACACTGTTTACCATTGTTTCTACGTTCTACTGTATACGTGAAATGGATTTGATTTTTAATTGTGTGGTAATTTGTATCCGAATCTATCTATCTATCTATCTATCTATCTATCTATCTATCGTTATTTATCTATTTGTTTATATTTTTATCCATCCATTTAGCTATCTATATATCTATCCATCTATCTACCTATCGTTATTTATTTCAATCTATCTATCTATCTATCTATCTATCTATCTATCTATCTAAAGCAACTCCCTACAAAAGCTCTGGGTAATTTGTTATTTATTTTACCCCCTAAGGCTCTCGTCCGTCTCTACTGGGCGGAGCCTTAACAGGGTTCTGGACTCGAACTGCACCTGTTTCCTTCCACTGAACCTTTTTCACCCCTGTTACTTGGTATGTATGTATGTATGTATGTATGTATGTATGTATGTATGTATGTATGTATGTATGTATGTATGTACAGCATGTATGTATGTATGTATGTATGTATGTACAGTATGTATGTATGTATGTATGTACAGTATGTATGTATGTATGTATGTATGTACAGTATGTATGTATGTATGTACAGTATGTATGTATGTATGTATGTATGTATGTATGAATGTATGTACGTATGTATGTACAGTATGTATGTAAGCATGTTCTCACCCCCAGAGAAAATGTTACAAGTTTCACCAGACAAAAAATTGATGTGTGTGTGTGTGTGTGTGTGTGTGTGTGTGTGTGTGTGTGTGTGTGTGTGTGTGTGTGTGTGTGTGTGTGTGTGTGTGTGTGTGTGTGTGTGTGTGTGTGTGTGTGTGTGTGTGTGTGTGTGTGTGTCTAATATTTACGGCTGCAGCTGCTACACGTATTCCCAGGAGGATGGTTTGAAAATTTTCCTTTTTCTTACCTTTAACACGGGAGCGATCTTACTCGTGTGCAAATATTGTCTTTATCGTGACTATAATAAGTACTGTTAGTGATGTGTTGAGAGAGAGAGAGAGAGAGAGAGAGAGAGAGAGAGAGAGAGAGAGAGAGAGAGAGAGAGAGAGAGAGAGAGAGAGAGAGAGAGAGAGAGAGAGAGAGAGAGAGAGAGAGAGAGAGAGAATCAGACATACACACACACACAAACATACATGAAAACAGACACAGAGAAACAGTAAGATAAATGAACATGAGTGAAATAAGGCCAGAGACTCACACAAGCCGGAGATAATGACCCAGGCGGAGAGAGTCAGTCAGGTCCACAAGGATGGCTTTTATTGCTGCAGACTCATTTCTTAGCGGAGAGTGAGCAGTTAACAGCAACATATCGAGAGCGGCAGGAAATACTAGCAGTAACTCAGCGTAAAGTCCACACTCCGAGTAGTGGAGATTAAGGTTTTAGTGTGGGAGGAGAAGGAGGAGTTGTAGTAGGAGTAGGAGGAGGAGGAGGAGGAAGGGGAAGGGGAAGAAGAGGAAGGAGGAGGTATGTAATCTATAGCCCGACGCTTATACTCCAAGGCGTGTTTACATTATTCCTTCCTGTCGGCCGTCACAAATCTCTTACACTACCTTAACTATTTAACACAAACATTCCTTCTCATTTCCACTTTTAATTAGGTTTTGGATATTGACGAAGCTCAGGCTCTTAATTTATTTATATTTGTACTAAAGACTCGGGGTTAACTTAGCCTGTATATACATTATAAAACAAGTAATTAATTCTAACAGACACGAACTATTTCTACGTTGCGGTTCACTGCTTTACTACGCATGCGCACCGAGTCCAACGTTATATGGCCTTCAAGCGAGTCTTCTTGGTTAATACTTACACTAGTTATTAACAATTACAAATAAAAGTGATAAGGTTTTGTAAAACTGTTAAAGGTTATTTTTGCTTTCAAGGAGGAACTAATACATTTAATGGAATAAATACATAAGTTTGGTATTATAATCAAATGAATTAGTTAAGGTAACAATCATATTTAAGGTGAAAATTTAAGGTAACATTTAAAAAAATAATGCAGTTAAAGGTTTCATTACATTTTAAAGTAACTATTATATTTTATGATAACTATTACATTTAAGGGAACCATTTACAGTAAAAAAAATATGGTAACCGTTACATTTAAGTAGCAATTAATATAACTATTTAAAGTAACAATTTAAGGTAACAATTTAAGGTAACAATTAAAGGTATCTATTTCGGTAACAATTTAAGGTAACGGTAACAATTTAAGGTAACAATTTAAGGTATTTAAGGTAACAATTTAAGGTAACATCTATTTAAGGTAACAATTTAAGGTAACAATTTAAGGTATCTATTTAAGGTAACAATTTAAGGTAGTGGTAGTGATGAAGCCCTAGCCCCTCTCTACGCAGTACGTCACTCCTCGACCAACACCAAATACCTAACATATTTTTTTTATCTCGTATCTCAGTTAAAAAGTTTAATATGCGGCTGTTTCTCTTCACTTGTGATTTAAAGACCAAGTAATTACAAGACTTTTATACAAACTTAAATTGGTTTTCTGAAGGGGTGAATAGCCAGTCCTGATTGGTTGATTGGTAGAGTTGGATTGGGGGATTGGTGTAGCCTGATTGGTTGGTTAATAGAGATTGGCCACTCGCTGTACACTCTACACACCATATACTGTACTGTACACCCCACACACTGTACACACCACACACTGTACACCCACACTGTACACCACACACTGTACACCACACTCTGTACACCCACACTGTACACCACACACTCTACACCACACACTGTACACCACACACATACGTGGCAACACCCAAGGTAAACTTACGGTCTCCGCAACTAGCAAAATAATTAGGTAACTTTGTTTGTTAAGTTAGTGAAGCGACCACCAGATGTCACCATGTCTTATAGCAGATGTGTCATTTTTAGCTGTGGTGCTGTGGGCGCGTGTGGCTGTTGGTTGTAGCTGTGGTAGTCCGGATTTTAGCTGTGGCGGTGGTGGAAGTGTGTCTATAAATTTTAGCTGTGGTAGCGCGTGGATTGACTTTAACACACACACACACACTTATTAACAATAATCTATATTTCTCTCTATCTTCGTGTTTATCTCTCAGAGTCTCTCTCACTCTCCCCCTTTCTCTTAAACACCCGAAATACCAACAGTCTCTCTCCCTCCTCCCACACACCTGCCTGCTCCCTCTGTCTGTCTCTCTCTCTCTCTCTCCCACACACACACCCTCTCATATACCTGTCAGCTCGCTCGCTCTCTTTTAGTCTCTATCTCTCTCTCTCCTACACAGTCACCCACACACCTACTATCTCTCTCTCTCTCCTACACACACACACCCTCTCACACACCTGCCTGCTCGCTCTCTCTCTTTTCATTTCTCTGTCTCTCTCTTTCCTACACAATCACCCACACACCTGCCATATCTCTCTGTTTCTCTCTCCTAAACATTCTCCCACACACCTGCCCGCCCTCCCAGATGACAGAATACCCCATCTTTGTCGAAAATTGGCCCTCCTCCCTCCCTCCCCACCCAAGAACCTCTGTAAAATATTTCCCAAACCCAGAGATTTCAACTAACTTCCCTACACATTTCACTCAAGGTCTCACACTTTCTTTCTTTAAGGAGTCGGAATTTTCAACAGTTCAGGAACGTAAAAAGAAAAGTTTTTTTTTTCATTGAATATTTTGCGAGTTTTAATTTTTCGGTAGTATTTCTGTTTGGGATTTTTTTGTTTGCTTGGGGGGGGAGCGGAGGAGGTGTAGGGGTGGGGAGGTCACGTGGGGAGGGCAGGTGGGGAGGGTAGGTGGGGAGGACAGGTGGGGAGGACAAATAGGGAGGGCAGGTGGAGAGGGCAGGTAGGGAGGACAGGTGGGGAGGGGAGGTGGGGAGGACAGGTGGTTCGGCGACTGCTTATTCAACCTCATCGAACCGAAATCAAATACAAAGTAGAATATTTCCCTCACAATCTTTCCTATTAAAGATAAATAAACACTTGATGATATTATTATTATTATTATTATTATTATTATTATTATTATTATTATTATGGACGGTAAAAATGTGATAATGATTAGTATTTTCAATGTTGTGTGGGTGGTGTATCGTGTGTTAATGAGGGCTAGGACACACACACACACACACACACACACACACACACACACACACACACACACACACACACACACACACACACACACACACACACACACATAGCACCTCCCTTGGCTACTACCTGTCTAACCTCAGCACCTGCATTATTATTTCAGCGCTGTCCTGCGTCTTAGGAAGGAGGAGGAAGGAAAGAGAAGGAAGGAAGGAAGGAAGGAAGAAAGAAATGAAGGAAGGAAGGAAGGAAAGAAGGAAGGATCTGGTGTTGTGTTCTGTCGCCTTCGATCCAGAAGTCTTGTCGCCTCTCATGCGCTGTTCTTACGGTGACTCTTGACCTCCTTCCTCCCCGCGTGCTGCTCCCCCCTCCCCCACACCTCACCGGGGGTCCTCTGTAACTCTTTCTTTCTCTCTCTCCCTTTCTTTCTTTATCTGTTTCTCTCTGTTCCCCCCACCTCTCTCCCTTTTTTTCTATGTCTCTGTTTGCCTCTCTCTCTCTCTCTCTCTCTCTCTCTCTCTTTCTGCACCTCTATCTCTCTCTTTGTCTTTGCCTGACTGGGTATCTGTCGCTCTCTCTCTCAATTCTCTCTTTGTCTTTGTCTCTGTCTCTCCCCCTGTCACTCTCTAACCCGGACGTGCTTCAAGTCTCTCCTCTTATCTCTTTTTACTGTCTCTGTAATCAAGCCTCAACTTCGGGAGTATTTTCACCTGGGTCGACCTTCGTAATTTAAGCGCCAGGTGTAAGTTTCAGTTGTATCAGGTCCCTTTCACTTTGTTTACCTCCTCAGTGCGTGTGAACTGGACGTACCCAAAGAGATGCCCTGTTGGTAATATACTACTTCACCTGACCAACCAAAACTGTTGCTAAATAAACGTATCTAGTAAAATATCGAGTCTCACTTAACCCTGACGACATTTTGAAATATTTCTTGTGCTTAACTCTCAAGAAAACATCCAAGGTAGGTATATCTTTACACATATGAGGAACTAATTGAGAATCCGCATCAGGTGATTTTCAACGTGGACGTGTTATTCTCACCTGTGTATCAGCTTAACTGTTGCTAGAGTCGTGTCTTTATTTCCCCTGTGATGAGAGATTAATACTGTTGGCTTTATGACTCTTTGAGGATAATCATTACTGCTTAACCCTGATTCCCTTCGGTGTCTGTGTGTGTGGCAGAGAGAGAGAGAGAGAGAGAGAGAGAGAGAGAGAGAGAGAGAGAGAGAGAGAGAGAGAGAGAGAGAGAGAGAGAGAGAGAGAGAGAGAGAGAGATTGACTGATTATCTCGTAAAGTCATCTCACTCACTCGAGGGCATCAACTTCCTCTGATGCCCAACACTGACCCGAGTTTGTTGTTGTTGTTGTTGTTGGTGTTAATTATGTTGTTGGTGATGTTGTTGTTATTGTTTTTATTGGTATTTTTTTATTGTTGTTGTTGTTGATGTTGCTGTTGTTATTGGTGTTGTTGTTGTAGTTAGTTATGTTGTTGTTGTTATGAGTAAACAGCATCGGCTAATGTATTCACGTTCACCAGATTATACAATTATTCCCGATATATATAATTCCTATATAATCACGTTCTTCAGGAAACACTAATTAATTATAATTCATAGGATTACTATATAATTATTTTTTTCAGATTATATCAATTAATTATACTAAAATAATTCCAATACTATCATGTTCTTCAGATTATATCATTTAATTATACTACAAATATCATATAATTGTTATAATTACTGACTTTTATAAGATTATATAAGATACGATTTATAAACAGATTTTTATATGTTGGTAATTAGTTTATTTTTATCATTATGAGAACGTCAGCTTTTAAAATGTCCTGTTATGTTAGAATGTTAGTTAGGTTAGGTTAGGTTAATATAATTTATGTTAGGTTAAGAAAATTTAGGTTAGGATAAAGTTAGGGTAAGTCAATATAATTTAGGTGAGGTTAGGTTAGATTAAGATTGAGCTATGATTAAGTTAGGATGGGTTAGGTTAATGTAAAGTTAGATTAGATTAGGTTAGGTGAAATGAGGTTAGGTTAGGTGAAATGAGGTTAGGTTAGGTTAGTTTAGGTTAGGATAAGTCAATATAAATTAGGACACCTAAATTAACTTCTCTCACAAAGGGTAAAATATCTTGAGGCTGAACCATAACAAATATATAAACTCAGCCGACGAGAGAAACGACACAATGACACTTTGATAATTTCTGCCTCATAAATCTGAATTAATGACGAGTATTTTTTTCACCTGCCATTAAGAAGCTGCCTCCCGTAGCCTCTCCCCCCCCCCACCCCCCGCCAGGTGCACCAGGATTAATTAATGAACCCTGACTGTCCACTGAGAATATCAAGAATTTATATCACCTGAAGATTAGCCTCCCTGCTTCTTCTTCCAGCTTATTTCACCTGATGATTAAACACTCTAATGCTACTTGGAGGGTTAGGTTAGGTTAGTTTTCGTTTGGTTTGGTTATGTTAGGTTAGGTTAGGTTACTGTAATATTATGTTATATCAGGTTGGGTTACGTCAGGTTAGGGTGTCTAACCATCAGGTGAAATAAACTGGGGTTCCCAATCTTCAAGTGATCTAAGAATTCTATTTAAAATCGGATTTTCAGGAGGAAAATTTAGCCCCATTTGTAACATAAAGGTGAAAGTGGGTTCTAGGGATTCTTAGGTAGTGTAGATATAATACACTGTATACTAGACCCTTCAGTATACAGGAGTCCTCGCGGCCGGCACTGTACTCGACCACCTTCGCTTCCTAAACAGTAAAGTCAGGTACTTATTTACAGCCGGATGGACTGGTTGTCCCGTGATCGAACCAGCGATTCTTAGTACAGTAAGCGAGAGGTATATCCACTCCACCACGGTAGAGTGAGTGAAAGTAACGTGTTAAGAGAGAGGAGTGACATGCCAATGCAAACCAAACCTAACCAATCTCAACCTAACCTTACATAATGTACAGTCCCCTTCACTAGTGCGTTTACAGGGACTCGTCAGGTTTTGTGCAGTGTGGCAGCCCTGTGGTTGTTTACGTTCGACAGAAAGAAACTCGCAATAGTAAACATACAATGGAATCAAAGTAAAACAGTATTAAAACAAACACCTCAATGATAATAATTTGTGGAATGTTTATATGACGAACCCCTGTAAACGCACTAGTGAAGGGGGCTGTGACGAACCCCTGTAAACGCACTAGTGAAGGGGACTGTGACGAACCCCTGTAAACGCACTAGTGAAGGGGACTGTGACGAACCCCTGTAAACGCACTAGTGAAGGGGACTGTGACGATCCCCTGTAAACGCACTAGTGAAGGGGACTGTGACGAACCCCTGTAAACGCACTAGTGAAGGGGACTGTGACGACCCCTGTAAACGCACTAGTGAAGGGGACTGTGACGAACCCCTGTAAACGCACTAGTGAAGGGGACTGTGACGATCCCCTGTAAACGCACTAGTGAAGGGGACTGTGACGAACCCCTGTAAACGCACTAGTGAAGGGGACTGTGACGATCCCCTGTAAACGCACTAGTGAAGGGGACTGTACATAATCCAACAACATAGCCAAACATAACACAGCCTAAGTTTACCTACTAAAACTTAACTTATCCAAACCTAACTTGAATTAACCTATACTAAACTAACCACACCTTATGAACTACAACCTAACCTAACCCTCCTACAGGTAAGATTAGGGTGTTTAATCATCAGGTAAAATAAACTGAGGAGGGTGGCTAATCTTCAGGTGATACAAACAGGTATAATTTATATTCTAACAGGTGTTTTAGGAGAGGGGAGAAGGGGTCAAGGTATACTG
Source organism: Homarus americanus (assembly GCF_018991925.1). Classification (NCBI taxonomy): domain Eukaryota; kingdom Metazoa; phylum Arthropoda; class Malacostraca; order Decapoda; family Nephropidae; genus Homarus; species Homarus americanus. The sequence goes on from NW_024720711.1 coordinate 2,214,080, forward strand.
AAGTCTGACAGATGTGGTGAGATAAATTGAAAATATGTTGCAAGACAGGTGTGGAGAGTGACAGGTAAATTTTGATAAGTGTAGCAAGTGACAGTAAAGTCTGGAAAGTGACAGTAAAGTGCTAAGAGAAGGGTAGACAGTATTAGTGAGGTGCTTAGAAAAGAATTAAATTAATAAAAAACACACAATTTGCTCAAGATAATAAATTAGAACATTTTGTACTGTGTGAAATCATTTTACGTGTCATTCTCAGTTGAAAAAACAATTAGAAAATATCCTGTTAAAAACTTTAATATTTTTAGCTTTTTCCTCTAAATAATTTTGAGATACAGATGTAATGAGAAAAGAAAGTAAAAGTGTCCTAACCTAACCTAACCAAATACTTCTTCTAATCTAATCGAACTTTAGTTAGTCTACGTAGCTTGACCTGTCCTACCCTAACCTAACTTAACCTAATCTAACTTAACCTGACCTAAACTAAACTGCTTTTAACCAAATCAGGATATTTAGTGTTCTGTGTGTTTGTTTGTGTGTGTATGTGTATATAAATGTGGAAGATAGATAGATAGATAGATAGATAGATAGATAGATAGATAGAGACCCCATCAACTTTCTCCCTCGGGTCACTTGTTCCCCATGTACCTTACCATCCGGGGATATAAGGGATAGAGCCCGCCTTTATTTACCCTGTGACTCTCAACCAATCCGCATCCAGTTCGCCCGTGACGTCACAAGGTAAACTCTTAAAGCAACTCTGGGATTGGTCGATGCCAGCCTCCCTGTAGCTGTCAGGTGTGCTAATATTTGGACCGTGATATCAATGGCAGAATTAATAGGAATGTTGTTAGGTTAATGGAGGTGTGACAGTGTAGTGTTGCCTCAGTGTACTTGGCCTCGGTGTTAATGACCTCAGTGTACGTGACCTTAGTGTTTGTGGTCTCAGTGTAGGTGGTGCCTCAGTGTACTTGGTGCCTCAGTGTACGTGACCTTAGTGTTTGTCGTTCAGTGTAGGTGGTGTCAGTACTTGTGCCTCAGTGTACGTGACCTAGTGTTTGTGGTCTCAGTGTAGGTGGTGCCTGCAGTGTACTTGGTGCCTCAGTGTACGTGACCTTAGTGTTTGTGGTCTCAGTGTAGGTGGTGCCTCAGTGTACTTGGTGCCTCAGTGTACGTGACCTTAGTGTTTGTGGTCTCAGTGTAGGTGGTGCAGCAGTGTACTTGGTGCCTCAGTGTACGTGGTGTCTCAATATACTTGGCTTCAGTGTTAATGGTCTCAATGTACGTGACCTTACTGTTTGTGGTCTCAGTGTACGTGATGCCTCAATGTACGTGTCAGTGTACATGTGACTGTACGTGGTGAGATCATTCCTCGTTATGGTGTAATGTACTGACGTGGTGGAGATAACGTGGTGGAGATAATGTGGTGGAAATAACGTGGTGGAGATAACGTGGTGGATATAACGTGGTGGATATAACGTGGTGGAGATAACGTGGTGGATATAACGTGGTGGAGAGAATGTGGTGGAGATAATGTAGCGGCGATGGTTCCAGTAATTACAGTAAGTGATGATGCATATATAAAGAAAGTTAAAAAAATCTGTATAATTCGGACTATAATTTAAAGGATAATATTCTACTGTATTGTATAATTAAAAGGATAACTTACACCATTATTGTATTTTAATGTTAAATGAGATATATTACTATTGTTTTATATATTTCTTCTATTAAATTAAGTTGTAAATATTTTTTTTTCTATTAATGAAATTATGTTTTTTTTTCTATTTAAATTAATAGATAATGTTAATAGGATAAATTAACACACATAATTATTCTGTAAGTTAATTGAATCACCCTGTTATTGTAATGTGATGGTAAGCTAGTTAAGGTCGGGTTTCAGCGTAGTTTTGAACATCTGTCCACGAATAAAGAACATCTGTCCACGAATAAAGATCATCTGTCCGTGAATAAAGAACGTCTGTCCACTAATAAAAAAGAACTTCTGTCCACGAATAAAGATCATTTGTCCGTGAATAAAGAACTTGAATATTTATCAAGTGAATTCTTTATGATATTTTCGTTGCTTTTACCACCACAAGTCGAGGAGTCTTTGCTAATGTGGAGAAGCGCCGCGCCAAGTCCAAAAGTTTACCGTAAAAGCTGGGATTTTTGGCGTGTTGGCGCGTGTCGGGTTAGCTTAAGAAAGTCTGGTTGGTGAAAGTTGAATTTTTACACCAGCAGGGGCAGGGGGGGGTAGGGGTGGCGGGAGGACCGCCAAGTTGGGGGGGTGGAGTCTCTTGAGAATGAGACCAAGGTGATGTAGGGTTCTGATCTTATGTGTGTGTGTGTGTGTGTGTGTGTGTGTGTGTGTGTGTGTGTGTGTGTGTGTGTGTGATTTTCTATGCTGATTTGCTTAACTTTTCTTTCTTTACATTATTCCTTCCACCTCCCATCCTTTCCTTTCTTTCATTTCCTTCCCCAATCCATCTCTTTCACACTCTTTCATTATTACTTTCGTTTTCAATATTTCTTCATTTCTTTCACCACCTCTCATATCCTAGCTCCTCCAAACTGATGATAATTGATCTTTCCATCCTCCTTCTCTTTTTATCCCCCTCTCTCAGTCCTCTCTTTCTCTTCCTCTTTCAATAACTATTTCCCTCCCACTCTCTCATTCTCTCTAACTCCTCTCCTTTCTTCTCTCTCTCTCTCTTCCTGCCTCTTTCTCTCACTCCCTCCTCTCTCTGCTAACTTATCCTATCCTAATTTAACCAAACCTATCCTAACGTAACGTAAAGTAACCTCTCCTATCCTATCATAACCTAACCTAAGCCTAGCCGAGCCTTACGCTAATCAAACCTAATCTAGCTTAACGGAACAACGTACCCTAAACCAACCTAACTTAAAGCTAACTTAACCTAACCTCACCTAACCTAACCTAACCCCTAGGTACGGTTAAGGTGGATAATCATCAGGTGAAATATGCTGGGGGGTTAATCTTCAGGTGATCAATATTTATTTTTCATCTGATACGAGTATTCATGGCAGGTTTAATTGTTTTAATCATGAAGCGATTTAATTAATTAAATAAATATCCTACAAACGGATACAAACCCAACCCTACAAACAGTTACCATGGCGGAGTGAATAACCAACTTAGTGACTGACGCTGTTACTGCAAAATATTGTAGTCACCCCTGGAGACTGTCTCATGTGACCCCTGGAGACTGTCTCATGTGGCCCCTGGAGACTGTCTCATGTGACCTGTGTATGGTCATTGCGTGAACCGTTACCATGGCAACACTTGGTGGTCAATTTTGGCGGAATTGGCACCAAAAGTTTATCATGCGGACATTATCACACGTTGATTAAAGTTATCAAGTTTGGTCTAAATCCGCAGACCCATCCTCTATTTATGGGCGACGGACAGACAAACAGACAGACAGACAGACAGACACAGACAGACAGGACCGAAAACATTAGCTGTCGCAAAGTTGCCAGCTGGGTAATGAAGGTGTGAACTTCTATACATAGTTCATCTAACATGTGTGTATGTATGTGTGTGTGAGGTCAAAGGTCAGAGGTATTAGACCGAGCGTCAATTAGGTCTGAGTAAATACTGAAGGAGTGAAGAGCAGTAATGGAGGGAGTGTGAGGTATATGTAAACACACACACACACACACACACACACACACACACACACACACACACACACACACACCTACACAAAGGACTCCAGGAGTAAATGTAAGTGTGTGAGCGTCTTAAGGCACCTCCTCACTCATCGAGATTACTTCCATTCTGACCTGGACGACACCTGACACACCTGACATACTTCTGACACACACACACACACACACACACACACATTTCTGACACACACTTGACAAACTGACATCTCTGACAAACGGTTTTTTTTACAAGTTTTTTCAATTATTTTTTTTTTTTACAATTTATGTTTCTTCAATGTGTGTATTTTTTTCTTAGTCCAGTGGGTTTAATTTACACGTATTTTTATCCATTTTTTTACACTTTCTATTTTTAGGGGTCAAAGTTTTAATAAATTTAATGTTACTCTCATGTTGTTTTTTTTACATATGTTTTCCCTTTTTATCACGTCTTTTCCCCCTATTTCTTTTTTTACACATACATTAATCATGATTTCTTTTACACATAACTTTTATTATCATTGTTTTACACTTGATGGTTTACGCTTCTATTGTCTATCATTTATCGAGAGTTTCTATTTATAATTTGTACTTTATTTTTATCATAGTCTTAGGTTCTTTTTGCCTCCGTTTTCTTTGTTTTCTTCCACCATATTTATCAAGGTTTACTTCACATTTTTTTTCTTTATCTATCAAGGTTTTCCTCTTCTTTCTCATAACACACACAGACATACGTACATCTTCTTGCTAAACACTGCAAAACACACACACACACACCCTTCTGGAATACATACATACACACACGCACACACCTTCCTGGTAAACACACACAGACACACCTTCCTGGAAAACACAAACACAAACACACACACACACACACACACATACAAAGACTATGTCACCACTTACCAGACATAAGCTTTTAAGAAGTGATTTTGTGTACCGGTATGTTTCAGATTAGAGAGCGAGAGAGAGAGAGAGAGAGAGAGAGATTGTGTGTGTCAGTTTCCTGGAAAGATGAGAGAGAGAAAATACAGAGAAGGGCTAAAATTTATAAGTACAAGAAATGTACAATTATTTAATCATCAATATCGTTCTTCTACACTTTACCCGACAAATATTTTACCCAAAGGAAAGTTTAACCCCAAAAATGTTTTCCCCAAGAAACGTATTTCACACCAAATGTTTTACCCAACAAACGTTTTGCCAACCAAACGTATCACAGTTCAGGACAACAACACCGCCCCTCATCCTCTCTGACAACTCGATAAATACTTCACCATAGATGTGTTCTTCCTGTACCAGCCGCACTGTTGACGCCACACTATAACACCACACTCAACCATACTGTTGACGCCACACTATAACATCACACTCAACCATACTGTTGACGCCACACTATAACACCACACTCAACCATGCTGTTGAACGCCACACTGAGCCACACTATAACACTACACCCAACCACGCTGTTGACGCCACATTGAGCCACACTGTAACACCACACTCAACCATGCTGTTGACGCTACACTGAGCCACACTGTAGACGCCACACTATGATACCACACTCAACCATGATGTTGACGTCACACTGAGCCACACCGTTGACGCCACACTAAGCCACACTGTTAACACCACACTCAGCAACCTTAACTTGACACCAGATTCGTTCTGGAGGATTAGCGAATCACACTCTACTCCTGGGTTATGGTACGGCCTCGCTGAGCCTGGTTGGGGTGTGTGTGTGTGTGTGTGTGTGTGTGTGTTACTCTATGACTGTCTATATTTAAAGTTGAAACATCTCTCTTACCTATATGTGTGTGTTAAGTTAGGTTAGATTAGGTTTGTTATGTTATGTTAAGTTATGTTATATCATGTTAAGTTATGTTATATCATGTTATGTTATGTTATATCATGTTATGTTATGTTATATCATGTTATGTTATGTGATGTTAAATTAATTTAAGTTAACGTTAGGAAGTTTAATCAACAGGTGAAATAAGCTGTGGTGTGTAATCTTCAGGTAATAAAAAAAAAGACATTTACCTAACAGTGAAATCTCGACACAGGTGAGAATTTCCCATTAGTCAAATACGACTCAGGTGAGGACATGACCTGTGACGTAATGCAGGTTATAAATTCAAGCATCCTGGAAATTGTTTGTGTCCAGCTGAATTCATTTACATATACCATAATTTAGGTATTACTCTCAGGATCTCTAATAATTCATGTCTATGTAATGTATACCTGGTAATTCTTGTCCTACCTGGTGTAATTATTTCACAGGTATTTCAATTAGTGAGGTTGTGGTGTTTTGATGCAGTGTTACCTGGGTGTCATAAAGAGAGGTACATTTGTCTCATGAATTATTTACCACATTTTCCCCTCACCCTCCTCCCCCACCCTTCCCCTCATCCTACCTCACACCTCTTCCCTTGACCATCCCTCCTCATATCCCCTTTCCCCCTCACTCTCATATATATACCCTTACTTTTCCTCACAACTCCCCTCACTCACACTTCCCATTTCCCTCTCCATTATACCTCCCTTCAAGCTTACCTCATACCTACCCTTCGTCCCCTCTTATACCTTCCCCACAAATCTCTTCTTATCTTCCTCCCTCATACTTCCCCTCATCCTCCCTCACACCTCCCCTCACACCTCCCCTCACACCCCCTGTTGTCTCACTGCATTGTTTATACCTTGCCGGCGGCCACTGGGGGGAGGGGTGAGGGCCTTCAAAGCGAGCCGCCACACTCCCCCCCCTCACATCAACAAACTGAAAGTCTCACCTCCCCCAGTAAAATTCCTCCTCCTCGTCACACTTCAAAACTCGTATGAAAAAAAAAAAAAATTCTCTTTTTTTTTTAATTTTTCTGATTTACAGGTAATGAGAACTGTTAATTACTTCCTATTACACAGGTATTTTTTTTATCAGGTGTCATATCTCACAGAGGTTAATGAAGGTGTGAATGACTTTGTGTTTATGTGTACTTATTACCTATATAGTGCTGTGTGTGTGTGTGTGTGTGTGTGTGTGTGTGTGTGTGTGTGTGTGTGTGTGTGTCCCCCCATTGGTAATTTCTAAAGTATATATAGCTGGTGTATCTTGTGTTAGGTTAGGTTAGGTTGTGTTGTGTTAGGTTTGGTTAGATTAGGTTAGGTCAGGTCACTTAAGGTTAAGCTATATTAGGTTAGGTTAGGTTCAGTTACTGTAGGTTAGGTTAGGTTAGGTTTGTGAGGATCAACAACTGTCTATGATGCTAAATAATAAAATACAAATATAATACAGTCTTAAGAAACAAAAACAAACACACAAATAAAAAAAATCATAAAAATCTAGAAAGCCAAAGAATAAATCATTAATATTCTCAATGTAAAAAAAAAAAAATAAAAAATAAAATAAATAAATAAATAAATAAATAAATAAATATATTACAACGATATTAAGCAAAAACAATGAACAAATACACAAACAAGACAATACAAACATAATTTCCTGTCTGCCTCTGATATCACAAACAGAACACAAACACGTGGTAATAAAAAAGCATTGTCTGGATTATGTCTGGCTTTGACATCTGTATATCTGGCCGTGATACCTGTATACAGACACCTGTATATTTGGCCCTGACACCTGTATATTTGACTCTGACACCTGTATATCTCACCCTGACACCTGTATATCTGGCCCTGACACCTGTATATCTCACTCTAACACCTGTATATATCACTCTGACACCTGTATATCTCACCCTGACACCTGTATATCTGGCCCTGACACCTGTATACAGACACCTATATATCTGGTTCTGACACCTGTATGTTTAGCTGTGACGCCTGTACAACAGCAACAACAAAAACAACAATAATAATAATAACAATAATACTACTACTACCAATAATAATAATAATAATAATAATAATAATAATAATATGACAGGTCCACACACAAGATTTTCTGAGAATACACAAGCATTAATGACACTACAACAATATTAACACTACTAAACATTTACGACACACTCTGTCTTGTGTCATAAAGGTGTGCCAGGAGAATGATACCGCCAAAAATTATCCATCCTTATGACAGATTATGACACTTTCTAACCCTGTGACAGATTATGACACTTTCTAACCCTGTGACAGATTATGACACTTTCTAACCCTGTGACAGATTATGACACTTTCCTAGCTCCAGCCCTAATAAACCTTCAAATTAATGGACTCAGGTCTAAATTTTAGGTTAGGATAGGTTAGGTTTGCGTTAGGTTAGTTTAGGTTAAATTAAGTTAGGTTATATTAAGTTAGGTCAGTTTGGGGTCTTCTTGACAGGACCCTATTGGAATAAGGCACTATTTAAACAAGGGCCTATTAGAATGGAGACTATTGGGATCGATAAGCTATTGAGACTCTAGCCCACTATAACTGGAGCCTATTGGAGTAGAGGTCTATTAGCATACGAACCTATTAGAAGTCTGAATTATTAACACTGTGGACCTATTAACAGTAGACCATTAGTACTGGGACATTATGAGAACTGAGGTCTATTATAACTGTTCCCCATTAGTCCTAGGACCCATTAAGACCGCCCATCTCACTCGGCCATTAGGTCTTTAGCAAATGGGTTTTTTGTTGTACACTGTCAGTCGTGAGTTTCCTCTTATCTTGTACAGACTGCGGAAGAACATCATTATCAAGAAGTTATACACCGGAGGCCGTCTTTTGAAACACCTCACTTGTGTAAATGTCTTTTACTGAGTGTTCCTCTGTCTAAATGTCTCATGTAAACTAGTGTAAATGGCTTTTACTGAATGCTTCTGTGCGTGCTAATGTTTCTTTCTTTCAAGCAAATCAGTAAATCTATGTAAAGAACTTATTGGGTGTCCGTGCCTAACTGTCTCTTCTTTCACGTAAATTTGTGTAAGTGGCTTATATTTTAGTGTTATCTTGGTGTACATGACTCGTCTGTGTGTATCCCGGGAATAGATGGCTTTCTTTTCACATAACTGTCTAAATGGCCTGTCTTGGATGTAGGTACAGTACCTTCGTGTAAATGGTATATTGTTAAGTGTATAATCTGCTTGAATAACCCATCCTAAATATACCTTCGATATAACAACGGTCACTTAATGTAGTAATATGATGTGAAGTGGCTATCAGAATGAACCCAAATGTGAACAGCTTTTCTAAATATTCCTCTGTGTAAACAACTTTTCCTACAAGAACATCTGGTGTAAATAACATTTCCTCCAAGAACATGATATAAAAACTTTTCAGGATTTAAGTGAGTGAAAATGACCCTTATAAGTATACTATTACTTAAATGGCTTTCCCTAATGCACTTTCCTTTCTACATGTGTGTGTGTGTGTGTGTGTAAGTCTTGTTGGTGCTGAGGCCATGTTACGTTATGCTAATGTTACATATTTTTTTACATAAACACCGTGTTGAGTTGAGGGTAAGTGAGAGAGAGAATGTGTGTGTGTGTGTGTGTGTGTGTGTGTGTGTGTGTGTGTGTGTGTGTGTGTGTGTGTGTGTACCTGTTCATCTGTCTATCTCTGTCTGTCTTTCTTTAATATTCTATCCTGGTTTCTCTGTATATCGTCTTTCCGTTTCTTCTCTGTTCTGTCTCTCCCTTTTCCTCTCTCTCTATTTTCACTCTTATCTCACTTCATCTCATTACTTTCCTTTTCTTTCTCTCTTTCTTACACCGGTATTCCTCTTCATTATATTCCTTCCTCCTCTATCTCTCTCTCTCACCTCACTTCTCCTCTCCCTCTCCCTCTCCCTCTCCCCTCCTCCTCTCTCTTCTCTCTCACATCCTTTCTTACCCCTCTCTCCTTTCCCCCTTCTTCACCCTCTCTTCCCCTTCCACTTTATCTTTCCTCCTCACCCTTTCTACTCCCACCCTTACTCCTCCCTCCCTACACCCACTCCTCCCTCCCTGCACCCACCCCCACTCCTCTCTCTTCTCTCTCCCTCTCACCCCCCTCCTGCAGACCCACACTAACATATTTATAGCTTGTCAGCCTTACATTATAATGCCTACACACCACACACACACACACACACACACACACACACACACACACACACACACACACACACACACACACACACACACACACACACACACACACACACACACACAACTTGTTAAGATTAGAGTCCACTGTCTGTCTGTGTCTATCTATCTGTCAATCTATCTATTCAACTCTCTCTCTCTCTCTCCCTGTCTATTCTATCTGTCTATTTGTATGTATGTATGTATGTATGTATAATTATGTTGTATGTGGTGGTTTCATGCTAAGTTATCGC
>NW_024720711.1:2224164-2341566 GCF_018991925.1 Homarus americanus
CTCTGTGTCATTGTGATGCAGGAGGAGATATGTTGATGCCTCGTACTGTCGGTATTATATGTTACCACCGTACTTGGGAGGAGAGTAAGCTGATACCGTTCTGTACTTACTGTGATGGCAGAGATGTTTATACCGTGCTTGTCAGATACAGGAGATATTGACGTTCCCAGCCTCATCGTGATACAGAGATAAGCTTCGAGTTCCCCCCTACTTGTCAGGATAGAAGTGAGATAAGCTTTATCGCTCTCCCTGTACTTGTCAGCATGAGATAGCTTGATGCTCTCATCGCAGTCGTGCGCTATATATATATAAGTTTGACGTTCTGTACTATTTTCGTGTGATTACAGGAGTATGTTTACGCCCGTACTTGTCAGGACAGCAGTGAGATAAGTACGGTACTTGCCTTTTCCAGATGGACAGTGAAATAAGCTGACGTTCTGTAATTTGGTTAAAGATGCAGAAAGATGTTTTGACGTTCCCGTGTCATCGGTATGTTGCAGCCAGTCATTGTCTCTAGTTGTGATAGTGAGAGCAGCGTCTACCGGTCAGACGGCAGAGATATGTTTGACGTTCTCGTACTGTCAGGCTACGGGGAAGAAATACATTGGGGATAGAGATAAGCCACGGTTCTCAGCCTTGCTCGGTGATGGTTATTATGAGATAAGCTGACGTCTCTGTGCTTCTGTTCGGTGGATGGCGATGTTTGATTGCCCCTGTACTGGTCAGGATGCAGAAATGTTTAGATGCCCCTGTACTTGTTTTTCCGTGAGGAGATAAAGACGTCTCTGTACCATCGCGATGGCAGCCGCCAAGCTTGACGCCCCCGTGTTTTCATCAGGATATATATATAAGTTTAGATTGCCCCGTGCTTCGGTCAGGATGCAGAGTGTGCAAGTTTATTTGCCTCGTACTGTTTCCAGGATATAGAGATAGCTTTTGATTGCCCCGGTACTTACCGTGGATGCAGGAGAGCGTTTGACGCTCGTACTTTCAGACAGGAACAAGCCGATGCCTACTGCCTGTGGACAGCAGAGATAAGCTGACGTTCAGGTACTTGTCAGGATACAGGGAGATATTGACGTTCTGTGCTTACTCAGATATAGAGGTTTTGACGTTCTAAAATTGAGATAGGAGGTTTTTGACGTCTCTGTACTTCTACTCGGTGATACAGAGATAAGCTGACGTTCTGTAAATTTCTGTCAGGATAGAGTGATAAGCTGCATTTGCCCGTACTTTCATTTGCATTATATATGTTTGACGCCTGTACTTGCTGAGTTCTGTGCTTTCTGTGTGATATGCAGATGTTGACGTTCTGTGCTTCGTCAGGACAGGAGATGTTTTGATGGCTCGAACTCGTCGGTGATGGCGATAAGCTTGACGTCGTACTACCGTATGTTGCGAGATAGACGCTCGTGCTCGTCGTGGAGAGAGCTGTGGTCAGCCGTACAAAAGAGATAAGACGGCAATACGGCTTCGTGAGGATGTTTACTGCCCGTGCTCGTTTCAGGATATATGTCGACGTTCTGTACTGTCAGATAGAGATAAGCTGCTCTGTGTACTTATCGGTGGATGCGCGGTATTGCGTTTACTGCCCGCTCTGGTCATATAGATATATAAGCCATGCCTCGTACTGCATGGTTATGGCAGCGTTTACTGCCCTGTGTACGGTCAGGATGGTGGTGATATAGATGGCTATTGCATGGTGAGATAGTGTTGACGCCTCACTCTGTCAGGTATTACAGGTGTCGTTTTGACGCTTCGGTACCGGTCAGGAGCTTTTGCGGCGATGTTTGACGCTCGGTACTGCCGGCAGCGGATGGCGCTTTATTCTACTTACCAGATGGCGATGGCGCATTACCGGTACTGTCGTGGAGGTGCCGTTTTGATGCCTGTGCCGTGCCGTTGCTGCAGAGTGGCGTTTTACGCCTCGTACGCACAGATAAGATACCTTTGTCAGACAGTTAGTGAGATAAGCTGACGTTCCCCGTACTACAGATAAGCTGATGCCCCAAAATACTGTGGACAGCAGGAGACAGCCGACGTCACTGTGATACAGGAGCGGTTTCGCTGACGTTCTGCAATTGTCGGTGCGTTATATATATTGTTTTGATACCGTACTTGTCAGGATACATAGTTTACGTTTCAGCCTACCGCATACAGTGAGAGAGATGGCTGACGTTCTCAAAATGCCTGGTGATGGCAGGAAACAGTTTGACGCCCTACCTGTCAGGATATGAGAGAATGCCCTTTCGATAGAAGCTTCGCTGGGATGCCAGATAGAGTTACATGTTCACTTCTGTCAGGATACAGTATATATAAGTTTTACGCCCGCAATTTGCCTGTGACGGCAGCCGCTTCGACGCCCGTGCCGGTCGCGATACAGGAGATAAGTTGACTTGCAATTTGTCAGGATGCAGAGATAAAGTTTGACGCCCGTGTTTCTGTCGCATTTTATATATAGTTTATCGTCTCTGTACTGTCAGTAAGATGGTGAAATTTGTGTTTACGTCTTGTACGTCGGTACGGCAGGAGATAAGCTGACGTTCTGTACTCTGTCAGACATAGCAGCCAAGCTGACGTTCTGCAAAGCTCGGCGTCAGGATACAGGAGATAAGCGATCGCCGGAGCCGGTTTCAGACATGGAGATAAGCTGACGTTCTGTACGGGTCGCGATGGCGAGAGATAAGCTTTACTGCCCGGTACTGCTCCATTTATATTACCGACGGTGCTTCTTCAGTACGGCAGTTTACGCACCGTACCGTCGGCATGTTATATATAGTTTACGTTCTGGTACTTGCTCGGTGGATAGAGGGGAGATACTACCCTCGTACAATACCGCATGCAGGAGATAGTTAGATTACTCTCTATTGTGATAGATGAGACAGTTTGACGTTCAAAAATACTGCATTTGCGTTTACCGCTCAAAATACCGTGACATTTGGTAGATAAGCCGACGCCCCGTGCCGTAATCGATATTATATATGTTTCGACGTCTCGGTACTGCTCGGTGGATGATATATAGTTTGACGCTCTACCGTTTCCAGATTATATATATACGCGACGTCACCGTCGGATGAGAGAGATGGGGTTTACGCCTCGTACTCTGCCTACGCGGCATAAGCTTGACGCCCCAGCTCGTCGCAGGATAGAGGAGATGTTTGACGCCCCTGTACTGTCGATACAGTATTGCTTAATGCTCGTGCTCTGTCGCGGATGATATAGTTTGATGTTCTGGAACCGGTTCGGTGATACAGGCGGATAGTTTACCTGTACGGTTTCCGGTGATATAGGATATCGACGTCAGATGAAGGGACTTCCAGATGGCAGCGAAGCCGATGCCCCGTATCGCATCAGACAGGCATAGTTTGACGCTCGTACTTATCGGTGATGGCGAGGAGATAAAGTTTTACGTCTGTGCCTTGCTCAGACGGTATATAAGCCGACGTTCTGTACCAGATAGAGAGTTGCTGACGTTCTGCACGGTTCGGATGGTGATTATGTTTAGATTTTCCTGTACTGTCGGTGATGAGTATATGCAATATCGCCTCGTACTGCTGTTATGTTTACTGCCCACGCCGACAGGAGCTTACGCCCCCTGTGCCACCGGTGAGAGGCTGACGTTCGTACTACCGGTATTGCAGGCACGAAGTTTCGACGCTCCGTACTGGCCGGAGATAGTTTACCGTTCTGTACTTTGCCTGGTATGGCGGTAAAATGTTTGACGTTCGTACCGGTTCGCATTTACATATATGTTTACCGCCTCGGAAAATACGTTATGTGGTGGCAGCTGACGGTGCAGGCGAGAAGTTGACGTTCTGCAATTTGCTCAGGATAGAGGATAAGCTTGGTTGCCCGTGCTTGCCAAGAGATATAGTATTTTCGAGTTCTGTTGGGGATAATACCAGGTAATACCGGTGATGAGGAGATAAGCTGACGTTCTGTAATTTCCATATAGATAGCTTACGCCCCTGTACTTGCTGTACCCAGCAGATAAAGTCACGCCCTGTACTTGTCGTGGATACAGGAAGCTGACGCTCTGTACTGGTATACAGAAGATAAGCTTGACGCCTCACTGTCACGATCACAGCAAATATGACGCCCCTGTACTGTCAGGACACAGGAGATAGTCTTACGCTCTGGCAGCCTCCAGGATACAGAAACAAGCTGACGCTCGTACTGTCGATACATAAGATTTACGTTCTGTACTTGTCAGGATGGAGATAAGCTGACGTTCTGTACTTGTGATAAAATGCTTGACGTTCTGTGCTTTCAGACAGAGATAAGCTGACGTTCTGTACTTGTTGTGATAGAGGAGATAAGCTGACGTTCTGTACTTGTCAGGATACAGGAGATAAGCTGACGTTCTGTACTTAGCCAGATACAGGAGATAAGCTGACGTTCTGTACTTGTCAGGATACAGGATAAGCTGACGTTCTGTACTTGTCAGGATACAGAGATAAGCTGACGTTCTGTACTTGGTTGTGATACAGGAGATAAGCTGACGTTCTGTACTTGCAAGATACAGGAGATAAGCTGACTGTTCTGTACTTGTCAGATACAGGAGATAAGCTGACGTTCTGTACTTGTCAGGATACAGGAGATAAGCTGACGTTCTGTACTTGGTTGTGATACAGGAAATAAGCTGACGTTCTGTACTTGTCAGGATGCAGGAGAGATAAGCTGACGTTCTGTACTTGTTAGATAGGAGAGATAAGCTGGATTGCCTTACTTTGCTGAGATGCAGGAGATAAGCCTGACGTTCTGTACTTGTCAGATGCAGGAGATAAGCTGACGTTCTGTGCTTGTCAGGATACAGGAGATAAGCTGACGTTCTGTACTTGCTCGGGATAGAGGAGATAAGCTGACGTTCTGTACTTGTCAGGATAGAGGAGATAAGCTGACGTTCTGTACTCTTGTCAGATACAGGAGATAAGCTGACGTTCTGTGCTTGTCAGATGCAGGAGAAGCTGACGTTCTGTACTTGTCAGATAGAGGAGATAAGCTGACGTTCTGTACTTGTCAGGATGCAGGAGATAAGCTGACGTTCTGTACTTGTCAGGATGCAGGAGATAAGCTGACGTTCTGTGCTTGTCGGGATAGAGGAGATAAGCTGACGTTCTACTTGTCAGATACAGAGATAAGCCGACGTTCTGTTCAGGATGGGAGATAAGCTGACGTTCTGTACTTGTCAGATAGAGAGATAATGACGTTCTGAATTGTGATGCAGGAGATAAGCTGATGTTCTGTTCTTGTCAGGATGCAGGAGATAAGCTGACGTTCTGTGCTTGTTGTGATACAGGAGATAAGCTGACGTTCTGTACTTTCGTCAGGATACAGGAGATAAGCTGACGTTCTGTAATTTGTCAGGATACAGGAGATAAGCTGACGTTCTGTGCTTGTCAGGATGCAGGAGATAGTCTGACGTTCTGTACTTGTCAGGATACAGGAGATAAGCTGACGTTCTGTACTTGTCAGGATGCAGGAGATAAGCTGACGTTCTGTACTTGTCAGGATACAGGAAATAAGCTGACGTTCTGTACTTGTCAGGATAGAGGAGATAAGCTGACGTTCTGTACTTGTCAGGATAGAGGAGATAAGCTGACGTTCTGTACTTGTCAGGATAGAGGAGATAAGCTGATGTTCTGTACTTGTCAGGATACAGGAGATAAGCTGACGTTCTGTACTTGTCAGGATACAGGAGATAAGCTGACGTTCTGTACTGTTTTGTCATAATTATATACTGTATTTTATCCGGTTGTTCGCCTTTTAGAATATCTTGTATATAAATCTATTTCCTAATATTATTATTATTATTATTACACACACACACACACACACACACACACACACACACACACACACACACACACACACACACACACACACACACACACACACACACTGTCACCCTGACTTAAAATTCATTTTTAGCCGCTGCGAAATACTGGAGAGCCGAGTGTGACAGTGTTTTATACTGACAACCTGGCCCTGTAGTGTAAGATATGTCTCGCGTTTATTTCCTCTTCCTCTCTCATTTTCTCTCTCACTCTCACTTTCATTCTCTCTATCACTCTATCTGTTTCTCTATCTTTATTTAACATTCGTTTTAACTCTAACTTGTTCTCTTTCTGTCTCTCTCTCTCTCTCTCTCTCTCTCTCTCTCTCTCTCTCTCTCTGTATCAGAGTTACAGTAAATATTCTTGTCCTAGTCGTTCTAAATCTGGACGAACACATTTTTATGTTAACAAAAGCCGAGGTGAACGTTGTGTCTTTTTGCTAAGCGGCCGTCTCCAATCAATTATATATATTGAACGTCACCATTAAGTATGACATACACTGAGCTGTGAACGCAAGAGTCTCTTCATATACCAAGATACGTATATTTTGATAGCATTACATTCTGTCGGTCTCGAAACTTAAATGAAATCAGTTAAGGGTAATTTTATGTCTTCAGTTACGAGAAAATGATAAAATAAGTACATTTGACAATTCACCTTTGCGTCAAATCATAAGTGAGTTAATTAAATTTTTTCTTAATTCTGAAGTTATGAGAGCAATGTAATTTAAGTGCCGGTGATAATCTATCTTGTGTCGTAACTTAAGTGGGCCAGTTAAGCGCGTGTTTACGTCTCCAGGTACGGGGAAAATTTAACTTATATGTCGTAGGTTAAGTGAGCCAATTAAATACGTTATTACATCATTTCGTTTGTAGTTAAGGTTTAAATTAAGTACCTTTGATACTTCGTCTCTGTGTCGTAGGGTGAGTGAGTGAGTCAGGTGTATCCTTCTTCACCAGTTACTAGGAATATATAAAGACTGACGGGCGAGCCTTTGTGACTGTCATCCCATTCTGTTTCTCTATTTGTTGATTGTGTACAAACAATAAACAAGCAAAAACTGTGATTCGATTTGTTTTTTTAGTTTATTTTTCAGTTAAATTTATTGTGAAGTTTATAGTAATAATAATATTTACGCGTATTATCACAAAAAACGTTGTTTTTGGACACACACACGCACACACACACACACACACACACACACACACACACACACACACAATACATTCATTAAAAACGATGAATTTTTGGGTGCACAAACACAAAGAAGTCGGTTTTTAATCCACAAACCAACAAAAAGAATTATATTTTTTTTTAGAGTTAATAACAAAAAACGGCTCAGAAAACGAAGTATTTTTTCCCTTAAACTCAAAAGCATAACCTGGATATATTTTACAGCCATAAAAAACCGGCCTAATTTTATTTTCATCTCAAGCAGAACCCCCCCCCCCCAAACGAAGTAATTTTTCAGAGCAATAAACACACACAAAAAAATGGCTACATTTTCATCCATTAACAGAGAAAAATGAAATAATTTTTAGGGTAGACTGACACAAAAATAGTCAGTTCCGCCACTTAAGCTTCAAATCAGATTTTCGCTGAGCTAATTTAGGACACAGACTCCCTCCATTACTCTGCCTCGCTCAACACTGTTCCAGAGTGCAAACGTCATGTCGATGTTGAATGGAAAAGGTACACAGTTAATTGACAATGATGAGGCGACTTAATCCCTCTGACTCCTCCTACCCGGAAGTTAAGTTTTAGTTAACTTAATATTAGGTATTTTATTACTTGATTTAATTCCAATTAACATGGTGTAACTTAATGTAAACCTACCTGACCTAATCTAACCTAACCTATTATGTATTAACCATTAAACCTAACCTAACCAAACCAAGCTCACAGGTTTCCTTGGTTAAGACGGACCCTGTATTGGTTGTACCTCACCGCACAGCAACCGTGTCCAAGGCGCCATAACACTGCACAATAATACCACACAATACTAATTATCAAACTCATTTGAGATCTTGTTATGTCTCTTCCACAAACTGAGTTTAGCTCATATCCATTGATACTGGTTCGAGTTATCTTGTGGACAATACTCCGGACGGACGAACAGGGTGGATGACAAAAAGACGGGAAAAAACAGGACTGAGAAGACAGGAAACAAAAAGACGAGTGACACGAGAGAAAAATGTAAAAATGAATAACAAGAAGGCTAACCATTGCCGCCATCTTTCCAACGTGACGGTGGTGGTGGTGGTGGTCGGCTGCCCACATTTACATTTTATAAGCACGGGTGTCATCCCCCAAGGCGAGGCTGTCTCTAATCACCAGCCACCACCGAAACGTCTGGAGGCACCCGAGGAGCTCCCGTCTGATCCTGTCTGTAAGGCGGCATTGTCTGACCTCCCGAAGGTGTCTGTTTGGGGCTGTGAGGTGCTGGTGTGAGAGAGGGAGAGACGGAGACATCTTATAGTGGATGAGCTGTACATGGTGGCTGAGTAAGCTCTACAATATAGCTACAGGGGGTAGATGCAGAGTGAGAAGGGGATAAGAAGAGAGAGAGAGAGAGTTGCAGACCTCATGAGAAGTAGTGGATGAGCTCTGTAAAATGGCAATTTAACTCCATATGTTAGTGGGAGAGAGAGGGCGGGAGTAAGTTAGTTACAGACCTGCACTAGTGGGTGAGCTGTATGTATGTTTGCAATATCGTTGGCAGAACTCGGCGACTTCAGCTAGTGGATGAGGTGTCGGTAGGTTTGCAATATTGCTAGCGGGGAAGAGAGAGATCTTGAAATGCTGGTGGGTTTGCAACTGTGCAATATTATTGGAAGAGGAAGTGAGAAAGGGAGTTGGGGACCTCCAGTAGTGGATGAGGTGTCGGTAGGTTTGCAATATTGCTAGCGGGGTAAGTGAAACCTAAGATGCTGGTGGGATGGCAGCTTGCAATATTGCAGGAAGGTGGGGAGAAAGTTGAGGACCCCCAGCAGTAGATGAGGTGTTTCTGGGTTTGCAATATTGCCAACAGAAGGAGTGAGAACTTCAGGTCTTGGTGGGATTGTAATATTGCAAAGAGGATGAAAGAGAGAGAGAGTTGGGGTCTCATGCCAGTGGATGAAGGTTGATGACAACATATAACCAGCGAGGCAGCCACTCACTCCCCGGGGGCCCCGTCAGCAGAGTCGTGTTTAATCTGTGGTCCCTGAACTAATACTTATTATAATCTTTAATAGTTGTTGTCAAATGTGTTAGGTGACTTCTTAAATGAGCTTCAGTCCTTAGCTGTTGAAGCACCTAAAACTAATACATAGTGAACGGTGCTTAATAACACTGGTAGTTGAAGCACCTAAAACTACGACCTAGTGAACGGTGTTTAATAACACTGGTAGTTGAAACGCCCTTGCCCACTCCACCTTCCACTATCTCAACTCCATCTCACCCCTCCCCTTCACCCCCCCCCCTTCCTAATTCCATGGCCTCTGTTGTTTGTTAAAAATAAACGAATAAAAATTAGAAAAAAGACAAAAATCGTATGAGAGTTTGGTTCTGTCATCCCAAAGAATGTAAATATAAATTGTTTTTAGAAACAGTTTAAAAAACGAATAATGGAATAGAACATAAAAAGACAAATATATTTTAACTTTTGTCTTATCGATATAAAAATTCATTATTAAATATTTTATTGTTTTTCGTTGCTGTTTTTGTGGATTTTTTTTAACAGTGAGGGGATTAAGTCATCGTACTCAAGGGGTTAGGTGATCACTCTCAAGAGACTTGGTCATCGTACTCAAGGGATTTGGCCATCGTACTCAAGATCAAGGGGTTAAATCAATATACTCAAGAGATTCAGTCATCGTACTCAAAGGATTAGGCCATCGTAGCATCGTACTCAAGAGGTTAAGTCATCGTACTCCAAAAGATTTAGTCATCGTACTCAAGTGGTTAAGGCATCATACTCAAGAGAGTTAGTCATCGCACTCAAACAATTAGGACATCTTACTCAAAAGGTTAAGTCATCGTACTTTAAGATATTTACACATTGTACTCAAGAAATTTAGACATTGTACTCAAGGGATTTAGTCATCGTACTCGAGGGGTTAAATCATCGTATTAACATTATCTGATGAACAAAATATAATTATTTTCATTTACCTTTTATTTTTAATTCTGTATATCCCCCATTAATTTAATTAAGAATGTAATATACCAATACCTGGCAGGTGTAGTTGCAAAAGGACCGTTACGGTAGGAGTTAATTACCTTTGGTTGGAAAGTAATTAATGGAATACCTTGTTGATTTAACTTTTAGTGGTTTCTCATGGTTAAATTACATTTTTTCCCTTGGTTACATGTTAGGTAATTTATCGTTTTTGTCTTTCCCTTCGTGTCTATTCCATAAATTACCTTTTTCTAGACTGAACGATAATTTAAATATTTTAGGCTGGACGATAAATGACTAATTTTTTCAGATTGGACAATAAATTACCTTTTTAGACTGTACGATAGATTACGTTTTTCTAGACTGGACGATAAATTACCCTTTTTAGAGTGGACGATAAGTTACCTTTTGTAGATTGGACGATAAATTACCTTTTTTTCGAGACTGGACGATAAATTACCCTTTTTTTCGAGACTGGGCGATAAATTACCTTTTACAGATTGGACGATAAATTACCTTTTTTTTAAGACTGGACGATAAATTACCTTTTTTTTCTGGACAGGTGTCGATAAATTTCCCCTTTCTGATGCCTGAGAATTAAGCTACCTTTTTGATCGCTGTTTAAAAAAAAAAAGAGTTCAAATGAGGCAAAATTGCAATATCTGATTTCTGTGTGTTAGGAAAGCACAGGGTAGGTAGGTAGATAGATAGATAGATAAATAGATAGATAGATAGATGAAAACATAATAATAATAACATACATATAAAGAATTAATAATATTTTAGATCAATTTGTTTTTGCAATAAATATTTCAAACCTGGCTTCAGCATCACGTATTACTGGAACGAGATCAGAAGAATAATGAACTTTTTAACGCTAATACTAATTAACATCACCGGAACATGAAAAGAGATAAAAAAAATAATAATTATAGATAGATGAAAATATACATAAAAAAAACATACACACGAACAAAATATAATCGCTTTAAATTCGGATCATATATATATACATCCGGATTCCAAAAACACGAACGACTGATAATAAAATCCAGTAACAGCTCAGATGTGATTCCATTCCTAAAAAAAAAATTAATAGAATAAAAAAATCTACAATAGATCTCTCTGAAGTAGAAAATAAAAAAGAAATAAAGACTACAGAGAGAATGTAAAGCAACCGAGAGAATTAATTAATGAGTGACGCAGTGTTATGGCGAAGGTGTACTGTACGTATGTCTGTCTACTTTAGCATCGACCGCTACTCGAAGGATGTTGGAGGAGAATTTTGAGGTTGTAGGAGAATGTTGGTGTTGTAGGGGAGTGTTGGTGTTGTAGGGGAATTTTGAGGTTGTAGGAGAGTGTTGGTGTTGTAGGGGAATGTTGGTGTTGTAGGGGAATTTTGGTGTTGTAGGGGAATGTTGGTGTTGTAGGGGAAT
This sequence comes from Homarus americanus, assembly GCF_018991925.1. Lineage (NCBI taxonomy): Eukaryota > Metazoa > Arthropoda > Malacostraca > Decapoda > Nephropidae > Homarus > Homarus americanus. The sequence continues at coordinate 2,235,600 of NW_024720711.1, forward strand.
TTTGAGGTTGTAGGAGAGTGTTGGTGTTGTAGGGGAATGTTGGTGTTGTAGGGGAATTTTGGTGTTGTAGGGGAATTTTGGTGTTGTAGGGGAATGTTGGTGTTGCACGGGAATGTTGGTGTTGTAGGAGAATGTTGTAATAAGTGTTGTGAGGAGGACACTACAGGCGGTGATGCTTGTTAGTGCAGGTGTGGAATGTGGACAAGAATATTGCTCTGTGTGGTGGCAGTCTCGAGCGTGTACTGAGACCCTCATATAACCTAACCTAACCAGTCCAAACCAAACCAACCTAACTTAGCTTAACATAACCTAACTTAGCCTAACCCAACCTAACCAAATCTAACCTATCCTAACTTAACTTTACTTAGCCAAAATACCTCACCAAACCTAAACTAACTTAACCTAACCTAACCTAACCTAGCCAAAATACCTAACCAAACCTAAACTAACTTAACCTAACTCTAACTTAGCCAAACCTAACCAAACCTAAACTAACCAAACCAATTTAACCAAACCTAGCTTAACTAAACCAGCCTAACCAAACCTAAACTAACCAAACCTAAAACTAAGCTAACTTAACCTAATCTAAGCTAACTCGGTCTAACCTAATCTAATCTAACCTAACCTAAGCTACCTCTAATCTAACCCAACCAACCTAACCTGACTTAACCTTACTTAAAGGTTTAAATCATCTTACTCAAGAGGTTAATTTATCGTACTCAAGGGATTAAGTTATCTCACTCAAGAGGTTGTCGTCGTACTCAAGGGGTTAAGTCATCGTACTCAAGAGGTTGTCGTCGTACTCAAGGGATTAAGTTATCGCACTCAAGAGGTTGTCGTCGTACTCAAGGGATTAAGTTATCGCACTCAAGAGGTTGTCGTCGTACTCAAGGGGTTAAGTCATCGTACTCAAGAGTTACGTCATTGTACTCAATTGTTAAGTACTCGGTCTCAAGGGGTTAAGTCGGCGTATTCAAGGATTAAGTCTTCGTACTCAACGGGTTGCCATCGTACTCAAGAGGTTAATTTATCGTACTCAAAAAGTTAAGTTATCGTACTCAAGGGCTAAATTCCTATTCCTGGCTTAAATATTAATCCCACTAAAAGCTAATGGCGAAAAATACAAGTTATGGTCTGGGTATTAATTCTTACGGAATACACTAAATCCCTGGGGTTACAGCTGTGTATGTATGTATGTATGTATGTAATAACAATAATAATAAACGGTTTATTAATAGAGTTGCAGCCGGTGGCAGAAAATATACAGACTTACATTTGATTTAGACATAATGATATAATATGCGTTGAATACATTTACAGGGCTGTACAGTACATAAATCAGGAGTTGTTTATTATTTTAACAATAGATGGGATGGTATGTATGTATGTGTGTGTGTATATATATATATATATATATATATATATATATATATATATATATATATATATGTATATATATATATATATATATATATATATATATATATATATATATATATGTATATGTATGTATGTATATGTGGTTAATATAACATTAATTTAGATATGTTATAAAATCATCGTTATGAAAACATTTAATTTAGTGAATAATATTGCTTTAAATCACAATTGTTGTAAGTCAGAGTTATGAAGAAATCTGTATTCATGGAGTGTATTTCATTTTGGTTAAGAAGTGCCGTAAACCATAGACGGTTGAGAGAGAGAGAGAGAGAGGGGGGGGGGGCGAGTGAGACAGAAGTAGAGAGAAACAGAAAAGGAGAGAGAGAGAGAGAGAGTCAGTCCCTTAATTCATACCAAATTGGTTTACAAGTCCTGTAAGTCATAGTTAGGAGTGAATAATGCATTGTAAAGGGAACATCATTTTGGTTTACTGTTGTGCTGAGTCATGCTCGAGCTGTCGGTGGAGTGCTTCAGGACCAAAACCTAACCTAACCTTAACTTCCACCAATAACCTTCATTTCTCTGACTAAACCTTTAACCAGCCTCAAAATTATAACTTCAGTATTAACTTTAACCTGACAAACATAATTAACCTCCCAACATTAACCTCCCACCACAGAAACCTTAAATTTTAACCTCTCCAAAAATATAACTCCCAACATTAACCTTCATCTCGGAAACATAACTTTAAACCTCTTCTGAAAGCGTTAACTACTACCATCATTAACCACCATAGACCCATAACTATTAACTGTATCTTTTCACCATAGTCCCCACCATTAACCTCCTTCCTAACCTTAACTTTTATCCTCTACCCCCCCCCCTACAAAGCGTTATCCTCCCTCACTCAGCAGACTTCTAAAATTGCACCCTTAACTATTTTTTACACTTGAACAAAAAGAGGAAACTTTAACCATGTGTCCTCGTTAATATCCGCGACTTTAATTTAACTTGTCTCTATGTTAAGGGTTTATAAAGACTTTAGTTATGTAGATGTGTTTGTTCTTCCCTGTGAGGTGAAGTGTAAGATGTTACGGCCAGTGTTTACTACTACTACTACTACTACTACTACTACTACTACTACTACTACTACTACTACCACTACTACCACCACCTTTTTTTACGTGGCTTCCAACTTCCCCTTATAGCCGGGTACCGTCTCCACACATTTTATTACCTAACTATCCTAATATAAAAGTATCTACCCAAGTTGAGTTAGTTACCAGCATTTATCAATAATGTCACGTTAGTGTAGCCTGTGAACTCTCAACATTGTTTATAACAGTCGCCAACACACGATAACAAACAATAAGAGCTATAGTGTTCATATTTGGTGATGATTTATTATGGAGGTCAAGAGGTCAAAGGTCACTATAAAGCATGTAACAATGTCTTCATACGAACTTCAACCTTCAACTTGGTGCACTATATTATACTCCCTAGAATTGTCATGCCTTAGGGCTGGAAAGGTCAAAGGTTAAGGTCAGAAGCTCTAAAGAGGCACCACCACCGGGCGTAAATAATTATCTCGTTCTTCTTATCGACGCTTCACGGTGTGGTATCTGACATATGGTGGTGTGGGTGTGTTGAGTTTTGGTTACTGGGAACACCGTGGTTAGACAGAGAGACGGGTAGACAGACAATGAGGAAAACAGACAAACAGAGAGATACTGAATTGATGTAACAATATTTTTCATCTTAGAAAAATTAGTTATGACAATAGACTCAGTTCTATTTTAACCTAACCTAACCTGCCACCTCATCATCACCATCAATCATCAATCATCAATCAAATCAAGATATAGTTTACCAATTACTTTTCAGTGCAACAATCCTGCAACGTCCAGGACAACACCCCATCCCTCCCTAGTTCTTCTTTCTCTCCCCTCAACCTTCTCCTCCCCTCCTTCCCTTCCCTCTCTCCCCTTAACCTCCTCTCCTCCTTCCCCCCTCTCTTTCCCCTCAATCCCCTTCTCTCCTTCCCTTCTCTCTTTTCCCTCAATCTCCTCCTCACTTCCTCCTTTCCTTCCCTCTCTCCCCTTAACCTCCTCCTCTCCTCCTTCCCTTCTCTCTCTCCTCCTTCCCCTCTCTCTTTCCCCTCAATCTCCTCCTCACTTCCTCCTTTCCTTCCCTCTCTCCCCTTAAACCTCCCTTCTCTCTCTCCTCCTTCCCCTCTCTCTTTCCCCTCAATCTCCTCCTCCCCACTTCCTCCTTTCCTTCCCTCTCTCCCCTTCAAACTTCCTCCTTTCCTTCCCTCCTCCTTAACCTCCTCTTCCTTCCTCTCTCTCCTCCCCACCTCACCCGACCACCCCCAGTAACACAACACAACACAACAGGGAGAAAAATTCGCTTCATTTGGGTATATTACAATTCAATAAGGTCTTTTGTGGCCAATACCCTCAGTTTCGTGTTGCACCGTTGCATCCATTTCCAAGAATACCACAGATGGTGTTTTTTTGTGCAATGATATCACACATCGTTTTGCAATTTACAGTAATTTTTGGCCAGGATGGAATTAAAGTCTATTTTTCAGGAGGGGAGGGGGATGAGGGGTAATTGAGGTCATATTTCGTTTGAGGGGGTTGATAGTGGGGGGTGGAGAGATTGGTTGGGGGAGTGGGGTGGGAGGGGTGGAGTTGAGGGGGTAGGGAAGGTGGGGTAGACGATGGGATGATGATAGGAGCAGAAAGGAGGGGGTGATGGTGAAATGGTAGAGATGGGTGGGAGGAGGATAGGGTATGGTGGGGAGATGGGGGATTGGGTATGGTAGGGGATTGGTGGTGGATAAATGGATTTGTAGGGAGATGGGATATGGTGGGGGGATTAGTGTTGGAGATGGGTTTGTAGGGACGTGGGGGATGGGGTATGGTGGTGCTGGGTGGGGGATGGTGGGGGTCATATCTCGTATTTTGGGCTTTGATGTTTTCTAATCAACATTTGTCTGAAGTTTTAATAGAAAACCACAAATTGTATTTTTTACTTTTTTTCTTCTGTAAACAATGTCAGAAATTTAATGAATAAATATTTAGCTTTTTTTTCCCGATGTGTTCAGAAATTTTAAATATAAATCCAGGTTTTGAACTTTTTGTTTTCCTAAAGACAAAAAACGATGGCCAAAAATTTAAAGATTTTTTTCCCGATAGATGATTTTTGGGTCAAAAGTTCTCTCTCTCTCTCTCTCTCTCTCTCTCTCTCTCTCTCTCTCTCTCTCTCTCTCTCTCTCTCTCTCTCTCTCTCTCTCTCTCTCCTCTGTTTATATATAAGTATTTTTTCTGGTCAAATATCCATAAGAATGAGTACCGTATATTTGAGATATTTTAATAAAAAACAGAAGTAATGTATTATATTTTTTGAAGAGTGGATTAGAGAAAGTGGGAAGGAGGAGGAAGAGAGAGAGAAGGGGAAATGGAGACGAAATTGGAAGGAAAGATGATGAGAGACGAGAAAGAACAAGGAAGAGGAGAAATAGAAACAGAGAGATAGACAGAAGTAGTGAACCACACACACACACACACACACACACACACACACACACACACACACACACATTATTCACGACAGCCCAACACTTGTACAGATGAATGGTTAACAATCATCTGTGCAATCGTAATCAGGTGTTGTATTAAGTAACGCGTTGGACAGGTATTCCACGTTTGTCAGCACCAGACCTTAAATCACCAGCGTGGTAGGATTAGGTTAGGTTAAGTTACATTTGGTTAGGTTAGATTTGGTTAAGTTAGGTTAGGTTTGGCTTGGTTAGATTACGTTATGTCAGGTTAATTTTGATCTGATTAGTTGGGTTAGGTTAGTTTACGCTGGATTAGGTTAAATTACGTTAAATCAGATTAGTTTAGGATAGATTAGGTTAAGCTAGGTTAGGTTAATTTCGTTTAGGCTAGATTAGCTTAAACTAGGTTAAGTGAGGTTAAGTAAGGTTATGATAGGTTAAGTTAGGTCAGGTAAAGATGTGTCTTTCTACAACTGTGAAACTTTAAACTTTTATAAAGTAAATAAAGAGACAGACGGTAAACTTAAACACAAGTACAGGAGTTTCAGAACAAGGAGCACCAATGTCTTAAGAGTGTACAATGTTCTCTGTGTAGTCACAATGTAACACTAACAAAAGAGTTAAGACATTTTCTCCACTATAACAATAGCTCAACAGGTACTACAATGTTTTCTAGTTGGTAACACTATTTCAACTTGTACAGTGTTTTCTTTATGGCAACAATGTAATACGTTAATACGGTAAAAATTTCATGACTATTCCAATGTTTTTTTTTATATACGTTAACAATATAATATCAAACTAGGTACAATATTTTCTCCATGGTCACAATAGTTTACGATGTACAATGTTATGTATATGGTAACAATGTAATCATTACCTCAATGTTTTTAAACACGGTTAAAATGTAATAAAAATGACCCACTATCTTACGGTATAAAATATTAATAAAAATACGGAATTCTTTACTGTACAAATGTAATAAAATGAACCTATACTTTAAGGTAGAAATATATATAATAAAATTGCCCAATATTGTTCGTATAATAACAATATCATCTCGAGTACGATGCTCCAAATACAGCAACAGTACCACAATACATTGGTACCTACACACACACACACACACACACACACACACAAACACACACACACACACACACACACACACACACACACACAGTAAATAGTTTAGAAACGAATCAGGACGTAAATATCGTATGCAGTTTGGCCAGACAATGTTATTAAAACTTCCTGTCGTAGTTATAAACCTCACATAAACCTCCTATCGTAGTTATAAACTTTCTATCGTAGGTATCAACCTCATATCGCAGTTATAACCCTCCTTATCGTAGTGATACACCTCTTAAAGTAGTTATAACTCTCCTATCGTAGTTATAAACCGCCATCTCATAGTAATAAAACTCTTATAAACCTCGTATCGTAGTTATAAACCTCATTATCGTAGTTACAAACCTCTTGAAGTAGTTATATCTCTCCTGTCGTAGTTATAAACCTCCTTTTAACCTCTTGTCGTAGTAAACCATCTATAGTAGTAATAAATCTCTTCCTCGGAGTTATAAATCCGTTGTTGTTAGAGAGTTTGTTTTAATTGGCTCCGGGTGACCTAATGGAGTGGGCTGGTTGACGTAGCAGTTTTAGTCGGGACGTAATTGCTGCTTGACCTAGTTCTGTTTTTGTTTTTTGTCTTAATTACGCTGAAGCTCGTTTAACAGGCTTAAGTTTGGTGTAATTTGAGAAGTCGCTAATACCTACATGGGGCCTAGAGGTAACCTAACCTAACCTTTGCTTAAGTATACCTAACTTAACCTAACTTAACCTAATTCCAAATTCGTCCTGATTTAAGATACCGTTTCCTTGTAACATACACACAAAACAAATACATCCTGGTAATATAAAAAAAAAACCACCGGAAATCATGACCTTGTAACAAAACCACACAACAAACAAATATACACAAAACAAAAACAAACAATAGACACACAATTATACACATTCTTGTAACAAAAACATAAAACAAACACACCAAAAATACACATCCTTGTAACAAAAACATACCATAACCCATATCCTTATCAGACAAACACACCAAAGTATATGTCCTTGTAGTGAAAAGTTCTCAAGAGAAGAAACACGTAACGCCATCATGAAGGAGGAGGAGGAACAGCCTGAAGAAGGGACTGGAGGAGTGTGGGTGTTGACAATAGGTAGTGGTGGTGGTGGTGGTGGGGGTTCAACATTGTTCTATACCTTACTTGAGTACACTTCTTCGATCCCTGGGCTATTGTGGGCGTGAAGTGGGGGCGGGCTACTTGGCTCCTTGATTGGGTCACGTGGTGAGTTGCGAGTTGGTTGGTTGCTTTGGTTGGTTTGGTTGGTTGGTTGATTAGGTTAGGATTAAGTTAGTATTAGAGTTATATTAAGTGAAATTAAATTAGATTGTCTTTATTCGGTTAGAAACTCCAGGAGAGAGAGAGAGAGAGAGAGAGAGAGAGAGAGTAACTTTCATCTAATTCAACGAACACTTTCACTGCGATGACACTTTTACTCACTACACTCTAATTAGCTTTCTTTAAGTCGTGTGTGTGTGTGTGTGTGTGTGTGTGTGTGTGTTCTTATGAATTATATAAATGCGAAGAAACAATACTATTAATAATAACAGATATTTTAATTAACCTTCACAGTATTCTCTTATAACTGTATCTCAGGAGTAATACAGTAATACATGTTGCTGTAGAGTAATACAAAAATATACAACTTGCTGTATTTTATATTGTTATAATGGTTGGAATACATGTTGGTTAATTATGCTCTAATGTATAATGTATAATGTATAAGTAGGTGTGTCTGTCTGTCTGTCTGTCTGTCTGTCTGTCTGTCTGTCTGTCTACCACCACCTCCATAATAATCAACTACCACTACCAATCACCGCAATAAAACAACAACCACCACTACCACAACAACAACAATAAAACAACCACCACCAACCACCACCCCCCAACAACAACAAAAACAACAACACTAAAACAATCACCACCACCAACCACGATAGATTAACCACCACCACCAACCACAATAAAACAACCACCATCTTAATATTTACGACCACAACTCCTGCAGCCACCACCACCACTACCATAAACAACAACAACGCTAAAACAACCACCACCACCAACAACCACAATAAAACAAGCACCACCACTACCAACCACAATAAAACAACCACCACCACTACCAACCACAATAAAACAAGCACCACCACTACCAACCACAATAAAACAACCACCACCACCAACAACCACAATAAAACAAGCACCACCACTACCAACCACAATAAAACAACCACCAGCTTAATATTTACAACCACAAATCCTACCACCACTACCACCACCACTGATGAATGGACACCACCAACAATGACCAACACCTGAGCTATCAACATCCCCTCGGCCAATTTATGTCTCATTTTTTTTTACCCAACACTGGAGCTATTAATGACCGGATGTCGATCACTCACCCGCCTCTGCCCTACACCGTCCAACTCACAAGCAAACTGTGATTAGTTTGGCTGATGGTTTGTTGTAAATGAGCAAATTCGCCCATCAAATTATCGCTTCCCGGAGTCAGTTTAATGTGGTGATTGTAACTCAGTTTTGACGGCTTGGGGGAAAAATTGGGGGGGGGTGAGGAGAGGGGGGAGGTGATGGGAGAGGGGGCTGGTGAGGGGAGAGGAGAAGGAAGTGACGGGAGAGAGGGAGGGAGGTGAGGTGTTGATGAGTCATTAATTAGCGAAATGTGCTATTGTGTCTGAGTGTGTATGTCTGTCTGTCTGTCTATGTGTTTGGGTGGGCTGTGTTTGTGCCTGTCTATGTGTTTGGGTGGGCTGTGTTTGTGTCTGTCTATGTGTTTGGATGGGCTGTGTTTGTGCCTCTGTTTATGTGTTTAGGTGGGCTGTGTTTGTAGGTTTTTGTCATTCTGTCTGTTTGTCTTATTATCTCTGTATCTCTCTCTCTCTCTCTTTCTATCTGTTTCTGTCTGTCTCTGCCTCTCTGTCTATGTGTCAGTCTTTCTGTCTCTATCAGTCTGTCTGTCTGGTACAAGCATTGGTCTGTGCGTGTGGGCGTTGTAGACACGACAACTTGACCAATTACCGACGGACTTAACCCCAACTTGTGTGTGTAGATATATCACAAAAAGATCTGAGGAGGCGAGTTTGATGCTAACCAGTATTTTGTGTCAGTGTGGTGCAGACTTATGGCCTCTGTGTGTGTGTGTGTGTGTGTGTGCGTGTGTGTGCGTGTGTGTGTGTGTGTTTTTTTTTGTAATCCCTATCACTACTACTATCAACATCAAAATCATTACTATCATCATCATCATCATCATCATCATCATCATCATCATCATCATCATCATCATCATCATCATCATCACTCCTCTCAACCACCACCATCACCACCCCTACTCCCCCAACCACCACCACAACTACCAATCATTCCCCCTACTTAACCATCATCTCATTCAACTCCCCCAACCACCGCCCCAACCCCTCTCAACCAGAACCACCTCACCAAACTCCCCCCATCACCACGACCCCAACTCTCTCCATCACCACGACCCCCAACACCCCCTCCCCACCATGACCGTCTGACCCTCCAACACACAGCATCTCCTTCTGCCTCCTCAACAAACACACTCACGGAAAAGATCACCATTTTTCTCCACACGTCAATAATATCTGCACACTCGAATTGCCTCAGTCATGATAAATGTCAACAAAAATGGATGGTGTTGTGTGTGTGTGTGTGTGCGTGCGTTAAAGGTGCCTGCCTTAATTACCACTTAACCTGTGACCTTAATGATGGTACCGCCATGTCTGTTAGACCTTTAAATGTTTTGGTGTTCATGAATGTAATGTTGATGTTGAATGTACTCATTTATATACCTATACAATTATACACACACACACACACAAACACACACACACACACACACACACACACACACAGATGAACGCACTGTAGCAGAATAAACAAAGTCTTATGAGTAATACTATTTAAAAAATGTTTCGCTGTCATGTTCACTGTAATCTGAGTCAATGGTGTTACGTACAGTAGTTCATTCTCGGATATAGTAGTACAGTAGTAGTAGGAGGAGGATTTTCTGCTGTTATTGTTGTTGTATTCTTATTATTATTATTATTATTATTATTATTGTTATTATTATTATTATTATTATTATTATTTGTATTATTATTATTAGTAGTAGTAGTAGTAGTAGTAATAGTAGTAGTATTAATAGCAGTAATAGTAGTAATAGTAGTAGGGGTTTTGTTATTATTGTTGTTGTTGTAGCTATTGAAGTTGTTGTATTATTATTATTATTTCCATTCAAAAAAAAAAGAATATAAGGGGAAACAGATAACTAGAGAGGAAGATAAACGAGTGGATGAAGTGAGATACAATAACGTTTGATAAGAGGAAGATATAAAGCTTTAGGATAAACGATGTGTAGGGTAACGTTGATGAAATGTGGAGGGGAGGCGCGGAGAGGAGAGGAGAGGGAGAGAAGAAAAATGATTCAGACAGACAGAAAGACAGAGAGAGAGACTGAGAGGAAATAAGACAGGTGAACAGATAGACAGAAAGGAGGAGTGAAAGACAATGAGAAATACGGGGAGAGAGAGTGTGAGAGTAGAAGTATATGCATATGTGAGAAGGGAAATCACTAAAAGGAAAGAGAAAGAGAGAGAGAGAAAGAGAGAAGGCTGAACAAACTACATTTCAACGCCAGAGGAAATTGTCAAGAGATAATGGAATTTGAGACATCTCTCTGGGAGGGGGAGAGAGATAGTCGTGGTGGTGATACATATGCATTTTTTTTAGGAGGGGAGAGAGAGACACAGAGAGACAAGACCTTGGTAAACAGAACCACTGGAGGGAGAGAGAGATAACACAATTTTGAGACATCATTCTGGAGTGTGAAATGTGGTGTAGACATTGGAAACTGTAAAGTGTGTATATTGTGAGGAGAGAGAGAGAGAGAGAGAGAGAGAGAGAGAGAGAGAGTCAGAGTGAAAGTGAGAGAAAGAAGGAGAAAGGCTGAAAAGAAACAATGATATAAAGAAAATAGGAAATAAAGAATAAGGGAAAGAAGAACAACAGACAGACAGACAGACAGACATTAAACCAAAGTTAACCAATTTAACTCATATTACAACACATAACATCATTCAAATTAACATTAAATATCTCACAACATGTTAAAGATTTATAGTTATACCATAACTTGGAGAACATATAATTAACTTAAAACCTAATTAACATAACCAACTAATTTAATTAACCCAACTAACTTAACTAACAATACAGATTCCTTGATTTGGGGAAGGTGTTCACTTGTTCAAATTAGTTGTATAATGTGTGTTAAAGTGTATACACATGTTCAGCATATTGGATATGTATGCCGAGGATGTCTGACAGAAATATACATTAAGTTAATGTGTATCTGTATCAGTAAATAAATGTAAGCAAGTTAAAATTAATACTTATGTTGGTTAGTTAAATACATGTGTCTGTACTGTATGTGTATGTATGTATGTATGTATGTATGTATGTATGTATGTATGCCTACTCAGCAGTAATTGGGGACTTCGATGTTAATCAATTTGTGGATCGTGTTCCGAGGTAATGGTTAGCCAGTGCAGTTGGCGAGTTGTCCGGTCTTCTCAGACTATTCCTCGTTACTTTACGGTGTGGTTGTTGTATTGGCGACAGCTTCTACACCTTGAACATATTCACGCCATGGTGGCCATTGGGCCGGCCATCCTCGTACACGAAGGGCAACCATTATTATGTTTGTGTGTGTTTGTATGTATTTATGTGTACGTGTATGCATGTATGTATGATTAGTTGTTATATTTTATATGTAAACAAACTGATTTGAACACCATGCATTAATTTTAGATTCAAGAGAAATACGTATTGAGAAAGCACGTGTGATTCCTACAGTCAGCTGATATAGACAAACAATCTGACAGAAACTCGAAAATCGGTAATAATTTATATAATAAGGTCGGATCCCCTGAAGATTCGCCGCCCCAAATGATTTCTTCAGATGATTAAGCACCCGAATGCTACCTGGGAGTTAGGTTAGGTTAGGTTAAAGTGGTTAAACTAAAGTGAAACAAACTATATAGGGCTATTCTTCATGCACTTTACTCCCCACCCCCCAAAAAAAAAATACGACAAATCTGTAATATTCTGTATCAATAACAAACAAACAAACAAAAAACACAGACCTAAGATGAAGCATTAACTTACTTGACGACCATGAAATACAGGTGACAGGTGAGACGTTTGTTGACATAGGTATTTAAAGAGAAATTAAATATACCTTGAAGACAAAATATTTCAGGAGTATATAAACACCCGTCTAGTTGGCAACACCGGCAGTGAGGGAGGGGGAGAAAGTGTTGCCAGGTAAAGACAGACGCCAACCCCTTCTATTACAGTATTGCCATTAGTACACTCCAACCCTGGGATTGGCAATTAGTATATAGATAGTAGTGTAATGGAGAGGAAGGGGGGGGGGAGGGTTTGAGGGAGAAGGGGAAGAGAGAATGAGGAAGGAAGAGAGAGAGGGAAAGGGAAGAAAGAGAGAGTGAGGGAAGAGAGAGAGAGAGAGAGAGCCTGCCTGTGTGACGGTCTACCACCTTTCACAATTGCTTAAGGTTGTTCTAATAGTTTTGCTTTAACTTGCATTAATATTTATGGTAACCTTTCCGCAAACACCGACCCAAAAAAATTAGAGAAAAAACAACGAAAAATAATAATGGAGTTTTTTTATGTTCAATACAAATGTGATAATGACAGTTTTGGAGAACTGTATAATTATTGAGTTATGACCCCATCCTACCCTGTCAGTCCTGATCTAACCAATGATGGGCAGGGCGTCGAAGCAGAGGTAAAATGTGGAATTAAAAACAACAAAATGACCCTAACCTAACCTAACCTAACCTGATCACTGTTGGGTAATTATTTTGTAAACGCTGACATGCACGATTTAGATTCATAAGCATTTTGTGTGGAATATTAACCTTATTATTAATATTATTGTTGTTGGTGTTTTCTATTTATCCTTCCTTTTCACTCTCTATTTTAATCGTCCTTCAGTTCTTTTACATTATTTTCTCTCTCTCTCCTATTTGGTTTCACTCTCCTTTCGTTCTTTTTCTCACCTCGTTTCACCTCTAATTAACCGCCTCCCTCTCACCCCTTGCTATCTCTCCCCTTCTACCACCAGCAAACAACCCGCCACGAGGAAGAGAATATAGAAAACCTAATAAATTTAAGGGGAGACTGAACCTCTTATGTGTGAGGGTAGTAAGTCAGATTAACCTTGGTATCTTGACCTAACCTAACCTATAAGCTAAGCTACAGTAAACTAAGCTAACTTAACATTAAAAAGTGGATTGGTAGAGAGAGAGAGAGAGAGAAAGAGAGAGAGAGAGAGAGAGAGAGAGAGAGAGAGAGAGAGAGAGAGAGAGAGAGAAAGACGAAGACGTAAATATAAAGACATAATAATTAAAGATAATGTTTATATATACATCACTTTAATTCAACCTAATATCTTAACTATATTTATTATGTGTTGGTGTAAAGACGACTTGTGTGTGTGTGTGTGTATGAAGAGAGAGCGAGAGAGAGAGAGTGAGAAAATTGAGAGACCGAGTGATAAAGAGAGAAAGAAAATAGAGAGAGAGAGAGAGATTAAAATATAGTAATAAAATAGAATAATATTTTAAGAAGGAAGACCAAGAATAAAATCAATTGAGATGTAAGATAAATGGAAAAGTAGTAAAAAGAGGAAACAGCATTGAAAACATAATTAGTGGAAGACAAAGAACAAAGAAGAATAAGCGTAGATGTGGTAAACGTGGAAGAGGAATTAGGGAGAAGAAGAAGAAGAATTAGAGGAAGACAAAGAAGAAAATGGCTGAGAAGATTGAAGAGGATTTGTGAGAGAATCGGGAATAATAATAAGGCAGGAACTACGAAGAAAACGAAGAAGAAGAAAAAGAGGAAGAAGAAGAAGAGGAGGAGAAGCGGAACAACAAGAAGGAGAAAACAACAACAATAGAGTGCTGTGACAGGACGAAGAATAAAATGGCCAGATGAGGTTAAAGAAGAAATGAGAGAGAGAGGGAGAGAGAGAGAGAGAGAGCAGAACAACACCCACTAGAGAGAATATAAAGAGAAAGGGAGGGAGGGAGAGAGACAGAATTAATAAGACACATATTAAACTGAGTTCTTTTTAAAATTCTCTAAGTTGAGGACATGAGAATGAAATTACTGCGTCTTAGTGTGCATGATGATGAGGAGGAGAACGTAGTGCCCTCCTTGGCCTCCGTGCCCTCCCTGTCCATCCTACCCTCCCTGCCAGCCTTTACTGCCCCTCCCTGCTTTACCTGCCTATCCTCCCTGTCAGCCCTTGCTGCCCTCCTTGCATTACCTTCCTGCTCTCCCAACCCTTACTGCCCCTCTCGCCCTTATTGCCCGTTCTGCCCTGCCCTTCCAGCCCCTGTACTCCCAGCTCCCTCTGTGACGGCACCTGTAACCTTCCAGCTCCCTCTGTGGCCTGCATGTGACGGTCCCTGTGCTCCAGCTCCCTCTGTGACGGCACCTGTAACCTTCCAGCTCCCTCTGTGGCCTGCATGTGACGGTCCCTGTGCTCCAGCTCCCTCTGTGACGGCACCTGTAACCTTCCAGCTCCCTCTGTGGCCTGCATGTGACGGTCCCTGTGCTCCAGCTCCCCCAGACGGCACCTGTAACCTTCCAGCCCCCTCTGTGGCCTGCATGTGACGGCCCCTGTGCTCCAGCTCCCTCTGTGACGGCATGTGACGGTCCCTGTGCTCCAGCTCCCTCTGTGACGGCATGTGACGATGGTGTAAACACTAGAGATTGAACCTAAACTGAGAGAGATAATTACTTGAGTCAATATTTACTCTGCACTCTATATAGTAAAGGAGGGAACTGTCTCTCTCTTACTCGACTCTACCAACTATGAGACTTTGGAGACGTAGGGGTGATAGGTCGTGAGGTACATAGGTAGGGGTGATAGGTCGTGAGGTACATAGGTAGGGTGTGATAGGTCGTGAGGTACATAGGTAGGGGTGATAGATAGGGATAGGTATTATTATTGAGGGGAACTTGGTGTGAGTTGTCTGTTGTGAGGGAAAAGTTGTCTGTTGGGAGGGAAAAGTTGTCTGTTGTAAGGGAAAAGTTGTTTTATGTTGTAAAGGGAAATTTGTCCGTGGTGAGGGGAAAGAATTACCATAATCACATCCCACCACTTTCACTACTAACCCTTCTACCACCACTACCACTATGGCAACTTCAACCTCTCTTACCACTATCACAACAACCACTATCACAACAACCACTATCATCCCTATACGATATAAATAATTACTCAGATTATATTGTATGTGTTTCCTTATAATCGTCGTGTCTAAGGTATGCGTATTTTTCCCCCTACGAAAATGTCTTTACTACGATGAGAAGCCATAACTGTGGTAAAGATATGTGTAAAATATTAAAAATTGAACTCGATCTAGATATTAATGGTGGGAATTTCCATACCAAATCTCATATCGATCGGAGAAGTCATTGTGAAGTTATTGTATAGGCACGGTTAGTTGTACCTTTTGGATTTTAGATTTTTTGAGACGATAGGGGCCATAGGTTTATTGAATAGGTATGAAAAGTGATGATAATTTGATGATGTTTAGATATTCATGGCTTACAGTTGTTGGCCAAATTTCAGTTCTATCCGAGAAGTGTTTTTTAAGTTATTACAAATTTTGGAAAGACAGACAGCCAGACAGATGAACAGACAGGGTAAATATATAGTTGGAGCTTAAGAAAATAATATTTAATCTTCGTAATCGTTGTTTTTCTGGGTAATGACGCACACACACACACACACACACACACACACACACACACACACACACACGCACACACACACACACACACACACACACACACACACACACACACACACACACGCACGCACACACACACACACACACACACACACACACACACACACACACACACGCACGCACGCACGCACGCACACACACACACACACACACACACACACACACACACACACACACACACACACCATCATCATCAGTCTTTGTTGGTGATTATCCCTGACTCACATGGTCTTACACACAATCACTTTCTTACATACACTCACACAGTCACACACACACACACACACACACACACAGACAGTCACACACACACACACACACACAGTCTTACACACTCATGTCTTTACACACACATACACACACTCAGACAGTCACACACACACACACACAGTCTTACACACACTCATACGGTCACACACTCACACAGTCTTACACACACTCACACAGACACACACTCACACAGTCTCACACACACAATCTTACACACACACACAGTCTTACACACACACCCATACAATCTTACACACACCACACAGTCTTACACACACACCATACAATCTACACACACTCACACAGTACACACACACACACACACACCCATACAATCCACACACACTCACACAGTACACAACACACACACACACACACACACCACACAGTCTTACACACACACCCATACAATCTTACACACACTCACACAGTCTTACACACACACTCATACTCACACATTACACACACACACAGTCTTACACACACACATACACAGTCTTACACACACACACACAGTCTGACACACACACACATACAACTACACACACTCACACAGTCACACACACTCACACAGTCTTACACACACACCCATACAATCTACACACACACTCACACAGTCTTACACACACTCACAGACACACACTCACACACACACACACCCATACAATCTACACACACTCACACAGTCACACACACACACACACACACACACACAGTCTTACACACACTCATACGGTCTTACACACACTCATACGGTCTTACATACACTCACACAGTCTTACACACACTCACAGTCTGACACCCACTCACAATCTTACACATACACTCATACAGTCTTACACACACTCACAATCTTACATACACTCACACAGTCTTACACACACTCACATACCACAACACTCACAACTGTGCCTTAATAAGACCATCTGAGTGGACTGTTCCTGTGGTCAGCCGCCCGTCCGTCCACCTCCGTCCGTCTGCTTCAGTCCGTCCGTCCGTCTGAAAAGTTTTCACATATTTCAGTTCTAAAAGAAGACTTCTGGCTTAGATTTACTCAAACTTCGTAGGAACGACCGATGAATCTCCTTACTTCAGGACTGTGTTAGACTCAGCGCTGTGTCGCCCTTAAGACGCGGTCACTTGAGAGAGAGAGATGGGGTTACACATTTCCTCTCTCGAAACTTTTGGCTCAAATTTACTGAAACTTTTGTCGGAATGTTTCTTAGTTGTCTTCTCCCATGACTGTTTCCTCCGTCAGTGGCTGGACATTAAGATATAGTGGCTCTCTGGTCTTGGTCATCTAGCTATACGTTAGAGCCAAGTGTGTGTGTGTGTGTTGCTAGAAGTAATAATAATAATAATAATAATAATAATTAACGGTTTATTGAAAGAGCTTGGCAGCCAGAAGGCTGAAAATATACAGTTACATATTTGGGGAATGGGTTTCGAATTACAAATAATATACAAGTAACATAAGTGATACAAATAAGATATATAATAACTAGATGGGGAAAAGCTCAAACTACAGTGCATTTCAACATAGTGACAGTGCAAGAAGTAGTATTTACTGGGAGTGAATACAGTTCGATATGTTCTACAGGGCGGCACCGTATCTACCCCCAAAGAGCCTATATTGGGAAGATAATCATACGTCTGGCAGCATCAAATGACAACAAGGATTAAAAAACAAAAACATTCAAGTAGGGTAAAAACGTGTATCAGTTAGTCAGTGAGGAAAGGTTGTTACAAGACTCACTTATCACAGCCATAAACACGTCTTACTTATGTATCGTGTTAAAGTTGTAAGTACTTGTAGCCTGTTAAGGTATCTCTTTAAAAAGTCTTTAAACTTAGCTGTGTTAATGAAGAAACTTAGAGACAGGGCACATAAAAGTGGTGGCGGTGGTGGTAGTAGTTGTGGTCGTGTTGTACCGATGGTGGCGGTAGTGGTTGTAGTCGTGTTGTAATGGTGGTGGTGGTGGTGGCTGTTATATATTCTTGTGGATATAGTTGAAATTGATGGTGGTTGTTGTAGATCTTGTGGTTATACTTGTAATGCTGGTGGCGGTTGTAAAATCAGTAAAATCTTTATGGTAGTAGTAGTAATAGAAGTGATAGTAGTGATAGACATAATAATGCTCTGTGTGTGTGTGTGTGTGTGTGTACCTAGAGTAAGAACTACACTCGGTATTACAGAATTACTAGAGTCGAGAGGATCTTAGGTATGCAAATGAAGAAGTAGGGACTAATGTTGGTGAAGACACAGGGAGCTGCTGCATACGTGGCCTCGTTATGCAATGTACATAAATCTGTGTCCATGTGTTTCCTTATGTCATATACTGGTGTGTGTGTGTGTGTGTGTGTGTGTGTGTGTGTGTGTGTGTGTGTGTGTGTGTGTGTGTGTGTGTGTGTGTGTGTGTGTGTGTGTGTGTGTGTGTGATATACGTTATGGGTACGTTTGTATATCATTGGAAATACACGTATCCTTATATTACACCAAATGCACACATACACAAACACACATACACACACACACACACAGATCTCGGCTACCCAAACACAATAAGACCAGGGCAAAATAATATATGGTAAGATATGAAAGTGTGTTGGAGAGGGGAGGGAGAGGGAGGGAGAGGGTGAGAGAAGGTGAAAGAGGGAGAGAGTGAGAGAAGGGAGAAGGTGAGAAAGAGAAGGGAAAGGGGGTGAAACGGAGAGGGAAAAGGGGAGAGAGAGGAGAAGAAGGGAAAAACCGGGAAGAGAGAGAATAAGGTGGCGAGAGAGAGGGGGAAGAAGAGGAGGAAATTGAGAGAGTAAAGAGAGAGGAAGAGGGATGTTAAAAGCGAAAAGAAAGGAAGAGAGAGAGAGGAGAGGTGGGGGGGGGGGGACACCTCTCGTCCACCCAGCTGTGAATGGGTACCTAATTTTACAAATGGGGAAATGAAAGCTTTAGAGTACAGTACAGTATTATAGACCATAATGCTTATAGGCTTTCGGTGTACTATAGCCTTACAGACCTGATTGTGACGTCAAGCATATGGGACTCACTTTTTTTGGGTCAAATTAAATTAAAATAAAATAATAAAAATATACCAACGAAATATTTTACTATGAGAAGAAATTTTTATTTATTCGTGTTTATGAATCGTACTTTTGTGTGTATGATTCGCATATTCACGTGTATTAGTCATATATTCGTGTGTATGATTCGAATAGTCACGTGTATTAGTCATATATTCGTGTGTATGATTCGAATAGTCACGTGTATTAGTCATATGTTCGTGTGTATGATTCGAATAGTCACGTGTATTAGTCATATATTCGTGTATATGATTCGAATATTCGTGTTTATTATTCATATATTCGTGTGTATGATTCGTGAATATCCAATACCAATTTACATATAAAGAAGGGAGGATAACAGTAGTGGTTTGGGTGATGGTTGGTGACCTCTCTGGGGGTGGTTGTGGTGGTGGTGGTGGTGGTGGTGGTTGTGAGGGATGCTGTTGTGGTTATTTGGTTGTTGTGGTTGTATGGGTGGTTGGTTGTTGTGGTTGTAGGGGTAGTAGTTGTTGTGGTTGTTTGATTATTGTGATTGTAGGGGTGATTGTTTAGCTTGTTGTTATGGTGTGTGTGTGTGTGTAATAATAATAATAATAATAATTAACGGTTTATTGAAAGAGCTTGGCAGCCAGAAGGCTGAAAATATACAGTAACATATTTGGGGAATGGGTTACGAATTACAAATAATATGCAAGTGACACAAATAAGACATATAATAACTTAGATGGGGATCAGCTCAAACTACAGTTCATTTCAACATAGTGACAGTGTAGGGAGCAGTGTTTACTGGGAGTGAATACACTGATTTATTACAAGTTATTGATAATTTTTACAATGGTTAGGACTGGGCTGTTCTTATAGCGATCAGTTCGTGCACGTATGGGCTGGATGCGGTTGTGGTGTCGAACAGCAATTCTCGGACAGGGGATCTCAGGTGGTAGTAGGGGCCGGTGTCGGGGATGGTGTAGGAAGCCTACCAAATTTGCAGATGAGGTCGGTGGATGGCCAGTGAGAGTCGAAAGGGTCAGTGTGTTGAGCGCTTCTTGATATGTGGAGTAGGAAGGAGAGAATAATCTTGCATGCCCTCTTTGCACTTTTTTCTAGGTGTTTACGTTGTGTGGCATTTAGGAGGAAGACCAGGTGGGGGAGGCATGGAAGTAGCTGGAAGAAGGAATGCTGCATACCGAGGAGCTCATGTGCAGGAACTCCGAGGGACTTGAGTCGGCGGAGGAGGTGGAGACGGAAACTGGAGGATTTGACAACTTCACTGACGTGTGGTTTCCAATTTAGTTTGTTGTCTATGGTGACGCCGAGGAGCTTCGTGGAATCTACAACCTGGAGTGTGTTCGGACCAAGGGAAATGGAAGGAGGCGGGACAATGTCGGAGGAGAGGTTGATGTGCATAACCATGGTCTTGGTATGGTTGATGGTGACATGGTTGTTGGTGGCCCAGTTTTGGAGACTGTTCAATAAATCCTGAAGGGCGGTATAGTTGGGAGCAGAATTGTTGACGCTGATCCCAATGGTGGAGTCGTCGACATATTTCCAGCGAGCAGGGGTTTCTCTTAGGGCATCATTAATGAGCATAAGGAAGCAGAGTGGTCCCATCTTGGTGCCTTGGGGGACGCCACAGGTGAGTGACTGAAAGGTGGAGACAGCCCCTCGGAAGCGTACAGCTTGGCGTCGGTCACTGAGGAAGTCTGTAAGCCATGGTATGAGACTTCTCCGAAGCCCGAGGTCAATAGCTTTGTTTATGATTATATTGTGGTCGACTAGGTCGAACGCTTTAGTGAAATCAATGAAGGCGACAGCTACAGACGTTTTACGTTTCTCGAGATGGCGGTATATGTAATCGAGAAAGCTGACAAGACAGTGAGTGGTGGAGGAAGTTTTCATGTTGCCAAATTGCTGAGGGTCTACGACTCCTGCAATATCGGCATAAGCCCGTATTATTGTGCCATGGAAATAATCCCTATATAACAAACATATATACAGATTCATACATACATACTCATGATACATATATAACACACACATACACACACACATACATATAACACACACACATAATATATAGACTTACACATAGACAGACACATGTAGAATATCCACAAACTGGCTGGCCACACACACGACAGGAGGTGACCGCTTTAAAACTCTCATGAAACTTTCAAGGTGAACTAAATCCTCTGGCCGGTCTATATCTCTCTCTATCTGTCTATTTTTTATCTATCTATCTATCTATTATTTATTTTTCTATCTTTCGATCTTTCATCTATCAAATTTGTGTATGTATGTATGTATGTATGTATGTATGTATGTATGCATGTATGTAATACCGAAATCTCTAACAATTAATTATTAGGATTTAGTAATACATGAGGCGGCAGGATTTTCCCTCTCCATCAGGTTAATTTTGTCGAGTTTTATGATTTGTTGTGTGGAAAAAAAGGTATATATATAATAATAATACTTGGAGAATGAATTTGTTGGAGGTTACAATAAAATGGTATGTGAAAATATCGTTGTGGATGGATCAGGGTGTGTGTGTGTGTGTGTGTGTGTGTGTGTGTGTGTGTGTGTGATGGGGGAGGAGGGAGGTGAGGAGAGGGAGGGTGGGCAGTGATGGGAGGTGTGGGAAGGAAGAGGAGGAGGAGAAGATTGAGGGAGGTTTGGAGAGGAGGGAAGAGTGTAGGGGTGGAAAGGGGTAGAGGAGTAGGAGGGAGGGATGGGGGAGAGGAGTAGGAGGAGGAGAGGGGGAGGAGTAGGGGGAAGAGGAGAAAGGGAGAAGTGGAGACGAGAAGGAGGAAGAGGAGAGAGGGAGGAGGGGAGAGGAAGAGGAGATAGCAGGATATATAAGTTCATCGAGAAAGAATGCAAACCTTTTAAATGCTTTTATTGGATGCCCTTCCACGCCCCCACCCACCCCTCACCCACCCCCCAAAAAGGGAGGGGGTGGTGGTGAGAGGTGGGGGCGGTGGTGAGAGGTGGGGGGCGGTGGTGGCGGTGGGGGGGAGGGGGGGCAAGATTTAAAAGGCACTAATACCCAAAATATATTAGTACACCTGACACAACAATTTTATTCCCAAATAATTTCAGTCTCTTAAAAACTTTCTATAAAAATAAAAATAAAATTCTACCTGCAATACTTTTTTTAATTAAAGGTAAACAGTACAGCACACCTGATTAAACCAATATAATGAAACGAAATATTTATATAGTAGTTGGCAACCTTTTCCTGTACTGCCTAAATTGAAGAAGACCTACACTCAGGCGACGTACACCCACACACGACCTCCAGCCTCACGACCTACACCTTCACGACCTCCAGCCTCACGACTTACAGCCTAACGACCTACACCTTCACGACCTACACCTTCACGACCTCCAGCCTCACGACCTACACCTTCACGACCTCCAGCCTCACGACTTACAGCCTAACGACCTACACCTTCACGACCTACACCTTCACGACCTACACCTTCACGACCTACACCTTCACGACCTCCAGCCTCACGACCTCCAGCCTCACGACCTACACCTTCACGACCTCCAGCCTCGACCTACACCTTCACGACCTCAGCCTCGACCTACACCTTCACGACCTCAGCCTCGACTTACAGCCCTAACGACCTACACCTTCACGACCTCCAGCCTCGACTTACAGCCCTAACGACCTACACCTTCGACCTACACCCAGGCGACCTCAGCCTCGACCTACACCTTCACGACCTACACCTTCGACCTCAGCCTCGACTTCACGACCTACACCTTCACGACCTCCAGCCTCACGACCTACACCTTCACGACCTCCAGCCTCACGACTTACAGCCTAACGACCTACACCTTCACGACCTACACCTTCACGACCTACACCTTCACGACCTACACCTTCACGACCTCCAGCCTCACGACCTCCAGCCTCACGACCTACACCTTCACGACCTATACCCAGGCGACCTACACTCACACGCCCTATAGCCTCACGACCTACACCCAGGCGACCTACACTCACACGCCCAATAGCCACACAACCTGCACCTTCACATCCTACATCCAGGCGACGGACACCAGAGCTGGGATTGTAGCGGCGTACTGTAGACTGTCTGGATAAGTGAGATTGTGTTTCATGAGGCTCCGTTATGTTACAGAGGCTCCGTTATGTTACAGAGGCTCCGTTATGTTAGTCTTAGCTCGACATATACTGAGTGTTTAGTTACTACTGTGTTACAACTGTCTTCTCTTCTGTTACACAAAATCGTTATTATCACAGGCCAGCTCTCCCTTGGTGATATATTACGGCTATGTTACATGACTCCATAGTGTTACAAAAAAAAATTCATGTCACTCTTTGTGTTACAGTTTTTCTCCGGCACAATGCATGACTATATTTTTACAATAATACTCTCCTCTCTCTCTGTGTTACATGTTATCAGTGTTGCGCTACTGTAATGTTGTGTTCCTTTAGTTTTACATGATTCTAGTGTTATTAATTTAGTGTTATGTGATGTAATAGCACCAAAATCTATTGACCTGATCACTTAACTCTTGAAGATGTAATTAATTAACTTCATCACACACACACACACACACACACACACACACACACACACACACACACACACACACACAAAACTAAAATTTATATCAAAATTTAATATTTTTATATACCTTTTCTTTGATGGGGAAGGGAATTTAAAAGTCAGAGGTGAAGGTCAACCTCCAACACGTACAGTAAGTCTGTCTGGAGGATTACTTGGGGATTTAGGTCGAGTTGTAGTGTTTGTTTGTTTGTTCGTGTATTGTTTTATCTTGATAGCCACAGCACCTGCTTTCTTTAAGTGAGGTCACAAGGTTAAGGTTCAAGGTAAAGGGTCAAGGTTAAGGGTCAAGGTTAAGGGTCAAGGTTGAGGTTCAAGGTTAAGGGTCAAGTTTGAGGTTCAAGGTAAAGGGTCAAGGTTAAGGTTCAAGGTAAAGGGTTAAGGGTCAAGGTTAAGGTTCAAGGTAAAGGGTCAAGGTTGAGGGTCAAGGTAAAGGGTCAAGGTTAAGGGTCAAGGTTAAGGTTGAGGTTCGAGGTTAAGAATCAAGTTTGAGGTTCAAGGTTAAGGGTCAAGTTTGAGGTTCAAGGTTAAGGTTCAAGGTTGAGGTTCGAGGTTAAGAATCAAGTTGAAGATTCAAGGTTGAGGTTCAAGGTTGAGGTTCGAGGATAAGAATCAAGTTTAAGTTTCGAGGTTGAGGTTCGAGGTTAAGAATCAAGTTTGAGGTTCAAGGTTAAGGGTCAAGTTTGAGGTTCAAGGTTAAAGTTCAAGGTTGAGGTTCGAGGTTGAGGTTCGAGGTTAAGAATCAAGTTGAAGATTCAAGGTTGAGGTTCAAGGTTGAGGTTCTAGGATAAGAATCAAGTTTAAGTTTCGAGGTTGAGGTTCAAGGTTGAGGTTCGAGGTTAAGAATCAAGTTTGAGGTTCAAGGTTAAGGGTCAAGTTTGAGGTTCAAGGTTAAGGGTCAAGTTTGAGGTTCAAGGTTAAGGTTCGAGGATAAGAATCAAGTTTAAGTTTCGAGGTTGAGGTTCAAGGTTGAGGTTCGAGGTTAAGAATCAAGTTTAAGTTTCGAGGCTAAGGTTCGAGGTTAAGGTTCAAGGTTGAGGTTCGAGGATAAGAATCAAGTTTAAGTTTCGAGGTTGAGGTTCAAGGTTGAGGTTCGAGGTTAAGAATCAAGTTTAAGTTTCGATGTTAAGGTTCGAGGTTAAGGTTCAAGGTTGAGGTTCGAGGTTAAGAATCAAGTTTAAGTTTCGATGTTAAGGTTCGAGGTTAAGGTTCGAGGTTAAGGTTCAAGGTTGAGGTTCAAGGTTGAGGTTCGAGGTTAAGGTTTGAGGTTAAGGTTCGAGGTTAAGGTTCGAGGTTAAGTTTCGATGTTAAGGTTCGAGGTTAAGAATCAAGTTTAAGTTTCGAGGTTAAGGTTCGAGGTTAAGGTTCGAGGTTAGTTAGGTTGAGGTTCAAGGTTGAGGTTCGAGGTTAAGGTTTGAGGTTAAGGTTCGAGGTTAAGGTTCGAGTTCAAGAATCAAGTTTAAGTTTCGAAGGTTAAGGTTTGAGGTTAAGGTTCGAGGTTAAGGTTCAAGATTAAGGTTCAAGGTTAAGGTTCGAGGTTGAGGTGCAAGGTTAAGGTGCAAGGTTAAGGTCGCCATATTGTCATTATCTTAACCCTGTCATAGAAAAGCAAGAGAGAGTAAAGAAAGACAAAATATGATAAAGAGAAGAAAGGAGAAAGAAAGAGACTAAGAAGAGAGAAAATGAGGAATAGAGAGAGTGATAGAGAGAGAAATGAGAGAGAGAAAAGTGAGAGAAGAAGAGAGAGAGAGAGAGAGAATAATATTAACACTACACAGCTATTGCTCACCTAAACCAACTAACTGTTTTAAAACATTTTCACTATGGAGTTTAAGCTGTGTATCTACCACCATACATACACACACACACACACACACACACACACACACACACACACACACACACACACACACACACACACACACACACACACACACACTTAACATTCGCCTCACAAACTTAATTCTTATTACTTGACCAAAAGGCCTTTCTTCTCATCTCTGGATCCACCGTCTTATATAATAATACATTAAACCTTGGAGTAGTGTGGCCAAAGTGTGGGCAGAGTGGTGTGTCCAGTGTGTTGTGTAGTGGCCAGTCTGCTGTGTTGTGTCCAGTGTGTTGTGTTGTGGCCAGGGTGTTGTGTTGTGACCAGGTTGGATTATTATTATTAGCAGTAGTAGTAGTAGTAGTAGTAGTAGTAGTAGTATTAAACTGCTCAGAACATTCCTCTCAGCCCCTTACCTCATTTTCCATCTCCTTCCCCCTCCTCTCCAATCTCTGAACCTCCTCCCCCCTACCTACCCCCTCCCCTCTCTTTCCCTTCCCTCCCTTCCCCTCTCTCCCTCCCCTAGCACAGGAAACAAGGTTATTCAACGTAATAATATTCTTAAAAGAAATACAATGGTCGTATAATACTGGGTGGGCGTTCTTTGTTTGTGTTTACTTGTTTGTTTCTTTGTTTGTTTGTATATTTGTTTGTATATTTGTTTGTTGCATTTTCCACATTGCAAGAGTTGTAGAATAGAATTAGGTCACAGCGTACTTAGGTGAAGTGAATGATGTTGAGAGGAAAGGAAATTGGGGTTTACACACACACACACACACACACACACACACATATCTCCTTCAACATAATCTTGAATCCATTACTAAGTACAGCCAACCTTTAAGCCCTTAAAATCACGCTTATCATAAGGATCTTAGATACAGTTAAGCGCTGAAGATGAAGTTGAGCATTAAGGTATAGTAGAGCGCTTAAATGTACTTGAGCGCGTAAGATAGAGCTGTGCTGTTAAGGTGTAGCTAAGAACTTAAGATGAAGTTGAGCGCTTAAGATGTTTAGAGGCGAGAGAGAGAAAAGCACTTACGGGGCTCACGGGGCTAAAGAGGGCTTACGAGGCTCACTGAGACTAACGGGGTTCACGGGGGCTCACGGGGCTCAATAAACTCTGAGACAATGTTGTTGCTCTCACCCTCAGAATAACAAGGTAAGATGATGCTCTGTTATGGCAACACTGCATCACTCAGGTGTGTGTGTGTGTGTGTGTGTCTTAATCCGAGTGCTGACTGGGGTATCCTCGACGTTGTCATCACAAAAACCTGCAGCGAGACCCTCGGCCAGATCGAAAGAAAACACCAGGATTATTTGGATGAAAATGGCCTGAAAATCGAAGTACCCGTCAATAGTAAAAGTGCTGCTCTCACTGACTGGCAGAATAGCCCCAACTCTCGGACCAAAGCTGATACCATCCTCGAGAAGAAAGCGGCGGTCCAGCGCAAACTTCGCAAACTAATGAGCGAATGGTGGAAAAATATAGCATGTGAAACGCAAACATTTGCGGATCAACACAAGATGCGTGAATTTTTAATTTCACTAAAACAATGTATGGCCCAACTACTCATGGCGTGCCCCCTCATCCGACGGTAACTCCCTAATTAAAGACGAAGTCATCCATCAGCACTGGAAAGAGCACTACCATTCCCTGCTCAACCGAAACACCGATGTGGATGTCCTGACTACCCAGCAGTTCCCTCAGCACCCGGAGCTGACCCACCTCAGCTATCCACCATCTTGTGATGAGGTAGCTACTGCCATCAAGCAGATTAAAAATAACAAAGCCACAGGGCCTAGTGGAATCCCAGAGGGTGTATAAAGCAGGAGGACCTCTACTTACCAGTCGCCTCCACTCTCTCCTGGAGAATATATGGGAGAAGGAGGAAATTCCCCAAGATCTTAAAGGCGCCCCCATCGTCAATATTTATAAGAACAAGGGAGACCGGTCAGACTGGCAACTACCGCGGGATCTCGCTCCTGTCCATAGTTGGCAGAATTATCGCCCGAATCCTCCTAAACAGACTTCTTCCTGAGGCGGAAAACTTCTTCCCAGAATCTCAATGTGGCTTTAGACCATCACGTCACACCATTGACATGATCTTTGCTGCCCACCAGATACAGGAAAAGTGCAGAGAACAGCGTCGTGACTTGTACACAGCCTTCATCGACTTTACTAAGGCCTTCAATTCGGTTAACAGGAAAGCCCTCTGTCTTGGCTGCCCACCAAAATTCATCGCCATTGTGAGGCAACTCCACGATGGCATGAACGGCAGTGCCCTGCACAATGGCACCCAGTCTGAGTTCTTCCCATCTAAACGGGGGTAAAGCAAAGATGTGTACTGGCACCAACTCTCTTCCATTTTCTTGGCTACCTTCCTTACTCGTGTCAGTGCCAATTAAGCCGGCAGGGTGGACATCCAGTACCGGATTAAAGGACTTTTCATAAGATGACTCCAGGCAGGGACAAAGGTGTCGGCCGCTTTCATTACTGAACTTCCGTATGCAGACGACCTCACCCTCGTCGCTCACAACTGAACGTGACCTACAGGAGATCCTGAATACCTACGCATATGCGTATGCACACTTCGGTCTTGAAGTATTGCACTTAAGACTCAGATTCTCTTTCAGCCTTCCCTGGTTCACCCACACCCACCATCCTTCCAGCTTAACGGTACTACCCTCTCTAATGTTACCCACTTTCAGTATCTTGGCTCCCACCTGTCCACGCAGGACATCGATGAAGAGATTCAACATCGGATCAGATGTGTATCTGAAGCCTTTGGCAGACTCCATACCCGTGTCTTCAGCTGTAGGGAGCTGAAATTATCTACAAAGTTGCAAGTATATCGAGCAGTGGTCCTCCCCGCTCTGCTATATGGCAGCGAGACAAGGGTTTCAAAGAGGAGGCACCTCTAGGCATCTGGAAGCTTTCACCAACGTAGTCTACGTTCCATCCTCCGAGTTCGCTAGGAAGACAAGAACAAATGCTAGAGCAGCTACTTTACAGTCACCTAACGAATGGTAAACGTAACGTTGGCCGGGAAAGGAAAAGGTATAAGGATAGTCTTAAGACAAACCTCAAAAAAGTGTCAAATTGACCCCCTCACCTGGGAAACGATTACTCCACGCCGCAACGCTTGGAGGAGCACTGACTGCATACCGCCGCCCCTCCCTCTAGATGTAGCCCTCCACACGTGCAACATCTGTGGACGACCCTGCCTGTCCCGTATCGGCCTCTCGAGTCATCTCAGAGCTCACCAACGAAGATGATATATTTTTAATAACTCATATTGTTGTATCATAGCTGGATGGTCGTTATACTCGATTCCGACTGACAAGTGACAGTAAAGTAGTAGTGTGTGTGTGTGTGTGACTGCACGCATAACCATCAGTAGCAACAATTTCACTGCTCTCCAATTCCGTTACCTGTCTTGATGATGACACACTACCACGGAACTGTCACGTAGTCCTAATAACAGTCGTCACCACCGCGGAGGGAAGGTGGGAACTCCTTGTTGGGTCTCTGGGTTTTTTACTTAAAGGAGAAGAAAGTGATGATGGTGAGGATGATGAGGAAGGAAGGAAGAACAAATAAGATATAAGAATCGAAGGAGAAGAAAGGGAGAAAAAGAAGAGGAAGGAAAGAAGAACAAATAAGAGATAAGAATCGAAGGAGAAGAAAAGGAGAAACAAGAGGAAAGATGAGACAATAAAGAAAACGAGGAATATGAAGATGAAGAAACGAAAAGGACGATAAGAAAATGAAGACAAATATTCTAGTATAAGTGTGTGTATGTTGCTCTCTCTCTCTCTCTCTCTCTCTCTCTCTCTCTCTCTCTCTCTCTCTCTCTCTCTTTTATATATATATATATATATATATATATATATATATATATATATATATATATATATATATATATATATATATATGGTCATAAACTCAGTATTAATTAATTTATGAAACTCAGGTGAACACTGGTGTCAGGTGGAGGTATAAGTAGGTGATGGAGAAAAGACAAAGAGACAGACAGACAGACAGATAGACAAAATAGAAAGAGAGGCTAGATAGAGAAAGACAGACAGACAGATAAATAGAGAAACGAAGAGAGAACGAGATAAACAGACATACAGAAGCAAGGAGAGAAAAATATTTAAATAGACAGAGACAGAGTGAGAAAGAGAAAGGTTGTCGGAGAGAGAGAGTGAGAGAGAAAGTAGGAGACATTTTAAGTTAGCTAAGTGTTAACTGCGGGACAAACTTATCACTACTACGAGAAGGTCTCTAACTTATTCAACCTTACGAGGAAACACTTAAAGAGTTTCTAAGTAATTGTAAGTGTGTGTGGTTGTGTGTAGGTACTTTCTAACAGTATATACATTTAAGGTTTGATATTTTTATAAGTGTTTTGATAAAGTTGTAGAGGAGCTTCATGTGTGTTTGAATACTGTGTGAATATATTACCGGGAACCTGACCCTGAAATTTCCTGCTAATATATTATATTAGCAGGAAATTTAGATGTAGCTTAGGTTAGGTTAGGGCAGGGCAGGGCTTAGTTACCCTCACCTACTCTCCTCCCTCCTCCCTCCTTCCCCTTCCCTTACCCTACCCTACCCTACCTCATCTACCCCTCCCTCCTCCTTTCCCTTTTCCCTTCCTCCCCCCTCTCTGCCTCTCCCTCTACCCCTCCCCTACTCTACCTCTCCCTCTACCCCTCCCCCTACTCTACCTCTCCTTATCCGCTCCCCACTCCCTCTCCCTGTACCTCTCCCCACTCTCCCCTCTACCCCTCCCCCTACTCTGCCCTCCCCACCCCTCCCCCTCACTCTACCTCTCCCCCACCCCTCCCCCACTCTACCTCTCCCTGTACCGCTCCCCCCTACTCTACCTCTCCTGTACCTCTCCCCTACTCTACCTCTCCCTCTACCCCTCCCCTACTCCCACCTCTCCCTCTACCCCTCCCCTACCCTCTGCCTCTCCCTCCACCCCTCCCCTACTCTACCTCTCCTGTACCCCTCCCCTACTCTGCCTCTCCCTCTGCCCTCCCCTTACCCTCCCCCACCAGGCGGCGTGTAAATACCATGTACTTAGGGGTGATAAATAGCGGGGCCACATATTACAGCGCGTGAGTCATGGCGCCGCTTATTCAGGTAATGAAGCGTAAATTATGGCGCACCGGCACACCCCACCAGCACCGGCCGCCTCCCTGGGTCTATTGGCACACCACACCACACGTCAGCTGCCCGTGCAACTATTGAATCGTCTGAAACATCAACAACAACATCAACAACACTACAATCCCTCTTGCGCCTCAGCCCTTCACACCACTCAAGCTTCTCACTGCACCCCCAACCCCTCACACTCCAACTTCTCACTGCACCTCCGAACCCCCTCCACCACTCTAGCTTCTCACTGCCAGACCCCTCACACCACTCTAGCTTTCACTGCACCCCCGACCCCTCACCACTCTAGCTTCTCCTGCACCCCCGACCCCTCACCACTCTAGCTTCTCACTGCACCAACCCCCTCACACCACTCTAGCTTCTACTGCACCCCCAACCCCCACACCCTCCTGCTTCTCCTGCCCCGACCCCTCACACCTGCACCCCTGACGCCATCATCCCCATAATATTATATACTTCAACCCGTTTTAGAGCGACGTAAACCATAAATAACTAAACCCCTTTACATAAACAAATAATATAACTAACCTAAATCACTACGACACTAATCAATCAATTTATCTTTTTGATAGGTAAGATGAACCTCCTCCAGTGGCTGCCAGGCAAGGTAAATTCTTGGATACCTGACCTTATTTGTTTTGTCTTTGATAAGGAGACAATGTTGGTGTTTGATTCATGTTGTATACACAGACGTACACGATGTGGGAGTGGGAGAGGGTGGGGTGATGATATCACATGTTGTACACACATATATATAGTGTGCGGGGTGATGGTAACTGGTTTACATCTCTGCAGGTAATGGGGAGATATACCTTACTAGTCCAACATACACAGGTGACTGAAGCCGAGTGTTTGAATAGTTAATTAAACTACCTGTAGCCTCTTCTCTCATGTAAATTTACTGTAAGTGAAGGTCAATAGATTTACACACAACTCTGTAAATTAGTATGACAATTACCGCGAACTGTAAATAGTGAACAAATTGCGAGTTTAGTGTTAAATAAAGGTTCTTTAGAAATTGTAAGTTTAGTGCCATCTGTAAACTGTAAATTGACGTGTAAATTGCATATGTCATGTGAACCGACAACTAACTGTAAATTAATTACGAAGCGTTAACACACACACACACACACACACACACACACACACCTGGAGACATCAGATATAACTACTTCAGTGTACAATATATCAATTTCTACTCATAAATGAACGATATCAACCGGTGTACCATCAGCCAACACACCGCCGCTCCTCTCACCAATTATCCAAGAGTTTCTCAGAACGTCCGGCATTGACCATGTGGCTGAGTGGATATAACTCTCGCCTCCTGTCCTAAGGTGTCGCTGGTTTGATCCAGGGCACTCTCAATCCCCCCAGCTGTAAATGGGGAAGTGAAGGTGATCGAGTGGCTGTGTACTGATGGTTTAGTATACAGTACGCTATATCCACACTGTCTCTAAGTGGCCTTTAGATGTGTGGAACTCCAATTTTAATCTGGATCAATAGTTATATATTTCACTTGTTATAAAAATTACGGCAAACACTTTATAAACTCATTAAAAACTATTACTCATTAATTTTAAATTGTTGGTAGTTTCTTTTTTAACAAGTTATTTAGAATTAATTTTAATTAGTTTTACTCTCGTCATGATTTCGATCCAGGTTTTGTGAATTAATTACATTGGTTCTTCTGTGTTGTGGTTGTTTTTGTTATTGTTGTTATTGGGGTTGTTGTTGTCGTTGATGATTCGCTGTTGTTATTTTTGTTGTTGTTGGGTTAATGAGTTGATCTTTCTTCTTACCTGCTGAATCTCTCGCTTAGGTGTTGATCAGCACACACACACACACACACACACACCATTCCCAGTAACAACATGCTTCAAGTCGAAGGCATGAGACATTCCTGAACACTTCCAATGCTTTAATTAAAATATTCGTATTGTGTTAGGTCGGGTTAAGTTAGGTTAGGTTAGGTTAGGTTAGGTTAGGTTAGTTACCCTTCACTTCTTTAATGGTCTGTTATCATAATGTTATCTTCTGTTGTAAGAATGTTAAACGCCGCGACATCGAATTGCTACGCTGATAAAGTTGAAATACCGATAACCAACAATTGAATTTTGCCTGTAACTCCAATTCGGTAATATTCCGATATCGCAACGTTATCCTCCATGCGACATCGTGGGACGTACTGTTAATCATCCGATGTCATAACGCTATCCTCTGCTTTACGTTGTGGTTAAAGCTACGATATCGGAAAGTTATGTCGATTAAGGCTGATATGCCGATAACCCACAAATGAATATTAATCTCTAACTGCGAATCGTTAATGTTCCGATATCGTAACGTTATCCCTCGCCTTAATATAATCGGATCACCGCTATTATCAAACTTGCTTGAGCTCTTGTGGGAGAGGGTGGAAGAGATGGAAGGAAGAGGAGAGGAGGAGGGGGTGAAAAGAGGAGGAGGAGGGGTTGGAGGGAAGGAGAGAGGAGGAGGGGGTGAAAAGAGGAGGAGAAAGGGGTTGGAGGGAAGAGGAGAGGAGGGGGTGAAAGGATGAGAAGATGGAGGATAAGAGAGGGATGGAAGGAGGAGGGCAAGAAGAGAGGGAGGTGGAGAAAAGAAGTAGAAGGGTGAGTGAAGAAGAACAGAACAAGAACAATAAATGATAAAGGTCTTCATCGTCTCTGCTAAATACCAAATCAAGACGTAAAAAACGAAAAAAAAAAATATATAAATAAAATTAATAAATGCATAAATATTGACCAAGTTAAAAGCAAAATAAACCTCTGATGACGTAAGCAGCGCCTTGATCAATATAGTCTCTTTATTATATCCTGTTCGAAGCCGTGTTAAACTTGAATGAGATAATTCAGTGTCGTTATTGGGTGGAGGAGGGGGATTATCTCGGAGTTTCGTTTTAACACAGTTGAGTGATTTGTTCCAACAGTTCGGATATTTGTTTCAGTAGTTCGGAGATTCGTTTTAGCAGTTCGGAGATTCGTTTTAGCAGTTTGGAGTCTCATTTAGCAGTTTGGAGACTCATTTTAGCAGCCCAGAGACTCATTACTGTACAAAGATAGTGAAATATAAGCTCATTGAAAAATATAGCTTAGGAAGAAATCGTAAGGTAAAGCTAAGAAATCACCCGGCAGCTTGTACTGTACGTGAATTTTACGTCTTGGGTAAGGTAAATGGATCTCTAGTATATTGTGGGTTAGTAGAAGTCGATATGGAACGGTAATAATATATAGCATTGGGGGGTTAATCCAGGACCCACGTTAAGCGACGCCCTAACACAAACAACACATTAGTTCATAGTCGCTGCACTTGTTTATTATCACGTGTGTTTGTTTACCTACATACAGCTGATAATGACGTCATGACCCCCTCCGTCACCGTCACATGCCACTCATTCCAGGGCTGCCAACGGACCACGAGATAAAAAATAATCCTTTCATTCTCGTTGGTATCCCTCCCTTTCCTTCCCCCCTCCCCTCTTCCTCTTCCTCCCCTCTCTTCCCTCCCTCTACCTGTCTCGTCGTGTCGTAACTTTCCAAGGCAAATATGTGATAATATGGAGCACTACTGGCCCTGAAAAACGATGTGGACGAATATTGAAGGTAATGACGTAAAAAGAGTCCTTGTCAATGTGGTGAACTGAAAATGATTGCTAACAATAACACGGTTGATTTTGTCTCCGTAGTGCAGTCCTTCATGTTTAATGCAACCCAGAGCTGAGTTGTTTCGTGTGGCTGATTTTCTCTCCTCTCTCTCTCTCTCTCTCTCTCTCTCTCTCTCTCTCTCTCTCTCACAGCAGTAGCCAGGTAATCCTTATACAACATGATTTACCAGATGTGTTGGACTCTTGTTCTAAATATAATTATTAAATAGGAAGACAAGCATTGAGGGGCAGTAGAGTGTGTTGTGGTGTGGTGTGTTGTGTTGCGTTGTGTTATGTATTGTGCTGTGTGCTGTGTTGTGTGTTGAGTGGTGTGTTGTGTTGTGCGCTGTTCTGCATATGTGTTGTGTTGGTATTGTGTGCTGTGTGTGTGTGTGTTGCGTTGTGTGTGCTGTGTGTGTGTATGTGTTCCCGAGTAGAAGATTTGTCATTCGTGTACAAATTCCAATCCACATTAATTGTTTTACCTGTCGCGTGGAATAAAATTTTTTGGGTGCACCTGATGATTAGGTCCCCAGCTTATTTCACCTGATGATTAGGTCCCCAGCTTATTTCACCTGATGATTAGGTCCCCAGCTTATTTCACCTGATGATTAGGTCCCCAGCTTATTTCACCTGATGATTAGGTCCCCAGATTATTTCACCTGATGATTAAACACCTAATTCTAACCAAATATAACCTAACCATTAACTTAATCTAACGCAACCTAAGCTAACATAATTTAATCTAACCTAACGCTAACCTAACCTAACCCCTAACCCCCACCCCCAGGTTAGCGTTAGGTTGCTTAATCTTTATGACTTAAAACTCTGTCCTTCGGCAATACCTCAGTAATTATGTGACATGTATATGAGAATATTATTATTATTATTATTATTATTATTATTATTATTATTATTATCATCATCATCATCATCATCATCATCATCATCATCATCATCATCATAATCATCATCATCATCATCATCATCACCATCATCAATCATCATTATTATTATTATTATTATTATTATTTTATCACTATTATTATGTACAGTTGTGGCCAAAATTTCCCGGACACTTTAATGCAATATCAGCATCAACTGTTTGAGGGTCGTGTGGGTGAGTGGGATTATGATATTAATATAGTATCTATTTAATGAGACTTTGGATCGTATTACAGTATGTTTTGTGTGTGTGTGTGTGTGTGTGTGTGTGTGTGTGTCAGTCAAAACAATAATAAAACAACTACGACATCCCGTCATCACTAAAAATGTCAATACGTAAGAATATAAACTATAATTCAAAAAATGATATTACCACACACACACACACACACACACACACACACACACACACAATGACAGATTGCAACATTGATGGAAAATAGCGGTCCATATTGCAGAGTGATTTAAGCAATAATTAAATAACAATGCAACAGACACGAACAGTCGGGCAAAACTATAAAAAATTCCCCGCAACTCCAATTCCCCACCATCAGTACCACGTATGTAAAAATATCAACTGCTCTCTGTGCTCGATAACTATGTGTAAAAGATGATAGATTTACAGGGTTATGGAAATACATTACACAGACTTTAAGGGATTTTTTTCCATAGCCCTGTACTTTAATATATGTACTGTATATAATTAAATGCGATCGATACAATTGCTTGAAAGCAAATAAACAATTTTATTAACTATAAATTGGTATATTTTCTTTAATAAGAAATATGGGTAATAAAAAATTTATTAACAAATGTTCAGAAAATATAAAACTCATATTGCAGAACAGAATTGGCCATGAAATACACACAAATGCTCCCTGAAATTCATCAAAACATTTCAATAACTAAATTCTATTCAGTCAAAATATAAATTTAGGAGAATTACTAAATATTTCATGACATCATTCCATACAGTCACACTTTGACTATTACATAACTCATAAAAATACAACCAGAAAATAATACAAACATCCTCAAGAGCAACTACAGGCTGAGAGAATCGATGCTACTCTAATGTCTCTTAAAAATGCATTAGTTTCCCCTCTGGTCATTCTCTATATTCAGAGCATGTTATGTGGTAACTCTTACTAATATCATCAAAATATACCAGAAGTGGCTCTGAAAATATTACTGAAATAAATATGTTGCAACAAGGAATATACAATGATGAAATCGTCACAAATGTTGCAACATCAACAAAAAATTTTAACAGGCAGAATAAATCCAGAACGAGGCTGCAGGAGAACTTTTGCTGGCGACTCCTATTTTTTTTTTTTTTTTTTTTTTTAGGCAGCTTTGGCGCGCCAACTTCGTACGTTGCCGCCAACTGCACGCAGAGCCGATAAAGAGATTATAGAGTTGGTTCTGCTTTTTGCTGGAGAGATGAAAGGACGACGCATTCACACGCACACACACAAGTGGATGTGCTTCCCTCCCTCACTGGTCCTGGACGCAGGCGCCAGATCTACAATTGTAAATAATGGCGACAGTGAAACGTGACTTTTTTATGAAACTTTTTTGTTATTCATTTATTTCGGTTCATGTGAGCATGGTGTATCTTCCCAAACATTCCGGTGTACTTGTTCAACATGATAAAAATAACAAACAACATATAGTTAACAATATAAGCAAGCTCAGGCATTTATCCCACAACAATTGAATATTACAGGGAGGCATCGTGCGCTGGCAAGCAAGCACGTTAGTGAAAGAACTCTATTTTTCAACTGTAAACAAGAACAGCGTCGGCATTCATGTACGGTTGTTAAAATTTAACACACCAGGAACACAAACATCGTGATCTTAATTCTGTAAGGTAGCTGAGGCATGTATTGTAGAATACATTGTCAGTACAGGTTGTATCGTACGCTTGGCAAACAACACTGAGGTGGACGAACACGATTTTACAAAGGTAAACAAAGCGTTAGCATTCATAAACGACGGTTCAACACTAACTCTTTTACTCAGCTCTCAGAGAACAGTGATAGAATGAATAAATAATGACTAAAATAACAAAGCAAGAATGTTTTTTTTAAGAATACACGATAAGAGGAAAAACAATAATAGTACGATAAGTTTAATGCACTTTTAAAAGTTAATGGCCGGGATTGAATGTAATACCTCTTCTTTCCAAGCTATGGGAGTTGGTGTAGTAATTACGATTATTTTTATTAATAATGATGCTTTAGTAGCCATTTTGGACCCTGAACAACACTCAGGGGTCATTTTAAGGTTCATAGTATAATCTGGCTGATTATATAATAATAGGTCCACAGACACACTAAAAGTTCTTATTTTACACTCGAGGACCCTAAAAATAGACTCGTACTATCTTGGGACCCGTGAATTGAATGATACGTAGTGGTTATTTTAGGGGTTCAGAGTTGCCCTATGCTCCTATAACCACTTAAATCTCTAAAACCAGTTTCGTGTCATCTTCGAAGCCTAAAATCGGATCCTTAAACGATACTTCCGGATCCTGACACTGATTTTAAGGCCCTCCAACACACTAAAAACGTCTTCTTTACACCTAATGGCTTTAAAATCAGTGTGGTGCCATCCTAGGACCTGGGAACTGGACTCCTCGAGGTATAGAGTAAAGGAGGGGGAAGAAGAAACACGATCTGGCCATTATCTCACACCCGCTGGCTAGTGTTTCTCTTGTGTCTCCTCCACTCTTTCTGACCATCTCTTTTTTTTTCTATATTCTATATTTATAACTCTTTCATATGTCCCCTTCTTGACTACTGTAAGCAAGTATGGTGACCTTTACCCCGCCATATAGACGTAACATCACTATAAAAGGTGCAACACAGAGAGTCAACAATTATACCTGAACTACATCATCTCGATTATCCCGGTAGACTGATGGTTTCAGGACTAACGGCTCTTCAGACAAGACACAATAGGAAGGAACAGTCTACTAACTCAGGTAGTGATGGTGGTAGACCTATGAATCACACAGCTGTGGTGGTGGTAGACCTGGAACAGTCTACCAGCTTAAGCAGTGGTGGTGGTGGTAGACCTATGGAACAGTCTACCAGCTCAAGCAGTGGTGGTGGTGGTAGATCTATGGAACAGTCAACCAGCTTAAGCAGTGGTGGTGGTGGTAGACCTATGGAACAGTCTACCAGCTCAAGCAGTGTTGGTGGTAGATCTATGGAACAGTCTACCAGCTCAAGCAGTGGTGATGGTGGAGACCATGAAACAGTCTACCAGCAAGCAGTGGTGGTGGTGGTAGACCTCATGGGAACAGTCTACTAGCTCAAGCAGTGGTGATGGTGGTAGACCTATGGCAGTCTACCAGCTCAAGCAGTGGTGGTGGTGGTAGACCTATGAAACAGTCTACCAACTCAAGCAGTGGTGGTGGTGGTAGACCTATGAAACAGTCTACCAGCTCAAGCAGTGGTGGTGGTGGTAGACCTATGAAACAGTCTACCAACTCAAGCAGTGGTGGTGGTGGTAGACCTATGAAACAGTCTACCAGCTCAAGCAGTGGTGATGGTGGTAGACCTATGATCTACCAGCTCAAGCAGTGGTGGTGGTGGTGAACCCTATGAAACAGTCTACCAGCTCAAGCAGTGGTGGTGGTGGTAGACCTATGAAACAGTCTACCAACTCAAGCAGTGGTGGTGGTGGTAGACCTATGAAACAGTCTACCAGCTCAAGCAGTGGTGGTGGTGGTAGACCTATGAAACAGTCTACCAGCTCAAGCAGTGGTGGTGGTGGTAGACCTATGGACTCAACCAGCTCAAGCAGTGGTGGTGGTGGTAGACCTATGGAACAGTCTACCAACACATGCAGTGGTGGTGGTGGTGGACTGGAACAGTCTACCAACTCAAGCAGTGGTGGTGGTGGAGACCTATGGGACTCTACCAGCTCAAGCAGTGGTGGTGGTGGTAGACCTATGGAACAGTCCTACCAACTCAAGCAGGTGGTGGTGATGGTAGACCTATGGAACATCTACCAACTCAAGCAGTGGTGGTGGTGGTAGACCTATGGAACACTCTACCAGCTCAAGCAGTGGTGGTGGTGGTAGACCTATGGACAGTCTACCAACTCAAGCAGTGGTGGTGATGGTAGACCTATGGAACAGTCTACCAGCTCAAGCAGTGGTGGTGATGGTAGACCCATGGAACAGTCTACCAACTCAAGCAGTGGTGGTGATGGTAGACCTATGGGTCTACCAACTCAAGCAGTGGTGGTGGTGGTAGACCTTGGAACAGTCTACCAACTCAAGCAGTGGTGGTGATGGTAGACCTATGGAACAGTCTCCAACTCAAGCAGTGAGGTGGTGATGGTAGACCTATGAAACAGTCTACCAGCTCAAGCAGTGGTGGTGGTGGTAGACCTATGGAACAGTCTACCAGCTCAAGCAGTGGTGGTGGTGGTAGACCTATGAAACAGTCTACCAACTCAAGCAGTGGTGGTGATGGTAGACCTATGGAACAGTCTACCAACTCAAGCAGTGGTGGTGATGGTAGACCTATGGAACAGTCTACCAGCTCAAGCAGTGGAAGCAACAGCACTAGTAAGCTTTTTATTATATATATCTTCTATTATTGTGCCTATATCTTGTTTATTATTAGTTTATATGTGTTCTCTCGTCTACAACTCTTTCTGTATATAAACAGTGAAGATATCCTCAGTAATGTGGTAAAGTATAATTAACGGATAGATAGAGAGAAAGAGGTAGAAAGATCTATCTATCTATCTACTACGGTTAAGGGTTCATTTTGGTAGGTGTTAGTTAAGGGTTCATGTAGGAAGAAGTAATTTAAAGGTACATTTAGGAAGAAGTCAACTATTTAGTTTCAATTATTTAGTTGCAAAGGTTGAAATATTAATTAATTTTCTCATTTACCAAAGAATAAGGTGTTGGGTGTCTCTCTCTCTCTCTCTCTCTCTCTCTCTCTCTCTCTCTCTCTCTCTGGCGTTGCGACAGTGTATATATAAAGAGGATGAGAAAAAGAGATGGATAATAAGGGAAAGAAAGAGAGAGAGAGAGAGAGAGAGAGAGAGAGAGAGAGAGAGAGATAAGAAGCAGCAGGCCATAAGACGGACAAGATAAGCTATACGGTCAATACCCCACCGGGGAAGCAAAAAACTAACTTATTTGCCATTCCACGCAGCTAACTTATGCTGCCAACAGCTGACCCATGAAGCTATATTAAGCTACCATCTGATCCAGGAAGCTATATTAAGCTACCAGCTGACCCAGGAAGCTATATTAAAGGAACAGCTGACCCAGGAAGCTATATTAAAGGAACAGCTGACCCAGGAAGCTATATTAAGCTATACAAAGTCAACAGCTAACTTGAAAACTCGTATTAAGACAATAGCTGACTAATAGCTGAGACAGGACGGCAAGGAAAAGAGTAACTTACAGCTAAAACACCGGCTAAATCTGGCGGGCTTAGAGAGGATCACGCTAACAGCTAAGGTCCGGGGGCTCTCTCTCTCTCTCTCTCTCTCTCTCTCTCTCTCTCTCTCTCTCTCTCTCTCTCTCTCTCTCTCTCTCTCTCTCTGTAGCCTGGCGCTTATTAACATCTAAATTCACTTTTGTACGTGAACAACAGCCTCCTGACCACAACCACGACTACCACTATTACTACCACCAGCCCCACCACTATCACTACCACCGCGACCACTCTTACTACCACTACCACCAATACCACTATTACTACCACCACTACCACTAATACTACCACTACTACTACCACCACCACTATTACTACCATCGCTACCACTATTATTACCACCACCACTACTACTACTACTACCACCACCACTACTACTAACACTATCACTAGTACCACTATTACTGCTACCACTACCACCATTACTGTCACCCCTACCACTATTAACACCACCACTACTACTATTACTACCACCACCACCACCATTCTTAATTTATACTATACACTTTGATATGTAATTAAAATATTCTCTCAGTTGGAATACGAATTATCTTAACATTACTTAAAATTAGTTTGTTATATTTAGATTATATTAATACCGTGCAAAACGTATACATAGTACATATACATTATACATGTCTATAACTAGGTAGATGGAATACATATATATATACAGTATACATAGGTCTCGAGTATACATATTTTTATAAATTCCTTACCTAAAATAAAATTGAATTTCCTCTTGTGTAATTTTTCATATAAATTATTAGAGTTGTAAGGGGATTTAGTGTGTGTGTGTGTGTGTGTGTGTGTGTGTGTGTGTGTGTGTGTGTGCGTGCGTGCGTGTGTGTGTGTGTGTTTATTGTTTGATTCTCTAATATACACAACAGATTCCTCCCATCACTAACCATGTTTTATACACATACAAACAAACAAACAAACAAACACAAACATAGATTTTGAGCAACGTGACAAATAAAAGTCGTCGTGGATATTAATATTTTGGTAGAATTTTATTTATTCTGATTTTGAAAAAAAAATTGTAAATGATAATAATCTTAATTTGGGGTGGAGGGCCGTGG
Organism: Homarus americanus; assembly: GCF_018991925.1. Classification (NCBI taxonomy): domain Eukaryota; kingdom Metazoa; phylum Arthropoda; class Malacostraca; order Decapoda; family Nephropidae; genus Homarus; species Homarus americanus. The sequence goes on from NW_024720711.1 coordinate 2,277,689, forward strand.
TGTCCAACCCTCAGATAAGAGTATTAGACGTTGATTGATGGACTCTCTCTCTCTCTCTCTCTCTCTCTCTCTCTCTCTCTCTCTCTCTCTCTCTCTCTCTCTCTCTCTCTCTCTCATCTGCTCAATGTTTACAATACCGGCCCTGACGAGAAGTTCCTGCCGAATGAAAGTTTTATTGTCGAGTTGTTTGCCAGTTGTAGAGTCATTGTAGAGTTGTTTGCCAGTTGTTGAGTCATTATAGAGCGTTTGCCAGTTGTAGAGTCTCTGCAGAGTTGTGTTGCCCCACACGCACACACACACACACACACACACACAGATAGATATAACTAGCACACATAAACTAACCATCTCTCTCTCTCTCTCTCTATATATATATATATATATATATATATATATCTCTCTCTCTCTTTCTCTCTCTCTATTTCTGCTAAAAAAAGAAAGGGAGGGAGGAGGCGAGGTAGTGGTGTTGAAGTATGGTGATGGTGTTGGGGGAGTAGAATTGAGTGGTGGTGTTGAGGAGTAGGGTGAGTGGTGTTGAGGTATGGTGAGTGGTGTTGGGGAGTATGGTGAGTGACATTGCTTGGGCGGGTGGTGAGGCTGGTGTTGGCAGAGCTAGGGTGGAGTGGTGTTGGGGGAGTATGGTGAGTGGTGTTGGGGAGTATGGTGAGTGGTGTTGAGGGCTGGTAGTGGTGTTGGGGAGTATGGTGTGATGGTGTTGGGGAGTATGGTGAGTGGTGTTGGGGGAGTATATGGTGAATGGTGTTGGGGAGTATGATCTGGGGGAGTTGGGGGTGACTGGTATCAGCATGGAGGGGGAGGAAGAGGGGGCAAGAACCACTAAATCAATAGCTCCTCCTCCTCCTCCTCCTTATCATCATCCTCCTCCCCCTCCTCCTACTCCTCTCGCTGGCCGCCTCAACTCTCGTCTCATATTCTCAAACTCTCAAGTCATCTTTTTTCTCGTAACTTTCTAACTTACGATACAACAGATGAATGAAGAAACAATCGCTGGAGTCTCAAACATTCCTAAATCTTTTTTGTCTTAACTTTCTAACTTAAGGTGAAACACAAAGTCTCTTAGGATCAAATTCTCAAAATGTCGTAACTATTTGGGAATAATTACCATAAGACTAAAAGATGGTGACCTAAGGTATAGATTCACAGATGTTTGTAAGTTATTTTTATCTCTTAACTAGTGGATTTACGAGAAGACAAAGAATATGGCTGCTTAACCTTTAATTCTAAGTGGTCCTTAAGTTATATGTCTCATAAATGGCTAAATTTGGTTACGACTTACGACTTGTCTGGTCTTGTAAAGTGGAATATTCCTAAGTCTTTTTATTTTCCCGTAACGGTTTAAAAATCTTTTGCATTTGGTTGATTTTATTTACTGATACGAGACAAAGAAATATTAATGACAACAACAACACAACGGCTCAGGCTCTCTACTGGCTCAGTCATGTTAATGTTATGATATTTAATCTACTCTGTATCTGTATTCTTCTGGCTAAATAAACTGTTTCAATATCAATAACAATATAACAACACAATAATAACAACACATCCCAACAACACAACAACAACATAACAAAATAATAACAACACATCCCAACAACACAACGACAACAAAAACCAAAATACAGTATCATCTGTATACAATAAACAAACGACCCTACACACTGCCCCACTTATGTTTCCTAACCTAACCTAACCTAACCTAACCTAACCTAACCTAACCTAACCTAACCCAACCTAACCCAACCCCCAGATAACGTTAGGGTGTTTAATCGTCACCTGAAGCAAGCTTGGGGTTAATCACCAGGTGAGATAAACTGGGAGGGCTAATCTTCAAGTGATCCCAAAAAAACCAGTTTAATATTTATAATCTTAATTCATGACCAAGAGTTACGAGAGTCAGGAAACAAACAGAAGTTGTCGGGAAGTGAAGGAGGGAAGAAGGAATTGTTTTTGTCGGGAGTGAGTTACAGTAGTTTAGAGGAGGGAAGGAGGGAGGATAGGATGGAAGGAGGGAGGGAGGGTAGGGTGGATGGATGTAGACCCATGATGGAGCTGTTCTGTAGGACTTGTTCCTCTGGAGATGGAAGGAAGGAGGGAAAAAGGGTGGGTGAGAAGGAGATAAAGAGAGGAAGGAGGGAAGAAGAGAAGGAGGAGGGAAAGAAGGTGATAGGAATGGATGGATGGATATTATTATTATTTTATTATCATTATTATTATTATTATTGTTATTATTATTATTATTATTATTGTTATTATTATTATTATTACAAACACTGAGGTTACAGGTGACAGCTTACTACCACATACACCTTCACTCGGCCATAAACACAGTCTCAGCGAGCAGTGGGTCTTACAAACACGATAAGTGCATGTTATTTTGTATGCAAATTAGCTGCATATAAACCCTTTGAGTTTAACCCATGAACTGTGAGCTAATTGTACATCTGTTGAATATAATCAGTGAACAGTGAGATAATTAGATGGGTAATTTATGCAGGTTGTCTACTTTTTCTAACCAGTGCACAGTGAGGTAATTAATTGGTCTAAACCCATTAATTATGACAGGTACACAGTGGGCAAATTAACTGGTCTAAACCCATTACTTATGACAGGTACACAGTGGGCTAATTAATTGGTCTAAACCCATTACTTATGACAGGTACACAGTGGGCTAATTAATTGGTCTAAACCCATTACTTATGACAGGTACACAGTGGGCTAATTAATTGGTCTAAACCCATTACTTATGACTGGTTCACATATGCTTGGCGTCCCATTTAGGGCAGCTTGGATATCAAGCTAGTCAAATACGAAGTCACATATCAACACATCTCCCTCGCTAGCCACATATAAAGTCACATACCAACACATCTCCCTCGCTAGCCACATATAAAGTCACATATCAACACATCTCCCTCGCTAGTCAAATATGAAGTCACATATCAACACATCTCCCTCGCGAGCCGCATATAAAGTCACATATCAACACATCTCCCTCGCTAGCCACATATAAAGTCACATATCAACACATCTCCCTCGCTAGCCACATATAAAGTCACATATCAACACATCTCCCTCTCTAGCCACATATAAAGTCACATATCAACACATCTCCCTCGCTAGCCACATATAAAGTCACATATCAACACATCTCCCTCGCTAGTCACATATAAAGTCACATATTTACATAACTAACACCAAGAAAGGCTTTGGCTCGAGCCACTCAAAGAAAGATAAGAGGAAGGATTGGGTCGGTGGGGTTGGCTTAGTGAGAGCGATAAGAAGCTTAACTTAGGTGGCATGAACGAGGTCCAGTCCACGTCTCCCGGCCCAGCTAACCAAGATAACAAGGCACTAAGATATTCAACGTCTAAGATAACAGAGATATCAAACGTCTAAAATAACACTACTCTATCTAACGTCTAAGATGACACTAAGATATCTAACGTCTAAGATAACAAGACACTAAGATATTCAACGTCTAAGATAACACTGAGATATCTAACGTCTAAAATAACACTACTCTATCTAACGTCTAAGATGACACTAAGATATCTAACGTCTAAGATAACACTAAGATATCTAACGTCTAAGATAACACTACTCTATCGAACGTCTAAGATAACACTAAGATATCTAACGTCTAAGATAACACAGATATCTAACGTCTAAGATAACACTACTCTATCCAACGTCTAAGATAACACTAAGATATCTAACGTCTAAGATAACACTAAGATATCTAACGTCTAAGATAACACTACTCTAGTCTAAGATAACACTAAGATATCTAACGTCTAAGATAACACTTAAGATATCTAACGTCTAAGATAACACTAAGATATCTAACGTCTAAGATAACACTAAGATATCTAAATTTTAATAAAACCAATATAACACCATGATAACACTAGGTATCCACACTACCTTGAGGGAGGTCTTGGAAGGTAAAACCTGATGCTTGACAGTGAGTGATTTTGTAGGCTTATTGTCATGATGGTGAGACAGACAGGGTAAGAGAAAGACAGATAGACAGGGTAAGAGATAGACAGACAGACAGGGTAAGAGAAAGACAGACAGACAGGGTAAGAGAAAGACAGACAGACAGGGTAAGAGAAAGACATATATATAGATAGACAGACAGACAGGGTAAGAGAAAGACAGACAGACAGGGTAAGAGAAAGACAGATAGACAGACAGACAGGGTAAGAAAAAGACAGATAGATAGACAGACAGACAGACAGGGTAAGAGAAAGACAGACGGCGACAAACAGAGATATAAAAACAGGGACAAACAGACGGACAGAGAATATAACAAGTTGATTAATCTCTGGTATTAAAATAAACTTCATCTTTTGCATACAGAGAGAGAGAGAGAGAGAGAGAGAGAGAGAGAGAGCACTTAACAACTCTTCACATGCAAAACAGAATCATAGTTACTTAACAACACTTAACCTAAACTCAAATGGGGTCCAAATCCAAGGGGAACTAGCAGGGGTGTGAGGGGAAAGAGGAGGAGTAGGGAGATGAAGGAAAGGAGGAGGGGTTGAGGGGAAGGAGGGGGATGAGGGGAAGGAGGAGGAGGAGAGGAAGGAGGAGGATGAGGAAGGTGAGAGAGAGGGCGAAGGAGGGGGAGGGAGAGGGAAGGTTGAGGAGGTGGGGGAGCGGAGGAAGGGGTGAGGGAGGGGAAGGAGGGGGAGAGGGGAAGGAGGAGGGAGGGAGATTAGGAGGACGCCATCTGACCTTATACCCAAAAACAGTCGTCGAGAACAACTGTAATAAACCAGGATTATGTTAATGAGATGTCATCTACATAACACTGAACTATGATACGTGAATGTTTCAATACCTATCTGCCACAATGAATCAATGTTATGTTGATTCTGCAGTATGTAAATGTTTAGCGAGTGTGTTGCAACATGTCCATGAATTTCCTGTTTTTTTTTTTTTTTCAATTGTTGAAATATTGTTTGTTGATTGTGAATATTTTGCGTTTGTAAATGTGATGAATTTTGAATATTGGAGCACGAAGAGTATTTACAATTTACAGTATTACAGCCTGCGAATATTGGAACCTGTAAATATTTGCTATAGCGAACATTAAGCACACGCCAATATCATACAATGCCAATATCCCAGCGTGGGAATATGAGGTTCGCTAATATTAAAGACGCCCAAAAATTGTATTACGACCATGAAAATTAAATCCTGCGAATGTTACGATCCCTTTCTATAATAATAATAATAATAATAATAATAATAATAATAACAGCCAGAATAAACTTAGGACTGACTTAATGCTGAAGGTGAATTTTTAATACTACCGTGTATGTATGTATGTATGTATGTATGTATGAATAGCGATTTATATATAAATTGTTAAAGAAAATTTAGGACATTTATTCACATGCTATTCAGATAAAATAATGGATTAAGAGCAGACGTAGAAATACTCTAAGCTAGACTCCAACCTAAAAACAGCTATAGTTATGAAATGGCTATTAATATCCCCAGCTAAAATTTAACTATAAAATTCCCAGGTAGAATTTAACCTAGGAAAGCTATAGTTGTGAGGTTCAGTTATAAAATAATCCCCAAAGCTATATAATATAGTTAGTTATGGTAACTGCCTAGTTTTCTATGATTGGCATTTTCTCTCTCTCTCTCTCTCTCTCTCTCTCTCTCTCTCTCTCTTTCTTGGTGTTCAGGTCTTTATCCAGGCAAGATTGTAACTCACAGTGGCTTATTGAGACCACATTTTCTTCTTTCCTTCCTTCCTTCCTTCCTTCATTTACTTTTTTCTTGGTCATACTACTACTTCTTCTTCGTCTTCTTCTTCTATATTTTTTCTTCTTCATTCCCTTCTTCTTCCACCTCCTCCTCCTCCTCCTCCTCCTCCGTACTTTAAATCTCAAGTCTCTGAGGAAAAATCTTTTTAGCAGAAATGGTCCTTTTGATCCCACTGACCACCACCAGACTGAAGGAGGAGTGAGTACCTCCTTCTATATAACTCAGAGGAGAAGGAGAGGGAGAAAGAAGAGGAGGAGGAGGAGGAGGGGCATTAAAAGGCTATACCCGAGGCATCAAGGTACACGTAGGATACTCCAGAGACCCAAGGATATTGACCAAAGCTTATAAGGCCATCTCTCTCTCACTCAAAGGATCTTGAGTTGAATATTTCTGGTAAAAGGATTTTGTAAAGAATAGGGTTTTTTTAGTGTGTGTGTGTGTGTGTGTGTGTGTGTGTGGAGGTATTAAGAGTGATTTAAATGATATCCAAATTGATCTCGGGTATTAAAATGTTATCATAAATGCTGTCAGATTCAATCCTCTAAAATAATGTTGTAAATGACATCAAAATTAATTAAAGGTTTTGTATGGTAAAGGAAATAGTGATAGAGTACAGATAATTATTTTAGATTCAGCCTTCAGACTCTTATCAGCAGAAGGGAGGGTAGGGGGGGGGGGTCTCTCAAAGGTTGAACGACGACGAGCAGCTAACCAGCCAGACAGTCACCTAGCCAGTTACCATCCAGCCAGCCTGATAGTCGGTCAGACATCCAGCCAGCTCGATAGTCAGCCATCCATTCAGCCAGATAGTCACTCAGACAGCCAACCAGTCACTCAGCCAGCCAGCCAACCAACCAGCTCACCACCCAACCATCCAGCCTCTGACTTTTCTCCTCTAACATTCACGTTCGTATTTCTGGCTCCAAAGGAGAGAGAGAGAGAGAGAGATTGAATTTTTTTATATTTTAAAGTGAATCTTTCTCTTATCTGTGTATGCATAATTATCTATCTATCTATCTATCAATTTCAACACACACACACACACACACACACACACACACAAACGCAACATACATCCCCAAAATTTGAACTGAACCAGAAACTCAAATTATGAGTCACTTGAACCCACAAATGACTAACAATTAACTTCATTTCATCTTTAACTCTGAACCTAACATGTGAGAAACCAAACCATTGATGCGTAAGTGTAACATCTTCTCATCTCTCTCTCTCTCTCTCTCAACAAAGATACGCCCCATGTATCATTTGTTATGTTGGTTGGTGATGTGTCTCCTCGTGTGTGTGTGTGTGTGTGTGTGTGTGTGTGTGTGTGTCTGTGTTTTATCTGGTAATATTAATGGTGTAATCTATATGCCATGACTGTGTGTCTGTGTGTGTTGGTGAGGGGGGGTGTGGGTGTTTGAGTTTGTTGTGTGCATGTGGGGGTGTGTGTGTGTGTGTGTGTGTGTGTGTGTGTGTGTGTGTGTGTGTGTGTGTGTGTGTGTGTGTGTGTGTGTGTGTGTGTGTGTGTGTTTTGAAATGACCTGAATTACATATGGTTTCATTGGATACGTGTGTTATGGGGTGAACACACAGTCCAAGTTAACTAGGATGTGATTATTTTGTCAGTGGTGTTGCAGGAGCTGGTGTTGTCATGATGCAGCTGTGGTGTTGTAGGAGCTGGTGTTGTCATGATGCAGCTGTGGTGTTGTAGGAGTTGGTGTTGTAGTCATGATGCAGCTGTGGTGTTGGACAGCTGCATATGTACAAGGATCTGAGATGGCTGGTGGCGTTAATTAATACGGTGTAAGAGCTGCCTCAAACTGGTACCTGGAGATAATGGTGAAGACGATGCTGCCTCGACCCTCATCTGTACCACGTGTGTCCACCTTTCCACACCCTCATCTATACCACGTGTGTCCACCTTTCCACACCCTCATCTATACCACATGTGTCCACCTTTCCACACCCTCATCTATACCACGTGTGTCCACCTTTCCACCCCGTGATCTATACCACATGTGTCCACCTTTCCACATCCTCATCTATACCACGTGTGTCCACCTTTCCACACCCTCATCTGTACCACATGTGTCCACCTTTCCACACCCTCATCTATACCACATGTGTCCACCTTTCCACACCCTCATCTATACCACGTGTGTCCACCTTTCCACCCCGTGATCTATACCACATGTGTCCACCTTTCCACACCCTCATCTATACCACGTGTGTCCACCTTTCCACACCCTCATCTGTACCACATGTGTCCACCTTTCCACACCCTCATCTATACCACATGTGTCCACCTTTCCACACCCTCATCTATACCACATGTGTCTACCTTTCCACACCCTCATCTGTACCACATGTGTCTACCTTTCCACACCCTCATCTATACCACATGTGTCCACCTTTCCACACTCTTTCCATCTTTTTTTTTCGAATTTAAATTGTCACTAAAAATGTCACCCTTGTATCAGTCGTGGAGTGATGATCAATCTTTGCACTGGTTTATTGGTGGAGAGCAGTTAAGGTGAGGAGAGTCCATACGATGACCCTGGGCAGCTACAGTACAGAGCGTCGGCATGGCAAGGTAGTCAAGCATGTGTGTGTGTTAAGTATATGTTAGTGTGTGTGTTGCTTGTATTCAGTAGATTAAGTTAACGTATTCAAAGGGTCAATAAATCGTACTCAAGGGGTTAAACTCCTTCTTATATCACCATTTATTAAGAAGGAACGAATCAAACTCTACTCACCTTAGAGAATCCGTCTTTGTCTCGTATCTCTAAGTGAGACAGATCTGTTCTCTTATCTCCATTTAAGGCAAAACTTTGGCAAGAGAAATCTTTTGAGAATTAATCTTCGTTTTGTTGCTTAAAAGTGAGATGGATTCGTTCTTATCATACTTCGTGAATTGGGGAAAAGGGGAGGGAGGGGGCGATGGGGGGGTGAAGGAGGAAGGGGAGTGATAGAGGAGGTGAGGTCGGGGAAGAAGGAAGGGGGCGACCGGAGATGAAGACGGGCGCGGGAGTGAAGGGGAAGAGGTGGGGGGGGGGGAGGGGCAATAGGAGAGTGAGGGAGGGGAAGCGGGAGGGGCGAAAGTGGAGTGAGGCACGGGAGGTCGAGGGGAAGAGAAAGTAGGAGGGGGAGAGGGAGTTAGAGATGGGAGGGGGCGTGGGTGGGGATAGAGGAGTTAGAGAGGGATTGTGAGGGGGGAGGAGAGGGGATGGTGCAAACATAGTGGATACGGGGTGTGGGAGGGTGAAAAGAGGGAATGGTGCTGTGGGAAGAGAGAGGTTTAGGGAGAGAGAGAGAGAGGGGAGAACTTTATCTCATAAGTCATTGAGAACTCTCGTGTGTGTCGTACCTGGGGAGTGAGAGATGAGGTCTCTTATCTCTCAACTGTGGGGATGGAATTCATTATACTGTACGATCCTCTGAATTTATCTCTCTGTCCTAACTTGCGGGAGATGAGGAGAGGGGGAGGGGGAGTGGGGGGGATGGGGGGAAAGGGAGAGGAGGGAAGCGTGTGGTAGAGATAAATAGAGAAATATTTATCGGTCGAGTATTTGAGATTCCATGTTTTTTGTCATCATGCAAGAAAGATTAGATTCGTTGAGGTTAGGTTAGGTTAGGTTAGATTAGGTTATGACAGAAGGACTGGAACAGGAGGAGGAATTTAACAAACAAGCCTTTGAGACTCCATCTTTCTGTCGTATCTTAAGGGAAGGCGAAGAAACGAGAAGGACGTCAGTGTACGAACCCTATTAACTAGTCATTATAAACCCATCACACCTACCAATCACCGACCCATCACACCTACCAATCACCGACCCATCACACCTTACCAATCACCGACCCACCACACCTTTCCAATCGACCCATCACACCTACCAATCACCGACCCATCACACCTACCAATCACCGACCCACACCTACCAATCACCGACCTACACCTACCAATCACCGACCCACCACACCTTACCAATCACAACGCATCAATCATTCCAACTTTGGACTTAACCTCACACCGGGGCATCACTGGGGCAGCTCAACATACGTACACACAGGAACGCAGCTCAACAAACGTACACACAGGACGGGCATCACTTCGGGGCAGCTCAACAAACGTACACACAGGACGGGGCATCACTTCGGGGCAGCTCAACATGCACACAGGACGGGGCATCACTCTTCGGGGCAGCTCAACACACGTACACACAGGACGGGGCATCACTCTTCGGGGCAGCTCAACACACGTACACACAGGGACGGGGCATCACTCTTCGGGGCAGCTCAACACACGTACACACAGGACGGGGCATCACTCTTCGGGGCAGCTCAACACACGTACACACGGGGACGGGGCAGCTCAACACACGTACACACAGTGACGGGGATCACTCTTCAGGGCAGCTCAACACACGTACACACAGGGACGGGGCAGCTCAACACACGTACACACAGGACGGGGCATCACTCTGGGGCAGCCCAACACACGTACACACAGGGACGGGGCAGCTCAACACACGTACACACAGACGGGGCAGCTCAACACACGCACACACAGGACGGGGCATCACTCTTCGGGGCAGCTCAACACACGTACACACAGGACGGGAGCAGTCAACACACGTACACACAGGACGGGCAGTCAACACACACACAGGGACGGGGCAGCTCAACACACGTACACACAGGGACGGGGCAGCTCAACACACGTACACACGGACGGGGCAGCTCAACACACGTACACACAGGGACGGGGCATCACTTTCGGGACAGCTCAACACACGTACACACAGGACGGGGCATCACCTTTCGGGCAGCTCAACACACGTACACACAGGACGGGGCATCACTCTTCAGCAGCTCAACACACGTACACACACAGGACGGAGCATCACTCTTCGGGGCAGCTCAACACACGTACACACACAGGACGGGGCAGCTCAACACACGTACACACAGGGACGGGGCAGCTCAACACACGTACACACAGGGACCGGGCAGCTCAACACACGTACACACAGGACGGGGCATCACTCTTCGGGGCAGCTCAACACACGTACACACACAGGGACGGGGCATCACTGGGGCAGCTCAACACACGTACACACAGGGACGGGGCATCACTCTTCGGGGCAGCTCAACACACGTACACACAGGACGGGGCAGCTCAACACACGTACACACAGGACGGGGCATCACTCAGGGCAGCTCAACACACGTACACACAGGACGCATCACTCTTCGGGGCAGCTCAACACACGTACACACAGGACGGGCATCACTCTCGGCAGCTCAACACACGTACACACAGGACGGGGCATCACTCTTCGGGGCAGCTCAACACACGTACACACGGGACGGGGCATCACTCTTCGGGGCAGCTCAACACACGTACACAGGGACGGGGCATCACTCTTCAGGCAGCTCAACACACGTACACACAGGACGGGGCATCACTGGGCAGCTCAACACACGTACACACGGGGACGGGGCATCACTTCGGGCAGCTCAACACACACACACAGGACGGGCAAGAAACACGTCAACATGATAATGGCCCTAATAATTCACCCCCAAGGCCTCTCTTTTGTAACCTGGTCCATTGAGCCGAGTTTTCTGTCCTGTTTGTTCAAGTCATCCAAGCCTGTGATAGTGTGTGTGTGTGTGTGTGTGTGTGTGTGTGTGTGTGTGTGTAATAATAATAATAATAATAATTAACGGTTTATTGAAAGTTCTGCAGCCCGAAGGCTGAAAATACATTGGGCATAAATGACTTATTACATACATTGGTGGTTTAACAAAAGCCTTCATTAGAGAAAGGTAAAGGAACATACAGTGAACATACAGATTAATGTAGGTGTTGAACAGCAAAACGTAGTGTAGTAACTCCCTCCCAGATGGTGTTAGGAGGACTACGTGGTGTAGTAGTTCCTCACAGATGGTGTTATGAGGCCTCACGTGGTGTAGTAATTCTCACAGATGGTGTTAAGAGGCCTCACGTGGTGTAGTAATTCTCACAGATGGTGTTATGAGGCTCGTGGTGTAGTAATTCCCCACAGATGGTGTTATGAGGGGCCTCACGTGGTGTAGTAATTCCCTCACAGATGGTGTTATGAGGGCTCACGTGGTGTAGTAATTTCACAGATGGTGTTATGAGGCCTCACGTGTAGTAACTCCCTCCCAGATGGTGTTAGGAGGGACCTCACGTGGTGTAGTAGTTCCCTCACAGATGGTGTTATGAGGGGCCTCACGTGGTGTAGTAATTCCCTCACAGATGGTGTTATGAGGGCCTCACGTGGTGTAGTAATTCCCTCACAGATGGTGTTATGAGGGGCCTCACGTGGTGTAGTAATTCCCTCACAGATGGTGTTATGAGGGGCCTCACGTGGTGTAGTAATTCCCTCACAGATGGTGTTATGAGGGGCCTCACGTGGTGTAGTAATTCCCTCACAGATGGTGTTATGAGGGGCCTCACGTGGTGTAGTAATTCCCTCACAGATGGTGTTATGAGGGGCCTCACGTGGTGTAGTAACTCCTTCACATATGGTGTTATGAGGGGCCTCACGTGGTGTAGTAATTCCCTCACAGATGGTGTTATATGAGTGAGGTGTGGTTCCAGGCCTTCCTATCGTAGACGGATTAACACATCGCTGGTAGTTGGGTCTCACGGGCCGTTATCACTGGGTACCTGGGACCTCACTGTGTGAAAGGTCAACTTGGGTACCACTGTTACTGTTGAGTTGTTCTCACTGACTTAAGCACTGTTCACCACTGTTCACCTCTGTTTAACACTGGTTCCATTTCTTTCCTAAATGAAATAGTAACTTCTGGCGTGAACTTGTTGATATTCCGGTGGGGAGGAGGGTTCAGGGGAGGGAGTTGGTATGGGCCAACATAACAGTTGACCTGGCTGCTCCGAGAGGAGCGCCAGGTACGTCTTGACCCTTCGGTGGTCAAGGATGTAGTGTGTGTGTGTGTGTGTGTGTGTGTGTGTGTGTGTGTGTGTGTGTGTGTGTGTGTGTGTGTGTGTGTGTGTGTGTGTGAATTTCTTTTTCAAATTTGCCGCAGATAGCAGTTAGTTTATTGTGCACCCCATACTCCTTCTGTTAGCTGTGGTACAAATATGATTACACAGTTGAGGCCACAGAAGATGTTTATCAGACCTCTGTGATCAGGACATTGTAGCGTTGAGTGTTACCGAGTATTTCCAGTACAAAGTTTGTTTAGTTCGTTGCATAGAAGCTTGATTAGCTATTAAATAGGACATATGGACAAAGTTTTAGTATATTAACTATCTTGCCATCAGAGATAAAGAGCTGTACCATTACATACACAGTGTGCTTGGATGTGTCCGGCTTCAGAGACAAGCGGGTGACAATCTGAGTTTAGGGTATCAAGAGCAAGTAGTGAGGATAAGGAGTCAGTGATGATGAGATTGTCAGTAGCAGTGATAGAGTGTGTGTTGTTGAGGTGTATACCCTCCCTCTGGTGACATTGTTGTTGTCAGCTGGGACCTACACAGTACTTCCCGCTGTTGGTTCTCGTGAAGGTCGTCGTTAAGTTTACGAGCGAGTACTTAAGTTTATGACATTTTAAATGGTATACATCGCCCCACTCTATGACCGAGATATTATGAGTCCCCTAATACCTGCCTCATAAGGAATGCTGCCCCGCCCCCGCCCCGACCCGATCCCGCTCCCGTTCCCGTCTCCGCCACCGCCTCGGGGCGCCCATCGCCCTCGCCATATAGACAATAGTGGGATTATATTGTTACCTTTTCCGTTTTATTTGTGTGTGTGTGTGTGTGTTCCTTCAATGGGCCATTTTTCGTACAATATAATATAATCGAATCAATGTTTACCTATGTAAACCTGAACTGTCTAGTTACTGTATATACTGAATCAATGTGAACTTTTATGGCGATTTTAGTGAATTTCTGTCTCTCTCTCTATTTCTATGTATGTATGTATATATGTATGTATGTATGTATGTATGTATGTATGTATGTATGTATGTATGAGTGAAGAACTACCCAAGACAAATTTAGAGTTTTACAGTAATATAACTCATAAGGTTATCTAATTACATAAGACCTGACAGTACAAGCATCACAAACAAACGCAAAAAAACCAAAAATAAAATACACACACAAAACACAAATAAACATAAACCCAAACAAACGAGGTTAAGGCTGTAAACACAAAGACTTAATGGCGTGATTGTGTACCAGTAAAAGTCATTCTATTCTTACTAAGGTATTTAAAATGACCTAATGTTGAATAGGGGTGCGGAGGCTGAGTAGGTAGAACACTCGCCTCCCATCCTAAGGGTCATTGGTTTGTGCCCGAGGCACTCCTAGTCCACCCAGCTGTGAATGGGTACCTGACTGTGGAGCTTAGTAAGTGAAGGAGGTCGAGTAAGAATGTCGGTTATGCTGTCTCCTTGTGTAGGGAAGACTTGGTATGCAGTGTGATGTATCCAAACCGCCCTGAACGGATCATCACTATTTTGGGAATGAATAATTTTTTGCAATTTCGTTTTCTGGTTAATGATTGATTTTGTTTTCTTTGTTTTGATGTTTATTAGAAAATGTGAATGGGGAGAGAAAGTACATCGTCTGTGTACTGTACTGTGTAAGATCTGTCAATGTACAGTACTTTATGTGTCTCTGTTGCTCTCGCTCTGTGGTCCACTAATTTGACACATCTGTTACATACATTCCTTCACCAACCGTCACATTCTTTCATCAACCGTTATATTTCTTCACCAACCGTCACATTCTTTCATCAACCGTTATATTTCTTCACCAACCGTCACATTCCTTCACCAACCGTCTCATTCCTTTACCAACCGTCACATTCCTTCACCAACCGTCACATTCCTTCACCAACTGTCACATTCCTTCACCAACCGTCACATTCCTTCACCAACCGTCACATTCCTTCACCAACCGTCACGTTCCAGAAGCTCCGTCACCCGTGTTCATGATGTGACGGTGGACGCTGGGAGAGTAGCCTTAAATGCGTCAGTAATTGTGTTATATCTGCACTTAACTCTGACTGGTCTGTGTTGCTGTACTAGGTGAGTGGCGGAAGACTGCCAGCCCTCTCATCCCTCTCATTTACCCTCTCAGTCATCCTCTTATCTCACTCACCCCTCTATCCTCCACCCATTCTGACATAGCTCCTCCTACCCTGACATTGCTCCACCCACTCTGACAGTTCCACCCATCTGACATAGCTTCACCCACTCCATCATAGCTCCTCCTACTCTCACATAGCTCCTCCCACTCTAACATAGCTCCTCCCACTCTAACATAGCTCCACCCACGCTGACATAGTTCCTCCTACTCCGACATAGCTCCACCCAATCCAACATAGCTACACTCACTCTCACATAGCTTCACTCACTCTCACTCTCACATAGCTCCTCCCACTCTAACATAGCTCCTCCCACTCAAACATAGCTCCACCCACGCCGACATAGCTCCACCCACGCCGACATAGCTCCACGCAGTCTGACATAGCTCCTCCTACTCCTGCATAGTTCCACCCATGCCGACATAGCTCCACCCAGTCTGACATAGCTCCTCCTACTCCTGCATAGTTCCACCCATCTGACATAGCTTCACCCACGCCGACATAGCTCCACGCAGTCTGACATAGCTCCACCTACTCCCACATAGCTTCACCCACGCCGACATAGCTCCACCCAGTCTGACATAGCTCCTCCTACTCCTGCATAGTTCCACCCACTCTGACATAGCTCCACCTACTCCCACATAGCTCCACCCACGGCGACATAGCTCCACCCACTTCCACATAGCTCCACCCACTCCGGTATCACCTCCTGTCTACACTTTACAGTGACACACAGACACCGACACAAGTCCAGTATATTTACAAATGGAAATTATATTGAGAAAGTTCATGTTTTGAGAGACACAACTTCACAAGTGCCGAATTTATCGACATACTGTAGCAGTCAGGCGGAATCTGGGTGGGCGGGGCTCTGATGGGTGTCGATTTCAAGCTTTTTGATTGGCTATTGACTCAGTGGGCGTGGCCAAGTGTGTCTATTTCAAGCTTATTGATTGGCTATTGACTCGGTGGACGAGGCTTGATGTGTGTCAATTTCATGTCATTTCATTGATTATCCCTTGTTGCATTATACATGGACAGAGATGTTCATAATAGAGTGTTCCTTTTATACCAGTGACTCATAAACTGGGACTCAGGATCAGTACAATACTTCAGGTGTGGTTCTGGGTGTCTTAAGGTACCTCTTCGATATTTAGAGCTCTGCATTCGTTTCTCATCATTACGATATTTCAGTTTCGACAAATGTCTCACAATTTTGTCATTGCCATTAACATCTGTCTTACTGGATTGTCAACTAGAGAGATTTGATTGGCTATTGACATGGTGAGCGGGTCCAGATGTGTCTATTTCAAGTTAATGATTGCTTATTAACACGATGGGCGGAGCCGAATATGTCTATTCCAAGTTATTTGATTGGTTTTTGACACGGTGGGCGGGGCCGAATATGTCTGTCTTAAGCTATTTGATTGATTAGTGACAGGATGGGCTGGGCATGGGATGCTTCATGTAACTGAAACACGAGACCAAAGCTTACAGCTAAAAATAATGCCTTGAATATTGTGTCATCTCTGCACAGTAAGTAACAAGACTTGGAGAGGATAAGACGCCTCGCTAATGGAACTGAATCCACTTAGAGAAAAATTAGTTGTAAAGTGATGGTTTGTCGTAGAGAAACGCGAGTTTTTTGTTTTTTTGTGTTTTAGTGAAGAGACCGTTCCATGGCGTGTGTTGTGTAATTGATGATTTAGATGTTGTGAGATAATTGGTAGAAAATGTTTAGCAACGGATGGGATTATTTAAGAATCTTGAGCAGAGTATGTAGATATATACAGTACACACTGTCTTCACTTGTTGTAGACCTCACACATCAACAAGTGAGGACAGTGTAAGGTAATATATATATATATATATATTTATATATATATATATATATATATATATATATATATATATATATATTTTTATATATATATATATATATATATATATATATATATATATATATATATATATATATATATTTTTATATATATATATATATATATATATATATATATATATATATATATATTTATTTATTTATTTATTTATTTATTTTTTGAGACACCCTGTATAAGACCTCTCAGATATGAAGAGGTTACCCATAGTGTAACAGAGACTAACGTCACCCAGGACCACAGTCTCAGACACTCTTAAGGCGTATTATCACACGTAGATGAGAGAATGTTTACTTACGACAGAATCTACTTGAAATTTTGATTCAGTTTTGCACCTTTAATGTTTGTATGTGTTGTACCTTAACTAAGTCTGTTGTGTGGGTCTGTATCAACAGTTAAGAGGAATATAGATTTCAACGTAAAATCTGTTAAGAATCCATCTCTGTATCGTAGCTTAAATAACACACAGTTAAGTTCATTATCATTTCTGCAGTTACGAGAAAATCTAACATGCGAACTTTGCAGAATCTATATTTTTATCATAACTTAAATAAGATTAAGTCGTTCTCACATCTCCAGTTAGGAAGAAAGTCCAACATACGAAGCTTTGAGGACCCCAGTATTGATGTGTGTGTGTGTGTGTGTGTGTGTGTGTGTGACGTGTAGCCAATAGGAGACTGATGGAGTGTGGGTTGTGGAAATGGACGACATAAGTGTGGGAATAAAAAAGACGGAGGAGATGAAGTGAGACGCGGAGGAACTTGTAGAGACGTAAATAAGAATAAAAAATGAAGTGAAGAAGTAAATGTTTTGGACATGAGAAAGATTATAATATGTGGGAGGAATATGGTGGAGAGGGGTAGGAGTACACACACACACACACACACACACACACACACACACACACACACACGCACACGCACGCATCTACAAACATGCATATCTGTACACCGCAACCCCCCCCCCACACATTAATGCAGATGCAGATAAAGATGCATATTCAGATATGGAAATACAACAGTGAATGGAAAGAGACACACACACACACACACACACACACACACACACACACACACACATACATTACCTTACAACTATGCCAAGGTCTATCTGGGGTATATCCGGATATATCAGGGGTATATCTGGAGTATACCAGGGATTCAGGATTATATGACAGCCAGGGAGTGAAAGGAAAAGCTGTAACCTGAGCGGATATATGCGACAGGAGATGCCTAGATGTCACAGCCACTCGTCCGTCCACTATGCGAGTGTGTGTGTGAGGGTGGGATCTCTCCTGGCCTATTCCTACCCTTTTCTCCTCATTTCTTCCTCGACATCCTTTTTTTCCCTTCCTCTTCCCCTCCACCTTCACCACTCCCCTTAAATTCATTTATCTCATTAGCTAAAAGTTATACTCAAATTAGGGTGTGCGGTGGTCGAGTAGATACAACGCTCGTCCCCTGCCCTACGTGTCCCCGGCTTGTTCCCAGGGCTCCCCAGTCGTCCCAGTTGTGAATGGCTACCTGACCTATCCCAACCCAACCTAACCTGTGACAAGACCTCTCGAAAAAATAGTACATTACTCAGTTTAATATTGTATACACACTCTTCACCCTCAAAATGCAGTACACAACTAGCCTGTGTAAACTAAGATACTGCCCAATTCTCTTCCTTCTTCACCCCCCCCACTTTTTCCACCCTCCTCCTCCTCCAACCTGGTCTTCCACTCCATTCCTCCTTGCTCCCTCATCCACCTTCTTTCTTCCCTACCCCTCATTCTTTCCTCCCTCCTCTGACTGCTTCTCCTTCTTCCTCCTTCCTTCTTCTTCCTACCCCCTCTTCCCCCATCCTCTCTTCCCACTCTTAAATGCCATACGTTAATAAGCTTGAAAATGTACTATAATATATGTTACATAGCAAGTAGTAGCAATTAGGAATGAATGTTAGAAAAGAAAGCAGAGAAAGTATGAGTGAAAGCAGACTGACTTTTACACAGCAAGAGGGAGTGAAAGCATCTCGAGAAGACAAAGTAATTGGTAGGAATTTGATCTATCCAGAAAGTGAAAAGCTACTGAAGAAAGAATACAAAGTGAAAGCTACCGTCTTCTGCACACACACACACACACACACACACACACACACACACACACACACACACACACACACACACACACACACACACACACACACACACACACACACACACACACACACACACACACCATCAACTAGGCCACAATGCTATCACTTCATCGTGCGCTCTCCAGTGATATTGTGTGGAAGCGCCGTGACAGACAAACGGACACTGGCGCTCCTTCGCCAGGCGGGAGACGACGATTCTTTCCGTCTGGTGAAAGAATGAGGAGTGAAGGGAAGGTGGGGAGGAGGAGGGGAAGGGGGTGGGGCTTTGATGATGAGGGAATGAGACTGTAGTGCGGGAGGAGGAAGAGCAAGGGGAAGAGGAGTAGGAAGAGTAAGAAGAAGACAAGGAGGAATAGCAAGAGGAAGAGGAGATGGGAGTTGAGGAAGGAGGAATAAGAGGAAGGGAGGAAGAGGAAGAGAGAGCACGAGTGAGAGAGGAGGTGAGTGGGTTCTGTAATGGTGGAAAGAGGAATATGGGGAGGAGGAGGTAGAGAAGGGAAAAAAGGAAAATGAGAAGAAAGATGAGGGAGGGGAGGAGAAAGAGGGGGAAATTGATTGAAAGGGAGAGAGAGGAGAAAGAGGAGAGAGAAGAAGAAGAGGAAGAGGAAGAAGTTAGAAACAGGTAACGACGATAAAAACACATCCATATACACTGAACCCATGTACACACACACACACACACACACACACACACACACACACACACACACACGTCAAATATTCCTTTATGCTCCAAATTGAATTATATCTATCGAGTCTCTTTGTGCCATATGGGGTGGAAGTCTGTCTATCGGGGGACGGAAATGACGCGGATGGAGGGATGGATGAACGGGTGGACGTATGAATAGATGGGTGAGCGGGTGGGTGCGTGGATGGGTGGATGGATTATCACCGAGGAAGAGAGAGGGAGAATAATACATGATATGTAATGTTGGAAGGAAGAGCGAAAAGAGAAATAAAGCCGAAACAATAGATGAGAGAGAGAGAGAGAGAGAGAGAGAGTGAGAGAGCGCTTGATGACCGTGTACTACTCACCTGTGTGCAGGTTATTGGACGCCAGGTGTAGCTGTAACGCGATAGGGGAGTGTTGCCTTACTGGTTATTGGTTCACTCACACGTACACACGCATACACATACACACTCGTACACACATACATACATAGACAACTACTACTACTACTACTACTTTGCTGTCTCTCGGAATCGAGTATGACGATCGTCCAGCTGTGATACAATGATATGAGTTATTAAAGATGTCACCTTAGTTGGTGAGCTGTGAGGTGACTCGAGAGGCCGATACGGACCGGCAGGGCCGTTCACAGATGTTGCACGTGTGGAGGGCTACAGCTAGTGCTGGAGTGCTTGAGGACATTCTTGCGGTCTATCCTAAATTTGCTAACCCACAGTGCTTAGTCCTCAAGTAGAATATGACTTATATTGTATATGAACCGCTGTCCTGCATGGCAGTGAACAGTGATAGCACCCTCATGAACATAATCTATACTATTATTGAATATGACCTATACTATTATCCCTTTTGTGTATGAGATTCTTTCCTGTGTGGCAGTGAGCAGTGATAACACCCTCAGTGTCAAGACCTCACTGAATTACTTAGAATAGGCAAACTGTACACCTAACTTTGCCAATGAAGTTGTTAAGAAAGTGTGAGAGCGGCAACTGTAGTGTCTTTCCTGCACTGACGCATGTCTGCCTTGGTATGCAGTTGGGCTAACTCGAAAGTATTGACACCTCGTGTGGTGCCGCCCCCCCCCCTACAAGTCGACTTGTGAAAGAGATATAGGGGTACTTGTAAGCCCGGACCTACGGCCTAGAAAACAGTGCGTTAATGTTCGAAATAAGGCAAACAGAGTATTGGGTTTTATATCTAGAAGTGTAAGTAATAAGAGTGCAGAGGTTTTATTGCAACTATATCTTGCGCTAGTCAGGCCGCACCTCGATAATGTGGTTCAGTTCTGGTGCCCTTATTATAGAATGGATATCAATTCACTAGAGTCGGTGCAGCGAAGAATGACGAAAATGATTCCGGGACTTAGAAACCTTCCATATCAGGATAGGTTTAAGAAACTAAACTTGCATTCCCTAGAAAGACGAAGAGTGCGGGGAGATATGATAGAAGTATTCAAGTGGGTGAAAGGAATCAATAAAGGTGATATAGATAAAGTTCTTAATATCCGAGCAGGATAGGACTCGGAACAACGGATTCAAGTTGGATAAGTTTAGGTTTAGGAGGGAGATAGGAAGGAACGGGTTTACAAATAGGGTGGTGGACGAGTGGAACAAGCTTAACAACTTTGTAGTAAGTGCTGGAACGCTGGAAAGTTTCAAAGGGAGGCTGGATAGATTCATGGATGATAGAGTGGTAGTAACTCTCGACAGGAGCTGCCATGCACAGGCCAACCGGCCTATTGCAGACTCCTTATTTTCTTATGTTCTTAGTTTCCAGTAACATATGTATATATAATAAACTCACACAGAACAGAACCCCTTTGAGAGATGAATCCATGTGAAACCAACAAAACAAAAATCTTTCATCTTTTACCTGGTCCTCCTGATGTGATATACTTTTTAATATATCACAATACTATACGAGTTATTGTTAATATAGGATTAACATTGACCGAGTTTATTGTATTGTCTTTGGGTAGGTATTGTAGATCACCTGAAGATTAGCTCCACCCACTTATTTCACCTAATGCTACCTGGAGGGTTAGGTTAAGTTAGGTTAGTGATTGATGGTTAATCTTGAGAAGTAAGCTGGGTTGTTTAATCTTCAGATGATCCACTATTGTAAACATTATAATTTGTTTAAGTTTATTTACAGTGTTTTATATAATATTTAAGATCCAATGGTACTTGTTTACATAGGTTACACATGTGTTATAGACCAATGGCACCATGTCTGAATATTCTGATCTTCATTCACTTGTTGGACAACTAATTAGCACTGATTTGGACGGATTAATGACACTGTTATTGTACGTACACTTCACGGTACTTTACTCCTATCCAGTCATCTGTCAAAGGCCAGTAAGTTTTAGAGATGTGATTCCTTGCTTAAGTAAATCCTCACAAACATGGATAATACGTAGAGAGAATTGTATACATTTATTTTTGCCAATTCTCACAAAAGAAACTCATTATTATTATTATTATTATTGTTATTGCCGGATCCCTTACGACAGCTGGCTGGCGGGCGTATGACGAAACTATAAACTTTGCTTATTGTTGCCCCTGTATGATAATAACGATTATTATTATTATTATTATTATTATTATTATTATTATTATTACTACATAATACACCAGATTATATATTTATATCCCGGTACTCCCAATTATCGGCCACGCCCACCCACTAGCTGTGAGTCGGCGCCATGTTTGTTTACCTTCAAGTAAACATCACTTATTTGTTCGTTTTATTGTTGTCAAGTGTGTTTGCTTTTTTGTGCGTTTTGTCTGTTTGTCTGTTTGTTTGTTTGGTCTGTGCTCTATTTTACCGAGATGTTTACTTTGTGTTTTTTCCATCTTCGTCTTTTTAATTCTTGTTTACGTTCACGTAAGTCTGTGTTATTTTTATTTGTTTTGTTGTGTCGCTTTCTTTGTTTTATTTATGAAGTGTTTTGATTCTTGTTTTATTTCCCGCCTCTCTCTCTCTCTCTCTCTCTCTCTCTCTCTCTCTCTCTTACTGACCGGGTCCGTGAGAGCAGAATCGCGGTAGTCAATAGCAGTGTGAGAGCTTGCCAACCAGCCATCCCGCCAACCAGAATGCCATCTTGCCAGCCAATCAACCAACCAACCAGCCATCCATCCAGTCAGAAAGCTATCCAGCCAAAAAGCCACACAGCCACCCATAAAGTCATCCAGCCAACCATCCAGTTAGCCAACCATCCCGCCATCCACCAAAAAAGCCACCCACCAGAAAGACACCAACCATGAAAGCTACCCACCCAAAAAGCTACCCACCCATAATTCCACCCACCCAGAATGATACCCACCTTAAAAGTCACCCACCCCCCTGACACTCGACCCTTGAGGCTGGAACTTGGTTGGTGTGAGTTATTTATGGTCCAGTAACCGATCGCAGTAGTTGATGGATGTGGTTGACCTGACCTGACCTGAACTGACTTGACCTGACCTAACGAGACCTAAACTGACCTGACCTGACATCCGCCTAAGTGGGTGATGGATATGGTTACCTGACCTAACCTGACCTCCGCCTTAGGAATTGGCCTGACCTGACCTGACCTCTGCCTAAGGCCTAGTCAGTTCATCTTTACTGATTTATTCATAAGTTTTAAAGGAGGTCTTCTTTAGATAATGGCTGATGGTGGCGGGAGAGGAAAGGACGAGTGGGGGAGAGGGAGGGACGAGTGGTGGGAGAGGGAGGGACGAGTGAGAGAGAGGGAGGGACGAGTGAGAGAGAGAGAGGGAGTTGGGGAGGAGATGAAGGAAGAATGAAGGGGGAAAGGGACAAAGGATGGAGACGGGTAAGAGAGGTGGGAGAGGAGAGAGAGGGAGTAGGAAGTGGGAGAAGGTAGAAGGAGGGAAATGGGAGAGGGATCAAGACGGTAGGGAGGTTGTAAAGGGAAGAAGATGGAAGACGAAAAAGGAGAGAGTTCTTTCACCAGCTGTGTGTAGTCCCCATCTAATATTCGTAAAGGCAGCTGGTGGAAGGGGAGGGAGGGAAGGAAATGAAGGAAGGAGAAGGCAGAGACGGAGAAGAGGGGAGGGGGGGGGAGGGAGAGTATTTATAAGGTAGTCGTAGTCTTCCTCCTTTCCAAGTAAACAACGAACACACGAGACTTGTAAATGTAAACAATAAACACACAAAACTTGTAAACAATGAGCACACGAGACCTGTAAACTACTTAATTTTACACAATGACTTATTGCAGATCGCATCCATGTAACAGATAAAAGAAAAATTATCAAAAAAGTAACAAAAAATAAAAATAAAACACACCGGGGAGGGAGGGAAGGGAGTGAGAAAGAGAGAGAGAAGGAAGGGAGGAGGGAGTGAGGGAGTGAGAGAAAGGGAGCCTTTATGTAGTCTTCCCTCTTCTCCAGGACTGAATAGAAGATGTGTGACCTTTCAGACCAGCGTGTCCTAGAGTCCATATTAGTGGGCCTGAATGAAGGACTTTTAGGGTTTAACGTATTACCGTCCGTCCGTCCATTTGTGTACGTCTTTCAGTCCATACGTCGACCAATCCGTCCGTTTGATCACAGTACGCATGTGTAATAAAGTTGACCGACCCGAGGGCCACCAGGCGTGAATTTGTTAAGGTTTAGAAGTTGTCACCAATGAGCTGCATGACCCAGTGTCAAGGAATATTCCGAGAAGACCGGACAACTTGCCAACTGCACTGGCTAACCATTACCCCGGAACAGGATACGCAAATCTATTAATATCCAGGTTCCCAATTACTGCTGGGTAGACAGAGGCAAATGGCGTAAAGAAACTTGCCTATAGTTTCACCCTGCCCGGGGATCGAACCCGGGTCTACTCGCTGGCGGGGGAGGCATGCTGACCATTCCACCACAGGTCGCCAGGAATCTAGGTGAAGTTAGGTTAGGGCTCACATGACCCATCAGCTGGAGGCAAAGGGACCAAGACGCGGCAGTTCACCCCCAGGGTCCACTAGCACTGACCCACCCTGGAGTACTGCCAACCTCTGTGTGTGTGTGTGTGTGTGTGTGTGAAAGACAGAGAGAAGGTTGGCAGCTGGGACTAAACCTTCAGATTTATGGTGATTACCTGTCCAGTAGGTGATAGATATATTTCACCTGAATCTTTACTTAAACCTTCACCTAAAACTTCACCTACACCCCCACCTAAACCTTTTTCCTAAACTTTCACTTAAATCTTTACCTAAACTTTCATCTAAATTTTCACATATTCACCTAAACCATCACTTAAACCTTTACCTAATCATTCACCTAAACCTTCACCTAAAACATCGCCTAAACCTTCACCTAAATTGTACCCGACCCCTCACCTTCCCCTTAAACCCCTCACCTCCCCCTTAAACTCACCCCTAAAAGTACTTAATAGTTAAGGGGTAACCAAACTGATCCTTACCTGTTCTTATTTTCACTTAAGGTGATTTTCTGTGATATAATATGTATTTCCTCCTATATAATCTATTGTTAGGTTAGGTTAAATTAAGTTAGGTTAACATTGCCGTATTTAATCAGCAGATGAAATAAGCTGGGGTTGTTATTCTTTATATGATCCGATAAAAATATATATGTTTCTTATATCAAGTTTGAAAGTTTTAAAAATTTGTTAAAAATTGGACCAGATATGAATAAAAAAGAACTTCTCAGAATATAATACAAGGGAAGAAAAGTATAAGATTAATCCTTTTGGTTTTAATTTACATAATGGCTTTATTTTGTATTCACTGGAGCCGAGAACTATGCATATTAATTATAAAAAGACACTCCATGTTTAAACACTAATAAATAAGCAATGAAGAGTAACGTAGAGAAGGAAATTTTTTCTTTTTTTAACACACACACACACACACACACACACACACACACACACACACACACACACACAGGCCCCTTGTTTAAGTTAGATTATTAGGTTTGGTTTAAAACTTAGAATACGTATGGTAAGGTTAGGACTACTTAAGCTAAGTTAATTTTTTTTAGGTTAGTTTAGATCAGGTTAGTCTAAGTTAGATTAGATTTGGAAATGTTAGGTTAATTTAATATTATTATCAATAGGGTATTTAATCATCAGGTGAAATAAATTAGGGTTCCTAATGTTCAAGTGTCCGGTAATTAATGTAGGTTAATCTCTAGTCATAGTCTCACACAACCACCATAGTTTTCCCTCACCCTCACTACATTTTCTACACTAAATAGAAAACGGGTTTAATATTTACTTAAAGAAAAAAGTATAATGAAGTGGAGGACTAAAGTAATTAAATGATCGCCACTTCTTCATATCAAGGTGTAATTAGAGAAGACAGGGGGGTCACTTAGGCGAATCCAGAAGGGGCTTTATAGACGGGTAACGGGGGGGGGGCTCAAACACACAGACCTCATGGATGACCAGGTGTCATTAAAACGTCCACTAAGAATCCCCCTCCCCCCCTTCATCCTCCTCTCCTTCCCTTCATCCCTCCTTCCTTCACCCTCCCTTCCTTTCTCTTCTACCTCCTCCCCCTCCTCCTCCTCTCCTCCTCCTCCTCCTTCTGCATCTGTCTGTCTTTAGCTCAGTCAGGTGGTGATGATATTATTATTATTATTATTTTTATTATTTTTATTATTATTATTATTATTTGGTTAAGAATGGTATTATATCTCAATGGTGATTTAGGAGTTTATTTACAAAGTCTACGAACGATATGTAAAGATGGAATCATCAGGTGCCTGTTTGTATGTTTGTTTGGGTCGAGTTAATTGGTAAACAAAATGCTCATTGGTTATCGTTACAGAGAGACGCTCATTGGCCTGTATCAAGTGCCACATCTTCCCTCCTTCACCGTCTGATCTCAAACTATTTGTGGCTTCAATTTATTTACTTAATTAGTGAGACAATGAATATTAATGTGTGTAGGTGTTGGGGGGGGGGGGGAAGTCGTGAGCAGACAGCCCCCCCCCCCTTCCCGACGTTCAGTAACCTAACCTAACCATAATCTCCTGAGTGAGGTTAAAGAACCGCATCATGAAGTCATAAAGTTCGTGGATGAAATCTAGAAATAAAAGAAAAACAACACACTGAGTGACGTCACAAAGCCACTGATGACGTCATTATTCAGACTTAACTGGAGGATGAGACAGCCAATCATCGACGAGGAAGATGATGAGGCAATCATATCTGGAGGGCAAGAAGGGATTATGTGTGTATGCGTGTGTAGCCTCATAGATCTGCGGCTTAACTAACTCAGCTAGGGTAGCTACTTTTGTATTAGTATATTTAATGAAAAAGTAGTAGTATTGATATAGAGAGACAAGTATCATATTTTTATTTATTTTTTATACATACAGTATATAGGCCTCACCCTCACCTCTCACCTGTAATGGTGTCTGGGTAGAAACGGTCTAAGGTGTCTGGGCATGGGGTCGTTCCACCACCACAGCCCAGTCCGCCCCTCTGGATGGTCCTTAGCTTCTCAGGGGTGACAAGGTTTGAAGTCGTTGGGTCTGGGTCATTGTCTCACTAATTAAGTAAATAAATTGAAGCCAAAAATAGTTTGAGATCAGACGGTGAAGGAGGGAAGATGTGGCACTTGATACAGGCCAATGAACGTGCCTCTGTCGTTTTGGTTGCCCCTAAATTTATCTCCATTGTGAACGGCATTGTCGGCATGAAAGGCAGTGTCCTGTACAATGGCACGCAGTCTGAGTTCTTCCCCATCGAAACGGAGGTAGAACAAGGGAGTTTACTGGCACCAACCCTCTTTTCCATTTTCTTGTCTGCCTTCCTTACTCATGTTAAAGCCAATTAAGCTGGCGAGGTGGACATCGAATACTTGATGAAGGGACTTTTCAACATAAGACGACTCCAGGCAGGAACAAAGGTGTCGGCAGCTTCCATCACTGAACTTCAGTATGCAGACTACCTCACCCTCGTCGCTCACACTGAACGTGACCTATATGAGATCTAAAGCACCTACGCAGATGTGTATGCACACTTCGGCCTTGAGGTGAATGCACGTAAGACTCAGATTCTCTTCGAGCCTGTCCCTGGTTCACCCACACCTCTACCATCCTTCCAGCTTAACGGTACTACCCTCTCTAATGTTACCCACTTTCAATACCTTGGCTCCCACCTGTCCACGACTGCGGACATCGATGAAGTGATTCAACATCGGATCAGATGTGCATCTGAAGCCTTTGGCAGACTTCTATACCCGTGTCTTCAGCTGTAGGGAGCTGAAATTATCTACAGAGCTGCACGTATATCGAGCAGTGGTCCAGCCCACCCTGATGTATGGCAGCGAGACTTGGGTCACATACAGGAGGCACCTTAAAGCACTTGAAAACTTTCACCAACGTAGTCTACGTTCCATCTTCCGAGTTCGCTGGGAAGACAAGAGAACAAATGACAGTATTTTCGCTGACACCAACTGTAGGAGCATCGAAGCTACCATTATCCATGAACAACTACGTTGGACTGGCCACGTTACCAGCATGGACGACAGTAGATTGCCAAAGCAGCTACTTTACAGTCACCTAACGAATGGTAAACGAAACGCCGGCGGGCAACTGAAAATGTATAACGATAATGTTAAGACAAACCTGAAAAAGTACCAAATCGACCCCCTCACCTGGGAGACGATCACTCCACACCGTAACGCTTGGAGGAGCACCACACGAGAAGGTGTCAATGCTTTCGAGTTAGCCCGACTTCATACCGAGGCAGACAAGCGCCAGTGTCGGAAAGATGCTGCCGCCGCCCCTCCAGCACTAGCTGTAGCCCTTCACACGTGCAACATCTGTGGACGGCTCTGCCGGTCCCGTATCGGCCTCTTGAGTCATCTCAGCGCTCACCAACGAAGGTGACATCCTTAATAACTCAAATTATTGTATCATAGCTGGATGATCGTCATACTCGATTCCCAGTGACAACAAAGTAGTAGTAGTAGTGTAGAGAGAGACGGGCAGGCGGACTGGATCATGTTGATACAGAAAGTATAAAAAAAAAACTAAACCTTCAAATGTATTATAAAAATCTCCCCCCTTTTCTGTTTGTTTCGTTAAATATCTTAGAAAATATAGAAAGCGATCATGGCGGCGGCCTCACCAGCTGATGTCAGGGGGGAATTGACTACCTTCACAGGAGTGGTGGAGGAGGAAGATGATGGGAGAGAGAGAGGAATGAGGCTGAGGAGGAGGAGGAGGAAAGTAGGTAGAGGAAGAGAAAGGAGGTAGAGGAAGAGAAAGGAGGTAGGGAAGGAAGGAGAGGGGGTGTACGAGTATGGGGAGCGTCGCTAGAGATTTGGAGGAAGGAGGAGTGAAGGTTAAAGAGAGGGAGGAGGAGGAGAGAGGAGGGGAGGGATAAAGAGGTGAGTAGGAGGTTGGGGAGGAGGAGGAAGGGGAGGGAGGATGGAAGAAGGAGGACAGGAGAGTAGGAGTACGGGGAGGAGAGCTCAAATGTAGGAGTAGGAGTAGGAAGAGTATGGAGAGGTAGAGTCATGATGATGAGGAGGAGCCATACAGAGGAGGAAGAAGAGTCACGAGGAAGAGGAGGCAAGACTCATATGGAGGAGGAAGAGTCGTGATGAGGAGGAGAAGAAGAAAAGATGGTGGGGGAGGGATGAGAAAGACAGAGCCCAGGTCATAGGTCAGCCTCATCAAAGACTTAACACCTATTCACCCTGACTGACGTAGGTATCTAATTGACCCATGACCCATGATATGTGGGCGAGTGTATAAAGTAGTACAGGAGAGACATGTGGGTGTGTGTGTGTATGAGACAGCACAGTAGACATGTGGGCGGGCCGTGTGTATAAAGGATGAGGTTTGAATTAACTATGAGCTCATCTTGTATGAAGTTACTTAATGTCAGGTAAGGAGAGACCCAGCCAGTGTTATTGTTGTGCTACCTGTGTGAGGGAGGACAGGTGGTGATGGAGGGTGAGGGAGGACAGGTGGTGATGGAGGGTGAGGGAGGACAGGTGGTGATGGAGGTCGAGGGAGGACAGGTGGTGATGGAGGTGAGGGAGGACAGGTGGTGATGGAGAGGTGAGGGAGGACAGGTGGTGATGGAGGTGAGGGAGGACAGGTGGTGATGGAGGGGGGGGACAGGTGGGTGATGGAGGTGAGGGAGGACAGGTGGTGATGGAGGGTGAGGGAGGACAGGTGGTGATGGAGAGCGAGGAAGGACAGGTGGAGGGGTTATATTTCCAGTGTAGTGATGGAGGTGGGAGGGAGGGAGGGAATAAGGGGGGAGAGGAAAAACTCAGTTAAGTGATAGAGAGAAAAGATTTAAAGAGGGAGAAAAAGAGACACCCAGACTGACAGACACCCAGACTGACAGACACCCAGAGACACACCCAGACTGGACAGACACCCACACTGACAGACACCCAGACTGACAGACACCCAGACTGACAGACATTCAGACTAACAGACACCTAGACTGACAGGACACCTAGACTGACAGACACCCAGACTTGACACCCAGACTGACAGACACCCACATTGACAGACATTCAGACTAACAGACACCTAGACTGACAGACACCTAGACTGACAGACACCCACACTGACAGACATTCAGACTAACAGACACCTAGACTGACAGACACCTAGACTGACAGACACCCAGACTGACAGACACCCAGACTGACAGACACCCAGACTGACAGACACCCAGACTGACAGACACCCAGACTGGACAGACACCCACACTGACAGACATTCAGACTAACAGACACCTAGACTGACAGACACCTAGACTGACAGACACCCACACTGACAGACATTCAGACTAACAGACACCTAGACTGGCAGACACCTAGACTGACAGACACCCACACTGACAGACATTCAGACTAACAGACACCTAGACTGACAGACACCCAGACTAACAGACACCCACACTGACAGACACCCAGACTAACAGACACCCAGACTAACAGACACCCAGACTGACAGACACCCAGACTGACAGACACCCAGACTGACAGACACCCAGACAAACAGACACCCAGACTAACAGACACCTAGACTGACAGACACCCACACTGACAGACACCCACACTGACAGACATCCAGACTAACAGACACCTAGACTGACAGACACCCAGACTAACAGACAATCAGACAGACAGACAGACAGACAGACAGACAGACAAAGGGTAACTCTGTACCACAATGTGTCTAATGTCATCATATATAAACAAAAGACTATTGAAGTGTGTGTGTGTGTGTGTGTGTGTGTGTGTGTGTGTGTGTGTGTGTGTGTGTGTGTGTGTGTGTGTGTGTGTGTGTGTGTGTGTGTGTGTGTGTGATACAGAGACTCTCGCAGCTGCTACACTGACAAGTCTCACACAATAGTACCATCACTACACACCAACCATCTGCTAACGAGAGCATCTGTGAAGGTACACTTAGGTTAGGTTACGTTACGTTAGGGTAGATTACGTTAGATTAGATTATGTTAGATTAGATTATGTTAGATTGGATTACGTTAGGTTAGATTACGTTAGGTTAGATTATATTAGGTTAGATTAGATTATGTTAGATTATATTCGGTTAGATTATATTAGGTTAGATTATATTCGGTTAGATTAGATTATGTTAGATTGGATTACGTTAGGTTAGATTACGTTAGGTTAGATTATATTACGTTAAGTTAGATTATGTTAGATTATATTCGGTTAGATTATATTAGGTTAGATTATATTCGGTTAGATTAGATTAGGTTAAGAAGTCGAATGGTATCTGAAAAAACACACTGACAGAGAGTCTGGTGTACACGTGTTAGTCTGTTGTATAAATGATTCTTCGTAGACAGAGGCTACAGATGAACTACTGTTAGCAATGGAATGTACAGTATACATGAGCACCTGAAGATTAGGCACCTCAGCTTATTTTACCTGGTGATTAAAACACCTTAACGCTAACCTAACCTAACCCAACCCAACCCTCGTGCTGCAGAAACCCTCCATTTTCCCGGTACAGGTCCACCTTTGGGAATAGATTTGACAGTATCATTTGTCAGATCTCACCCCGCTCCATTTATATGAGAGAAAAAAATACTCTCTCTTTCTTCACACAACCCATTATCCATCACCCATATCCCATCACCTCTACCCATCACCCAGGACTCACCATCTTCACCCATACACCCATCATCATCATCACCCTCCATTCACCACAGTTAGCTCCATGCTATCCAGTCATGCACGCACACCGCTGCTTCCTGGAGTTCCCGTTTCCTAACACACAGTAAACACAAACACTTAACATACAGTGCACACAAACACTTAACACACAGTAAACACAAACACTTAACACACAGTAAACACAAACACTTAACACACAGCCAATATTATGTACGAGAGAGTTGGTCTTGGGAGTAATATGAGATTAAGATAATTGAATTTGTGTGTGTGTGTGTGTGTGTGTGTGTGTGTGTGTGTGTGTGTGAGGAAGGTTATATGTTGAGCATGTAGTCCTTAGTCTTAATGGACCGTAATAAATTTCATTAAATTAATTTTGGTTAGATTTCGCTACCTTGGGACCCATTAGTACTGGGACCCATTAGTACTGGGACCCTTTAGTACTGGGACCCATTAGTACTGGGAGCCATTAGTACCGGGACCCTTTAGTACTGGGACCCGGGACTACCTGGGACCCATTAGTACTGGGACCCATTAGTACTGGGACCCTTTAGTACTGGGACCCATTAGTACTGGGAGCCATTAGTACCGGGACCCTTTAGTACTGGGACCCATTAGTACTGGGACCCATTACCACTGGGACCATTGAAGTACTGGGACCCATTAGAACTGGGATCCTTTAGTACTGGGACTCATTAGTACTGAGACCTATTAGTACTGGGACCCATTAGTACTGGGACCCATTAGTACTGGGACCCATTAGTAGTGGAACCCATTAGTACTGGGACCCATTAGTACTGGGGCCCATTAGAACTGGGGCCCATTAGAACTGAGACCCATTAGAACTGGAGCCCATGAAAACTGGGATCCCTTAGTACTGAGACCCATTAGTATTGGGACCCATTAGTACTTGGACCCTTTCGTACTGGGACCCTTTAGTACTGGGACCCATGAGAACTGGGTAGTACTGGGACCCATTAGTACATTAGAACTGGGACCCATTAGTACTCATTAGTACTGGGCCCCATTAGAACTGGGATCCTTTAGTACTGGGACCCATTAGAACTGAGAACTGGGATCCTTTAGTACTGGGACATTAGGGACCCATTAGTAGAACTGGGGGCCCATTAGAACTGGGACGCATTAGAACTGGGACCCATTAGAACTGGGATCCTTTAGAACTGGGATCCTTTAGTACTGGGACCCATTAGAACTGGGACCCATTAGAACTGGGGCCCCATTAGAACTGGGACGCATTAGAACTGGGACCCATTAGAACTGGGATCCTTTAGAACTGGGATCCTTTAGTACTGGGACCCATTAGAACTGGGACCCATTAGTACTGAGGCCCATTAGAACTGGGACGCATTAGAACTGGGACCCATTAGAACTGGGACCCATTAGTACTGGGACCTATTTAACCTGCAATCAGACCCACGAGCCAGTCGAGCTTTACAAGAATTACTGACCATTTTTAGTATAACTTTCGCCAGTGCGGGCAAAGGTCTGGCGAAGGTCCGTCTGATGTACAGTTGTCATAAGCGGGAGGAGAAGAACGTCAGGTGTTGGTGATTGCTCGTGCTGGCGCTCCCTCTTTGTGTTTTATGGTGCAGAGGCTTCATTGTTTTTTATTTTGTGTGTGTGTGTGTTTGTTTCTCATTCCGGAGGTGGACAAAACACTCGACTAAGGTGTAACTTGAGGGAGTTGTGACTGATGGAGTATACAATGTTGTTTTTATTGCTTTCTGTTGTTCATACATACATACATACATACATACATACTGTACACACACACACACACACACACACACACACACACGCGACACCAATTTTTCATTCTTTCCGGTTGGCTGTTCCCGATCTTTTTATACCCACGCCACCAAAAATAACAACAATAACAACAACAATCAACAACAAAAACACGTATGGGTACTTTCAAGTTGACCAGCCAACGTGTGTAAATGTCTCTCTCTCATAAAACTCATGTCGGTGATATTACTTTAGGAAACAGAGATAAGAGACATGGGTGTTTGTATGAATGGGGGCTGTTTGTGTATGAATGGGGGCTGTTTGTGTATGAATGGGGGCTGTTTGTGTATGAATGGGGCCTGTTTGTGCATGAATGGGGCCTGTTTGTGTATGAATCGGGCTGTATGTGTATGATTCGCTTTATATGCTTGCTTGATTGTATCGTGAGTATGATTGTTTGTGTGCATATGTGTTTGTTTTCTGTGTTTGTGATTTTTTATGTGCGCGTCTATGTATGTGTGTGTGTGTGTGTGTGTTGAAGATGTAAACGTGTATGTGTGTGTAGGTTTCATACATGAGCGCCTTTTCTATAATCTTCAAGAAGAAGACTAAGAACAAAAGAAACAACAAGACGATGGACAACTTACACCTAATAAATTCCTTAACAACATCACAATTGTTCCCGACACACAAGGCGCGGAGAAAATATTAGACAGACAGACATATAATGGAGAGTACTGGCGGTGGAGCAGAGCGGGGCGGGGCGGGGCGGGGTTGGGCAGTAGAGGGAGGCAAGGCTGGGTTGGGCGGGGGTGGGAGGGTGGAGCGGGACACAGGATAAAGGAGATGGAGGAAGGGGGGAGAAGAGAGGTATAGAGGGTGGGGTGAAGGGGAAGGGGGCAACGAGGTAAAGCTTGTAGTACAGTTTGCCTATTCTGAGTAATTCAGTCAGGCCTTGACACTGAGGGTGGTATCACTGCTCACTGCCACACAGGACAGAGGTTCATATGCAGTATAAGTAATATTCTGAGAGGTAAGGGATGGTGAAAGGGGAAGGGGAGAGGAAGGGTCAGAGGTAAGAAGGGAGGAGGATGAAGGTGGAAAGGTAGGAGATGATGAAGGGGAGGGAAGAGGAAGGAAGGAGGTAAGAGGGGAGGCGAGGCAGTATGTAATACCTATCAACTTTAATTACTTGTCTTAATAGGCGGCGTCTCTCAAGTCATCCCCCCTCCATATTCCCCGGACCCCCCCTGCTCTTCCTAGTTTCCCCCTGGGTAATGTCTCGTATCTCTCCTTAGGAGTCTCTTGCTCTGACATCACACATACCCAAACGCACACATGTACACTCACACACGCACACATGTACACACAAGCATACTCCTCCTCCTCCTCTCACACAACCCCACCCCTCCTCCCTCTCACACAACCCCAACACCCCTCCTTCTCCTCTCACACAACCCCAACACCTCCCTCCTCTCACCAACCCCAACACCTCCTCCCTCTCACACAACCCCAACACCCCTCCTCTCCTCTCACACAACCCCAACACCTCCTTCTCCTCTCACACAACCCCAACACCCCTCCTCCTCTTTCCCCTCACACAACCCCAACACCCCTCCTCCCTCTCCTGCCCCTCTCACACACACAGCCTTTCTCAGCCCTCCTCCTCGCCAACACTGGGGGAGACACAGATGTCAACATATCATCATCACTTATAAAAATAGTATGAAAGTGTCATTATCTCTCTCTCTCTCTCTCTCTCTCTCTCTCTCTCTCTCGTCTCATCTGCCGAGTGCCTCCCTGTCTCTGAGGAACGACACACACACACACGGACGTATATTATTTCCTCCCCCCCACACCTCCTTTACCACCTCTTTCCCCCGTCTGGTTTGGAAGGGAATGAAAGGAGAATAAGAGAGACATAGAGAGAATGAGGAAATGGGGGTAATGGTCTGCTTTAGGGATGTGTGTGCGTGTGTGTGTGTGTGTGCGTGCGTGTGTGTGTGTGTGTGTGTGTGTGTGTGTGTGTGTGTGTGTGTGTGTGTGTGTGTGTGTGTGTGTGTGTGTGTGTGTGTGTGTGTGTGCGTGTGTGTGTGTGTGTGTGTGTGTGTGTGTGTGTGTGTGTGTGTGTGTGTGTGTGTGTGTGTGTGTGTGTGTGTGTGTTGTAATAATAATAATAATAATTATATATTAATAAACTCATCCCAGAAATAAAACCAAATGTTCCATAAAGACAGAACGACATAAACAACAATAACAACAATAACAACAGTACAGAATATTACCATAACAGACTAAGATGACAATGGGTCCGCGTCTGGCTAATATTATTACTGTACTGCTACTACTACTACTACTTTACTACTACTTTTTTTTTTAACGTGACATCAGCCTCGCCCAATACCACACCTTCGCCGCCATTTATTACCTTAATATTAAATATCCAAATACAAAAGTAGCTATCCTATCTACTACTACTACTGCTACTACTACTACTACTAATCTAATAATAATAATAATAATAATAATAATAATAATAATAATAACAATAACAATACCTACTACTACAACTTTTCATAACACTACTACTACTACAACTACTACTATTGTTTCCTTACTACTAATACCACCACCACCACTACCGTAAAAGACCACAAACTCAGATATGCAATAATGCGAATTTGAACCCTAACACAACCACGACCACGTAAAGCACCGTGTTGCCCCTAAAACCAATAACACCCGAGATACGACGCTACAGGCTCAATAAAACGACACTAATGCAGGCGGACCCACACCACCCGGGGCTCACCACACACCCAGAAAATGACAGCGGCCCCAAAATACGGCCCTGCGGTACCCCCACCACATTGTATATATACTGTATATATGTACAATGGAGATGGTACCCTCTTGAACTTGACTCTTGCGAAATATTGATACTTGGTTTTTAGCGAGTGGGGAGAGAGAGGGGGAGGGAGGGAGGGGGAGGGGAAGAGATAAAGAGAGAGAGAGATAGAGAGAGGGAGAGAGATTGGACAATAATCTTTTTATCTACTATAGAGGATTGTGAACAGTGTGGAGAACATTTTGAGTTTGATTAGGGAAAGTTAGAATGAAGAAAGAAAGAAAGAAAGAAATATCTTTTTATGAGAGGATGGAAAAATTATTTAAAGTTAAAGTTATATTAAGCTAAGATAGAGAATGAAATAGTGATTAGAAATAATTCTCGCGATCTATCTGTCACACACACACACACACACACACACACACACACACACACACACACACACACACACACACACACACACACACACAACAGGTGCACACACAAGATAAGGTTATACCCTCGACCAACACTAAATATTTACTCTGGACTCAAAGCCGACCTTCTACACTACATCCTCGGAACGAAAAACATTAAGCCCAAACCTACGATCCTCATAGTACAGTCTCAGTACTTGTTTAGACGCCATCTTTACATCCAAATAAGAAAGAGTTAAGTATTATTATATAGTCTTCTGTTCAAGTCTTATAGTTTATAATGGTACACTTAAGTTAGGTTAAATTTATTGTGCTCGTTTCTTTATCCATTAATGTATTGTTTAATCTTATTTTTAAAACGATATTTGTTTTGGTTTTTAGTATTTTTTCAAAATGAGAAAAATTAGTTTTTTATTTGTACATTTTTGGTTGATTCTTGGGATCACCAAAAGATAAGGTACCCTAATTTATTTCACCACACTTGTGCTAACCTGACCTAACCAACCGTTAACGTAGCTTAACTTAACCTAACCTAACGTTAATCTTGCTTAACCTAACGTAGCCTGACCTAACTTAACCTAACATAGCATAACCTAACTTAACCAATTCTAACTCCCAGATGATTATACGGTGCCTATTTTTCAGGTAAAATAAGCTGGTGCCTAATGTTCCAGTGAAATAAGCTTCGGTATTTACTTTTCAGGTGATCTGATTACTGTACTTGTGTATAATGAGTGCTTGAGTTACCTGTATGAGTATGTGATGAATACCCTCGTTTTCTGTGTGTTGTGGATCAATAGGGAGACTCAAATATATTGAAGACCACCGTTACCCGAGTTTATTTTTAATGAAGTGGTACTAACTTCTCCCCTCCCCTCCCACTGTAGACGCTAAATTTCAGCTCTCTATCTCAAAAACCGTGGCCGTGCATAGCAAAGACACATAAAAATAAATGTGTTTTTAATGATGGGGGTTCCACCTTTGTCATGGAAGGAGGAGGGGCGACCATTGGAGTCAAGCCTTCAAAATTCCACCCTCGTGACTCTTCTGGGGAGCTGCGATACGTGATGCAGTGTAGTGATTCTCAGGGTTTTTACAATGAGTATTCCTGGTAAGTGAATATGTAACAATACACTGAACTGGTTGACTGAAGATAAATCAATACACTGAACTGGTTGACTGAAGATAAAACAATACACTGAACTGGTTGACTGAAGATAAAACAATACACTGAACTGGTTGACTGAAGATAAATCAATACACTGAACTGGTTGACTGAAGATAAAACAATACACTGAACTGGTTGACTGAAGATAAAACAATACACTGAACTGGTTGACTGAAGATAAAACAATACACTGAACTGGTTGACTGAAGATAAAACAATACACTGAAACTGAAGATAAAACAATACACTGAACTGGTTGACTGAAGATAAAACAATACACTGAACTGGTTGACTGAAGATAAAACAATACACTGAACTGGTTGACTGAAGATAAAACAATACACTGAACTGGTTGACTGAAGATAAAACAATACACTGAACTGGTTGACCAATACACTGAACTGGTTGACTGAAGATAAAACAATACACTGAACTGGTTGACTGAAGATAAATCAATACACTGAACTGGTTGACTGAAGATAAAACAATACACTGAACTCTGGTTGACTGAAGATAAAACAATGCACTGAACTGGTTGACTGAAGATAAACAATACATTGAACTGGTTGACTGAAGATGACTGGTTGAAGATAAAACAATACACTGAACTGGTTGACTGAAGATAAAACAATACACTGAACTGGTTGACTGAAGATAAAACAATACACTGAACTGGTTGACTGAAGATAAAACAATACACTGAACTGGTTGACTGAAGATAAAACAATACACTGAACTGGTTGACTGAAGATAAAACAATACACTGAACTGGTTGACTGAAGATAAAACAATACACTGAACTGGTTGACTGAAGATAAATCAATACACTGAACTGGTTGACTGAAGATAAAACAATACACTGAACTGGTTGACTGAAGATAAAACAATACACTGAACTGGTTGACTGAAGATAAATCAATACACTGAACTGGTTGACTGAAGATAAAACAATACACTGAACTGGTTGACTGAAGATAAAACAATACACTGAACTGGTTGACTGAAGATAAAACAATACACTGAACTGGTTGACTGAAGATAAAACAATACACTGAACTGGTTGACTGAAGATAAAACAATACACTGAACTGGTTGACTGAAGATAAATCAATACACTGAACTGGTTGACTGAAGATAAAACAATACACTGAACTGGTTGACTGAAGATAAAACAATACACTGAACTGGTTGACTGAAGATAAAACAATACACTGAACTGGTTGACTGAAGATAAAACAATACACTGAACTGGTTGACTGAAGATAAAACAATACACTGAACTGGTTGACTGAAGATAAAACAATACACTGAACTGGTTGACTGAAGATAAAACAATACACTGAACTGGTTGACTGAAGATAAAACAATACACTGAACTGGTTGACTGAAGATAAAACACAAATACGACCTCTAGTATTAAAAGTGACTTTGAACCAGACCATTTTGAGGATTATTTACCTGTTTTATAATGGTGTTTGGTTTGTGTTTTGAATATTCTAATTTATATCGGAGTTTGTAAGCCGTTTGGATGGACAGGAGATGTGTTTTCCTTAGGTAGTGTACGTACTGGTGGAGGTGGGGTGTTCTTACGTCTGGCAGGTCGGTACAGGGTGTTGACGGTGAGGGAAATGTTATCGTACGGTATAGTTTCTGGCACTCCCCCCTCCCCCCTACAGGCCACCACCTCAAGCGATGAATCTCCGTGCTAAATTTCGGCAATATCTTCAAAACAGTAGCCATGCATAATGAACAGACAAACAAACAAACAGACAAACACTATGATATACTTATATACAGAAGTGAAAATATATGCATTCACACACACACACACACACACACACACACACACACACACACACTCCCTTTTTTGTCTTATCCTTCACTTCCTTTTCTTTTTCTTCTCCACCTCCTCCTCCTCTTCCCTTTGCCTTTCTCCACGGTCTCCACCTTTTCTACTTACTCTCCTTATTCTCCTACTTCTCTTCCTCCCTTTCTTCATTTTCTTCCCTTTCTCCTCCTTCTCCAACTTTTTTTATTTATTCTCCTCCTCCTCTTCTTCCTCCTCCTACCAGAATTATGGCCGCAGTGGGTAAGTGAGCGTGGCTAAGGTCTGTCTTCCTGCAGGAAAATTAAGAATGCGTGTTTCCCGGGTCTGGCGGAGGGAAAATGTGTCCTAGGAACCTTACCACAACACAGATTTATAAAGGCTCGTAAGGTGAAATATTCCTCATAAATGAAGATGTAAAACTGTACCTAATGAGTTGACCTAAGATACGAAAATAACATTCAAGAGTAACATTAACTAGAATGGTTTTGTTAATAGTGCCATTATTACACTGAGACTCTACCTTAACTGGACACGTTCGCTTAGTACCAGTTAGGAGACAAAATTACACTGAGACTCTACCTTAACTAGATACGTTTGCTTAATGCCAAGGAAGATTTATTTAAAGTAGAAAATTGCAAAAGATTGTCCATATAATTTTTGTCTCCTAACTGGTGCTAAGTGAACGTATATCGTTAAATATTTTAGTAAATCATGAATCGGCTGAGGATTAACCACTATAGCGCTAACTTAACCTAACCTAACCCCCAGGTAGTGTCGAGTTGTTTAATCATCAGGTGAAATGAACTGGGGTGTCTAGTCTTCAAGTGATCCATAACTTTATCCATCAGAGAGCCAGATATACACAAACCCATGGCGAGAAGCAGCCGGATAGGAGTCAAGGGAGGAAGAGAGTTGCCGGATGTGGCTGAGTCTGGCCTGAAAAGTTTGGGCCAGATGAGGAATTTTTTATCTTAACAGCCCTCTGACTCATACATACATACATACATACATACATACATACATACATACATGCATACATACATACATACATACATGCATACATACATACATACATACATACATACATACATACATGCATACATACATACATACATAGGGCATCACCGAGGTTGTTCATCTCACCTGTACTAATATACACAGCAATACAGATGACGCCTGGTAATGGAAATCAATTCTTGTGTTACGTGTGTGTGTGTGTGTGTGTACAGAGAAGTCATAGGCGTTTTAATCCCTTATAAAGTGACTTAGAAATTATAGGCGGTTTAATCCTTTATAAAGATGTTCAAAGAAATTATAGGCTCTTTAATCCTTTATAGAGAGGTTCAGAGAAGTTATAGGCGTTGTGAACTTCAATAAAGGAGTTTAAGAGAATCTAAAAGCTAAATAAACAGTTTGGGAACAATAACGGGGAGTTTTAACAGCTAGATAAACATGTTTCTGAGTTATATAACCCCTGGGGCGCTTATTTCTTTATCTGGGAGGGGAGGGGTGTGTGGGGGAAGGAGGGTTGGGGGAGTAGGGGTTGGGAGTGGATGTACCGTGTAGGGGGGTGGATAATGTTAGGTTTTCGGGTTATAACTCAGAGGCTCAAAGACACCCAAGTCGATACGCCCACAATAACATGGATGACGCGGGGAGGGGGAGTGAAGGAGGGGGGAGGGGTTATGGAAGGGGGGGAGTGGAGGAGGGGAGGGAAGGGAAGGGAGAAGTAGTCCACCCCTCCACCTTGACGGGTATTGGAAACTCATATATAATTTCCTTTCTTTTTTAGAGAGGGTAAATATTACCTCCTTCTTCTTCTTCTTCTTCTTCTTCTTCTTCTTCGTCATTACACGGCTGGAGAAGAGAGGCAATAACAAGTGGAAAAAAGTGATAGTAAAGTGCCCAGACAAGTGGAAAAAGTGACAGTAAAGTGCTAAGACAAGTATAGAAAGTGACTGTAAAGTGACATGTGCTAAAACAACTAGGACAGACAGCTACACTTATTGATTGTGTTATTCTAAACCGCTGTATAAAACCAGGCTAACAAGTATAATTTCTGGGGTTTTTTCGTGTGTTTTTTATGAAGAGTTAAGCCTCTTTTACGGTATTATAGGTCGTAGGCGGGATTCTCAATAACGTTCCAATAATATCCTCGGTGAAAAAAATATAGCATCTGGATTCTTTATTATTAGTATTATTATTATGATTATGATTATTATTATTGTTGTTATCATTATTATTATTACTGTTGTTGTTATATAAGTGAAATGAAAACTTTTTGACGATGCTATTTTGTTTACTCATCTTTAAGAGCATTACACTACACGAGTAGGATTAACACCGAAGTTCCAATAATAACCATCTATGAATTGTTGTTGATAAAGAAGACCCAATTAATGGGATATTTTTCCAACCCCTACCAAGGTCTTGTAATAGATGAAGAAACATTAATAAACATTGTCTTGATTCCTTATTATTCTATCTAATGCTTAATTCAATTTCTATTTTCTATTTCAGGTACGTGATGAAGGTGCCTAGGAGTAGACGTCTGTGTGTAAGTACTGTACTGGAGTCTGTCAACCAATCAAGATGCTAGTTCAAGGTTTGGGGGTAGTAGTAGTAGTAGTAGTAGTAGTAGTAGTAGTACAGTATTTACACCTTAATAAAATAGTTCAGTTATTCAATTATTAATGTAATCTCTTAAGCCAGTCCGCCCCTCTGTCGAGTTCCAATAATTTTTTCGGGTATAAAATCTCATCCGAATTAATGGAAATTTGATTAAACTGGAAGCCATATAAACTTTTTTTTGTCATTGGAGTTGTGTAAACCCTAAATTGCACCACGAACATAATTTATTATTTTGAAAATGATAACAACAATAATAATAATAATAATAATAATAATAATAATAATAATAATAATAATAATAATAATAATAACAGTTAAACGTTGGGTCGGGCCTCACCATTTGGCTGGGCACAAGGTCACCTCAGTTAGATTAACTTTACCCCATGTGTTGTTACATACATACATACATACATACATACATACATACATACATACATACATACCTCTCAACAGTCCTTATATACGCGGGCTTCAATATACAAAATATCTCACCAGTCAGTAATCGAACCAGGGACCTCTGCATATGAATGGGGTGCCATGGTAGATCCTGTTCACACTCTGAGATCCCGGGTTCGATTCCTGTCAAGTAAAGTATTGCTTATCCATACATACATACATACATACATAGCTTTATAAGTCACACGTCGATAATAGAGGGACTGAGGAAGAAAGAGTAAATGAGAAAACGATAATGAGA
Source organism: Homarus americanus (assembly GCF_018991925.1). Classification (NCBI taxonomy): domain Eukaryota; kingdom Metazoa; phylum Arthropoda; class Malacostraca; order Decapoda; family Nephropidae; genus Homarus; species Homarus americanus. Next base: position 2,320,862 of record NW_024720711.1, read on the forward strand.
TAGAGAGAGAGAATTAAAAAGACACAGACAGAGAAAATGAAGAAAGAAAGGTAGAAAAAGAAAAATCGGTGGAGAAAGAGACAGACAGACAGACACACAGACAGACAGACAGACAGAGGATATATCAGCTTCATCGGACTCGTCAGCATTTTATATTTTAGCATCACCGAAAGACAACAGTCAGTGGGAGTCAGCAAGAATCGGAGTCAGTGGGAGTCAGAGAGAGTCAAAGGGAGTCAGGGAGAGTCAGTTGGGGTCAGAGAGTTGAGAAGAAACAGAGAGAGTCAGCTAGAGTCACAGAGAGTCGGTGGGAGTCAGCAAGAGCAGAGTCAGTGGGAATCAGAGGGAGTCGAGTAACACCGAGGTCTCTCTGCCTGTTGCCTCACTCTTCGGACAAGTGGTGTGGGATGTTATATTGAAATTCCAACTCAATAATTATTACTCCTGTCTCTCTCACTTTCACTTTGTCTCTAACTTCTCTTTGTTCCTCGCTTCTCTCTGTATCTAAGTGCTCTCTGTATCTTAGTTTTCTCTCTCTCTGTTTCTCAATTCTCTGTGTCTCACTTATCTGTCTTTTACTTCTCTCTGTCTCTCACTTCTGTATTTCACTTCTCTGTCTCTCAGTTCTCTCTGTTTCTCACTTTTCTGTCTCTGACCTCTCTGTATCTTAGTTCTTTCTGTCTCTCACTTATCTGTCTTTTAGTTACTCTCTCCGTCTCTCACATCTCTCTGTTTCTTAATTCTCTTTTCTTTCTCTCTCTCACATTTGTCTCTGACTTCTGTCTCTCACTTATGTCTCTCATTTATCTCTATCTCTCACTTCTCTCGTTCAGTGTCTTGTAAATAACGTGTTTATCATGATGGTGTGGTCATCATTATTCTCGGCAAGAGGAACCTGACAATCTGATTTAACTTACCATAATGTCATGTTAACTAACCTAACCTAACCAAACACAAACCTAACCTAACCAAACACTTCTTTTATATATCACCCAAGACCTCCTTAACATATATTAAACACAAGACAATAAACATATTCTTTCTATGTTTATATGAAGACTAAAATACGTTCTCAGCAGCTGACTGGTGCAGTGCGGACCTCCTGTTGTACAATCCTGCTTTAATCCGGCCAATATACAAAGACCCACCACAGTAGCTGATAAGGTCTGTCTCTCTTATTGGTGGTGGGAGAGAAGAGTAGGGATTTTTAGGTGGTTCTCCTCTGTGTGTGGGTACTGGTGGTCCTCCTCTGTGTGTGGGTACTGGTGGTCGTCCCCTCTGTGTGTGGGTACTGGTGGTCGTCCCTTGTGTGTGGGTACTGGGGGTCCTCCTGTGTGTGGGTACTGGTGGTCCTCCTGTGTGTGGGTACTGGGGTCCTCCCTCTGTGTGTGGGTACTGGGGTCCTCCTCGGTGTGGTACTGGTGGTCCTCCTCCGTGTGGGTACTGGTGGCCTCCTGTGTGTGGGTACTGGTGGTCCTCCTCTGTGTGTGGGACGGTCCTCCCTGTGTGGGTACTGGTGGTCCCTCTGTGTGTGGGTACTGGTGGTCCTCCTCTGTGTGTGGGTACGAGTCCCGGTGTGGGTACTGGTGGTCGTCCTCTGTGTGTGGGTACTGGTGGTCGTCCTTTGTGTGTGGGTACTGGTGGTCGTCCTCTGTGTGTGGGTACTGGTGGTCGTCCCTGTGGGGTAATTGGTGATCGTCCTCTGTGTGTGGGTACTGGTGGTCGTCCTCTGTGTGTGGGTACTGGTGGTCGTCCTCTGTGTGTGTGGGTACTGGTCCTCCTCTGTGTGTGGGCACTGGTGGTCCTCTGTGTGTGGGTACTGGTGGTCCTCCTCTGTGTGGGAGGTCCTCCTCTGTGTGGGCACTGGTGGTCCCTCTGTGTGTGGGTACTGGGGGTCCTCTGTGTGTGGGCACTGGTGGTCCCCCTGTGTGGAGGGGTCCTCTGTGTGGGTACTGGTGGTCGTCCCTGTGTGGTACTGGTGGTCGTCCCTTGTGTGGGTACTGGTGGTCGTCCTCTGTGTGTGGGCACTGGTGGGTCCGGGGTACTGGTGATCGTCCTCTGTGTGTGGGTACTGGTGGTCGTCCCTGGTGGGTACTGGTGGTCGTCCTCTGTGTGTGGGTACTGGTGGCGTCCTGTGTGTGGGTACTGGTGGTCCTCCTCTGTGTGTGGGTACTGGTGGTCGTCCGGTGGGACTGGTGGTCCTGTGTGTGTGGGTACTGGTGGTCGTCCTCTGTGTGTGGGTACTGGTGGTCCTCTGTGTGTGGGTACTGGTGGTCGTCCTCTGTGTGGGTACTGGTGGTCATCCTCTGTGTGGTGCGGTGGTCGGTCCTCTGTGTGTGGGTACTGGTCGTCCTCTGTGTGTGGGTACTGGTGGTCGTCCTCTGTGTGTGGGGTACTGGTGGTCGTCCCTGTGTGTGGGACTGTGGTCGTCCTCTGTGTGTGGGTACTGGTGGTCGTCCTCTGTGTGGGGTACTGGTGGTCGTCCTCTTTGTGTGTGGGTACTGTGGTCGTCCTCTGTGTGTGGTACTGGTGGTCGTCCTTGTGTGGGATGGCTGATTGTCTGTGTGGGTATTGGTGGTCGTCCTCTGTGTGTGGGTATTGGTGGTCGTCCTCTGTGTGGTACTGGGCGTCCTCTGTGTGTGTGGGTACTGGTGGTCGTCCTCTGTGTGTGGGCTGGAGGTCGTCCTCTGTGTGTGGGTACTGGTGGTCGTCCTCTGTGGTACTGGTGGTCGTCCTCTGTGTATGGGTACTGGTGGTCGTCCCTTGTGTGTGGGTACTGTGGTCGTCCTCTGTGTGTGGGTACTGGTATCGTCCTTGTGTGTGTATTGCTTGCTGATTGTCTTGTGGGTACTGGTGGTCGTCCTGTATTGTGGTTATAGATGGGTCGTCTTGTAGTGGTGGTTATGGATGGTCGTCTTGTAGTGGTGGTTATGGATGGTCGTCTTGTAGTGGTGGTTGGATGGTCGTCTTGTAGTGGTTATGGCTGGTCGTCTTTAGTGGTAAGTGGTGGTTATGGATGGTCGTCTTGTAGTAGTGGTTATGGATGGTCGTCTTGTAGTAGTGTTATGGATGGTCGTCTTGTAGTGGTGGTTATGGATGGTCGTCTTGTAGTAGTGGTTATGGATGGTCGTCTTGTAGTGGTGGTTGGCGGTCGTCTTGTAGTGGTGGTTATGGATGGTCGTCTTGTAGTAGTGGTTATGGATGGTCGTCTTGTAGTAGTGGTTATGGTTGGTCGTCTGTAGTGGTGGTTATGGATGGTCGTCTGTAGTAGTGGTTATGGATGGTCTGTAGTGGTGGTGGATGGTCTTTGTAGTGGTGGTTATGGCTGGTCGTTAGTAGTGTTGGTGATGGTCGTCTGGTAGTGGTTATGGATGGTCGTCTTTGTAGTGGTTATGGATGGTCGTCTTGTAGTGGTGGTTATGGATGGTCGTCTTGTAGTGGTATTCTTAGATGGTTGTCTTTTATTTGGTTAGGTTATGCTAGCGTTAGGTTAGGTTAGGTTACGTTAACTTTTGGTTATGTTAGATTAGTTAGATTAGTGTTAGGTTAGCTTAACGTTAAGGTGATTATCTTTAGGTGAAATAATCTAGGGTGTCTAATTTTCAGGTAAAATAATTTGGGATGGCTAATCTTCAGGTAATCCGATAATTGCTTAATTTTCCTCATCAAAGATACAGAAACAGGAACAAATATTATGTTTCTCAATAATTGCTACTTTGATCGTCTCTATTTGATGCACTTTGAGGGTTAAGGTTAAGTTAATTGGATTGTTAAACTATTGATATAGGTTAAAGTTAGATTGGGTTAGGTTAGGTGTTAGGTTAAATTTATGTTTTTGGTTGTTTAGGTTAGGTTAGGTTGTTAGGTTAACATTAGATTGAGTTAGGTTATGTTAAGTTGGGTTAGGTTAGGTTTGGTTAGGTTAACATTAGATTGAGTTAGGTTATGTTGTTGGGTTGCTAGGTTAAAGCTAGTTTGGGAAGGGAAATAATTAAATAATAAACATCCAAATGAAAACAAACACACACAAACAACAAGCAAACTAAACACACAAAACTTCAATAACCAAAAATTAACACAACACACACACACAAACAAACTAAAACATGAAATAAGTCAAATACACAACTAATCAACAACCATACAACAAATAAACTGCACAAACACAAAACAATGATGTGAAGGAACCACAACAAGTAGGTAAACAAACAAACAAACACATTAGCCTGACACCACATGAGTCAGCTGGTCTCCTCTTAATTAGCCAGGTAGGTGTGACGTCAGATTCCCAGATGCTTGTACAGGTGATTAGTCGTCGTGTGTGAAGGTTTGACAATGCCTACCTGTCTGGGTGGTGTTTTTTAAGCTAATATAAAAAAAATAGTCTCCTGGAAATTAGCCATCGCAACTTATTTCACCTCAAGATTAATCAACCTAACCTAACCTAGATTAGACTAAGTTAGTTTAATTTTGTCTAATACCGTATAACCTAACTTAACCTTAATAGCCTAACATAAACTTAACGCTAACCTAACCTAAACTTACAAACTTTAACTAAACCTAATCTAACCTAACCTAACCTAACCTAACCTAACCTAAACTTACAAACTTTAACTAAACCTAATCTAACCTAACCTAATCTAACCTAGTAACCTAACATCACCTTACGTAACTTAATCTAACCTAAACTTAAAATTTAACCCAACCTAACCTAACCTAACCTAACCTAACCTAACCTAACCTTCACTAGATACGTTCACTGAATACCAGGTAGGACACAATTACCATACAAAATCTCACGGCACCTGTATGCTGTCTGACACAACCAACACTTCCGACACTTTGTGAGTTTACTGACACAAAGGTTAGAATCTCCGACACACACTGGAGAGGAATTAGACAGCCTGAGTGTTTGATAAGATGGAAATTGAGTGAAGGAGGAGATGAGGGTGGAGGAGGGAAGGTGGTGGTAGTGGAGGAGAAGGAGCAATAGAAGGAGGAAGAGAGGAAGGAGGACGAGAGGAAGGAGGACGAGAGGAAGGAGGACGAGAGGAAGGAGGACGAGAGGAAGGAGGAGGAGGTATGTTTGATATCCTGTTGCAACATTCAATGGTTTCTCCTTTGTTGATGTCTGCCTTGGAGGAGGAGGAGGAAGAGGGAAGGAAGAAGAAGAAGGAGGAAGAGAGGAGAGGTAGGAGATCTTCATTTACAGAGGCACAATCTTCCTCTCAAGAGTTCACTGGTGGCTCATTATTGGGATATCTTACGGTTCTACCACCACCACCACCACTACTACCACCACTACTACCACCACTACCACCTCCACCATCCTCACCACCACCATCACCACTACTACCACCACTACCACCTCCACCATCCTCACCACCACCATCACCACTACTACCATCAGTCTATCACCACCACCACTACCACCATTACTACCAACACTACCACCATCCTCACCACCACCACTACTACCATCAGTCTATCACCACCACCACTACCACCATTACTACCAACACTACCACCATCCTCACCACCACCACTACTACCATCAGTCTATCACCACCACCACTACCACCATTACTACCAACACTACCACCATCCTCACCACCACCACTACTACCATCAGTTTATCACCACCACCACCACCACCACCACCGCCTTAATTCACCCACACATGTTAACGATGGGACGGCAGCGCAAATATGATGGGCTGATGCCTTGGGGGAATAGCCAGAGAGAGAGAGAGAGAGGAGAGAGAGAGAGAGAGAGAGAGAGAGAGAGAGAGAGAGAGAGAGAGAGAGAGAGAGAGAGAGAGAGAGAGAGAGAGAGAGTTTATCAAGAATTGGCCCTAAGAGGTGAGAGAACAATGCATAGGTTTACATTCTTCTTCTTCTTCTTCTTCTTGTTCTTCTTGTTTCTTCTTCTTCTTCTTCTTCTTCTTCTTCTATATTATACCTGCTTTGTCTGTGTGTCTGTTTAATCTACCCTGACACCCATCTCCCACCCCCACCTCCCCTCCCCATCTTCAACCCTCCCCACATCCAACCTCCCTCCTACCTCCAACCTCCCTCCTACCTCCAACCTCCTCCCCACCTCCAACCTCCCTTCCCACCTCCCCAATTTCAAAGACCACGAATAAGTTTAATAATTCGTACTTTTGGTAATCAGGAGGAGGTTGTAATCAGGAGGTAATTTGGTTGTAATCAGGAGGTAATTTGTTGTAATCTGGAGGTTTTTGTTGTAATCAGAGGTATTGTTGTAATCAGGAGGTTTTTTGGTTGTAATCTGGAGGTTTTAGGTTGTAATCAGGAGGTAATTTGTTGTAATCAGGAAGTAATTTGGTTGTAATCTGGAGGTTTTTGGTTGTAATCAGGAGGTAATTTTGTAATCTGAGGTTTTTTGGTTGTAATCAGGAGGTAATTTGTTGTAATCCGGAGGTTTTTTGTTGTAATCAGGATAATTTGGTTATAATCGGATATTTATTAATATTTTCTGTCTGTGTCTCTGTCTTATGTACATCAAAGTCAAGCTTGTAGCTCATAGGACAAGCTCACAGGTCAAGCTCACAGGTCAAGCTCACAGGCCAAGCTCAGGTCAAGCTCACAGGTCAAGCTCACAGGTCAATCTCACAGGTCAGGCCCACAGGCCAAGCTCACAGGTCAAGCTCAGGACAAGCTCACAGGTCAAGCTCAGGACAAGCTCACAGGTCAAGCTTTATATATTATATTTTAATCCTGTGTCATAAGTTTTTCACACATTTATATATTTATTTATTTATTTATTTGTTTATTTAGTTCTTATCATTGGCCACATTTATCAACTCCCATATCAATAGTTGTGGCCAACCACTGTAAACATTAAACAGCTGTAAAAAAACTGTATAAATGAACACATAAAGAAAAATAATATAACATGTATATTGAAATATGGAGAAGTTCATACGTGTGTGTGTGGTTTGTAGCGCGCGCGCGTATACATTAGGGACATAATATTCTCTCTCTCTGTACACCAATACACCTCATAACACGTGTGTGTGTGTTTATCTGGACATACACATATCTCCACCAAATAAACCCTCATAACACGTGTGTGTGTGTGTGTGTGTGTGTGTGTGTGTGTGTGTGTGTGTGTGTGTGTGTGTGTGTGTGTGTGTGCGCGCGCACACACACACACACACACACACACATGGGCGTCAGCTGGGGGTACAAGGTGTCGCGGACCCCTGTATTGATTGCTGGGTCACCGCCACCACTGTCCCTGCCCCGCCCTGTTATACTCTGCCCCGCCCTGTTATACTCTCTGCCTCCCGTTATACCTGTCCTCGCCCTGTTATACTCTGCCCCGCCCTGTTATAATCTGCCCTGCCTCGTTATACTCTTCCCGCCCCTGTTATACTCTGTCCTGCCCCGTTATACTCTGCCCCGCCCTTATACTCTGCCCCGCCCTGTTATACTCTGCCCTGCCTCGTTATACTCTGTCCTGCCCCGTTATACTCTGCCCCGCCTCGTTATACTCTGCCCTGCCCTGTTATAACTCTGTCCGCCCTGTTATACTCTGTCCCGCCCTTACTCTGTCCCGCCCTGTTATACTCTGCCCCGCCTCATACTCTGCCCCGCCCTGTTATACTCTGTCCCGCCCCTGTTATACTCTGTCCTGCCCTGTTATACCTGCCCGCCTCGTTATACTCTGCCCCCGCCCTGTTATACTCTGTCCCGCCCTGTTATACCTGTCCTGCCCTGTTATACTCTGCCCCACTGTCTGATCATTCTAAACATATTTGTATACGGCACTAATCTTTCCGTCCAACATTAATATTCCTGTCACAATATTAAGTTAGTTTATGTTAAGTTAATCTCGGTTAAATGTAGGTCAGCAGCTCACATCGGGGCCTGAGGGGCGAAAATATAATAATAATAATAATAATAATAATAATAATAATAATAATAATAATAATAATAATAATAATAATAATAATAATAATAATAATAATAATAAAATATAAAATAACCATAAATAGATAAAAATAAAACAAATCAATAGTGTTGTGTTGTCAAAGTAAGAGTAACAATTGAGACCCTGCAATTGTGTGTAAATGAGACAGATGAGCAACCTGGAATTTGGTCATATATGGCAGCAGGGTCTACCATTAGACTTCACATTATGCTTCCAATATCTTCCCAGGCGGTAGTTTTTTCCTGTTTGATAGCTGCCTACTGCCTGCAAGTTAGTTAAGTTTGTTTAAATTACCCTAGGCAAAGCTTGGTTAAGTTATTTTAAGTTAAGTTAGATGAGCCGAAGTTAACTTACGTTAACACATTATATCATTAGATCGAATCCAATTAAACTGAATATAAATTAAAATTACAAAACAATAACCACATTCAATAACAACAACTCAAAACATTTCTTTATTTTCCTCATCAAAGCTTCCATTCAACCCCCCGGGCCCCCCTCCTGACCCCCTTCACCCCCTCCCGAAAACCCCCAAATAAAAATAAAAATAAGATAAAATAAAATAACCCTCTTACGGTAGTGGCGACTTCCATTATAAGATTACCTTGAGACAGCGGCTGGCGTGTTACCTGGCCACAGAGCTACTTGGTCTAAAATATTCATCTCATTGAATGTTCCGGAGCTCTGGGCGTCGCTAAGTGCTGTGGTCACCTGTGTGTGTGTGTGTGTGTGTGTGTGTGTGTGTGTGTGTGTGTGGTATTTTCAACCGAGGGCCGAGTTTGTGTGTACCGAAGAGCCGGGTGTACAGTACAGTAGCATCCGTCTGTGTATACGTGAGCCGGTTTTTTGTCTGTCTGTCATAGAGCCGGCTATGTACTGCCGTACTTTGAGCAATAAAGCCAACTGTGTGTCCCAGAGAGCCGGCTGAGTCGTTTTGTGAACAGTAGTTAATGTTGATGGTAAGATAATGACAATAACAACAACAACAATAATTATAACAACAACTAACCACCATTTATACATTTCTCTCATAATTCCATCACCAACCACAACCACAATTTTAATAACTATCATAACAACCAACACAACTACACAACACCCAGATTATTCAACACACATCACCTTACCTGTCCCAGATTACAGATAATGACCAATTAACGAGGTGACAGGGTACAAAAAAAAGAGGTGCCAACTAGTGCCATTGTTACGTGGATCTGTAGTTACTGGTATCATTATAAGGAGTGTGTGCCTATTGTTGACTTCTAAACGGGGGATAGTAATTGGGATGGATTAAACGGCTAATACTCTGTTGGTGAACGGAGTGTTAGAATGAGGATGGTATAAGCTGTGAGGTGTATAGCGGCTGTTTTGGTGTGCTGATTCTGTACTGGTTTAAACGGTAGATGTTTATCAGGTGCGTATGGATTGTGGTAGTAGTGCTAATGGTAGTAGTCGTGTTGGTGGTAGTAGTAGTAGTAGTAGTAGTAGTAAGATAATTAGTTTCCTCTTCCACGCTAATACTCTCACCCAATGCCAACACAACGTCGTCTCAGAAGCAGAAGTGTGGGTCGTTGTGCGTTGATAGCTTTGTGCGTTCATAACTGTGTGCATTAATAGTTTTGTGCGTTCATAACTGTATGCGTTGATAGCTGTGTGCATTGATAGCTGTGTGCGCTCAGAATTAACCGATATCATGTCATAATTTAGTATTGTGTTTTTATTATTATTATTATTATTATTATTATTATCCAACTGAAACAAGAATATATTTTTTTGTGTAGATAAAGAAAAATCCCCACCAATCGCACCCAAACCTTAATGCCTAAGCACCCCAAATTCCCCTACCACCCCTACCCCCCAATCCCAGAACACCTACTACAATCCCCAACTTCCCCATCAATCTCCAACAATCCCCCCTTCCTCCCCCTCGGTAAAACGTCATGCAAAACAGTTTCTTTCTACGTCCGGAGTTCAAAGGCTTCATCGCGTGAGAGCAATTTATCTATTAAACTGACGTTCCCTAGTGCCTCTCGTTACTCACTGGTGCCTCTCGTTACTCACTGGTGCCTCTCGTTACTCACTGGTGCTTCTTGTCACTCACTGGTGCCTCTCGTCACTCACTGGGGCCTCTCGTCACTCACTGGGGCTTCTCGTCACTCACTGGTGTTTCTCGTTACTAACTGGTGCTTCTCGTCACTCACTGGTGCCTCTCGTCACTCACTGGTGCCTCTTCTCACTCACTGGTGCCTTTCGTCACTCACTGTTCAAGTTTCTCTTCTCTGTTCATCATGTTCTCCACTGCCTGTTCTTCCTTAATAATTCATATTCTGTGTTCTTAATGTTATTTTATTTTGCTTCTTCTGTCATGTTTTTTGTTCTTCTTGGTATTACTGTAAGTTCTCTCTTCCTATTTATTCTTCATGTTCTTTACCTCCTGTTCCTCCTTTATATCCCCTGTTCTTCTTGGTATTACTCTGTGTTCTCCCTTCCTCTTTGTTCTTCATATTCTTCACTTCCTGTTCACCTTATTTATATATTCACTCACATTTTCACCCCCCTAACCCCTCCACCCCCCCCCCTCCTCAACACTTACCTTAACCTTTAATATATTTCAACATTTATGCAATCAATACCTCCTTACACCACCTTGTTGACACTGGCAGTCCCTGTTTGTCCCCCCCGTGAAGAAAGTGTTTTGTAATATCCACACTCTCTCTTCCTGGAATTACACCGTCCTAATGGCTTGTTGCTTTCTAAAAACTACAAGCACATACTCGTATTATAATTTTATATTTTACAACCTAGCTTATACTCGGTAAGGTTTTATTATTATTATATTTCACGTACTCAATAAACTTACTATTTTTTTCAGGCCTGGATGTACTCAGTATTTTTATTATGTTCCATGTACTCGATAAATGTTCTATTTTTTCAGGCTTAGTTGTACTCAGTATTTCTATTTCATTGTTAGTATGTACTCAGTAACTTTTATATTTGTTGTATACACTTTGTAAACTTTCTATTGTAGCTCATTTGTACTCAGTCACTTTTTGTTATGTAGTTATCTGTATTCCACCATTTTATTTTATTTTAGTCGTATATAATATCGTAATAATTTATGGATACTTACTTTTCATAACTCTCTCTTGTGTGTATTTACCTAAGAACATGATTACATAACTTTAACTGGTGGTTTTAGCTGTAATATACTTAGATAACCCTGTCTGTTTGTCTGTCTGTCTGGTTTTTTTTTTGGGTCTGTCTTTCTGCCTGTCTGTCTGTCTGTCGTCTATCTGTCTTTTTTTGTCGGTCTGTCTGCAGATAATAACAATAGACAATAAACAAAATCATTAATAATAATCATGACAATAATAGAGCAGAAGGTGCCCCCCCTTGGTGGTCGACTCACTACACCATGACACCAAAAATAAAAATAAAATACAAATTCTGTGTTTTAGGCCTAATTATTTCAAGAGCCAATTTTTCTGCTTCTTTGGGTTAAAATAATATTTTTTTTCTACGGCCCTAAAAATTGAGGGCCAATTTTTAAGGCCCACAAAAAATTCTAGAGCCATTTTTTTTTCTATTTCTTCAAACAAAAAAAGGGCTAATTTTCTGTTTTTTCGGACCCCTAAAAGGTCAGGACTTTTTTTTTTTTATTATTCAGGTAAAATGTATTAATTAAAACATTCTTTCTTGGGTGTTCGAGAAAATATTATTAAGACCCTTTTGATCACTTAGTTTTGTTAGTTTTGTTTTTTTAATCTTCAGCCCCCCAAAAATAAGTAAAAATAACATATTATCTGGATCTTTGAGCCAAAAATTATCTATACGAAGATTTTTACTTATGTAAAGGCCAAAAATTTTCGATAAACTTTTTAGTAATAAGTCAAAACACACTAAGAACAACTTTTTCTTCTACGTCTTCGTGTAAGAAAATATTAATAATATATTTTCTGAGTTTTAAGTTAAGAAAAATATCTAGATAAACTTTCCTTTCTTGTCATCGCTTAAGAAAAATATGAAGAAAATTGGTTTTCTTTTTAAACTTCAGTAAAGAAAATATATAGACCTTTCTTGTCTTCTTCCCCCCCAAAAAACGTGTCAAGACAAACCCTTCTCTCTTGTCTTCGTTTTAGAAAATATCAAAAACCTTTACATTTCTCTAATCATCATCCTCCTCCAGCAAAAAAATAATCCCAAGAGCCTTTGTTTTTCTCACCGGGGATGTCTTGGCCAGCTGCAGGTAGCCACTAAAGCTGGTGGGGGGAAGAGAGGGAAAAAACAACAGCCACACTTTATCTAGGGAAGTATCCCCTCCAGGTATACACAACACGCTCAGCCTGACCGGGAGTAGTACACCGGGGCCCAGTCTAGCTCCTGCAATAACCGTACGGCCCGGCACCAACACGCTGAGGAGGTGCAGGGTAGATTGGGACGAGGATTATCTTAGTGGTTCAGTGAGTTAGTTAGTTAGTTAGTTAGTTAGTTAGTTAGTTAGTTAGTTAGTTAATTAGTTAGTAAGTTAGTTAGTTAGTTAGTTAGTTAGTTAATTAGTTAGTTAATTAGTTAGTCAATTAGTTAGTTAGTTAGTTAGTTAGTTAGTTAGTTAGGAGAGATATTAATAGGGCAATCACAAATTAAAATTTTTATTTGGAGTTTAGGTGTGTGTTCATAAATGCTGAAGAGTGACAGACACACAGACAGAGAGAGAAACGGAGAAGAGTGAGAATGAGAAAGAGGGTGAGAGAAAGAGATAAGAGAAAGATAGAGGTGAGCGAGAGAAAAAGAGACGAGAGAAGTGAGACAAAGAGAGCGAGTGAGTCAGAAAAGAGAGAAAGAGAAAGAGAGAGTCAGCATGTTAAATACGTCTTCCCATTTCGCTAAAAAATATCGTTTCTTGTAAAAATTTTGTCAAGAGGAAACAATTTGATGCTCTAAGAATTTCTGACCTTCCTTTCAAAACATGAGTACACACCTGCAGACAATCAGACATATGTTTAGTTCACCATCATACACACCTGTTTATGATGGTGTAAATTGTTCATTGTTCTTCACGTTGAAATTACGAGGAAAAGACGTGTTCAATCCAATGTTCTTCAGGGGAAAAATTATTAAGCAAAGACGTGTTCAATTCAGTGTTCTTCAGGGGAAAAAATTATCACGCAAAGACGTGTTCAATCCATTGTTCTTCAGGTAAAAATTCTCAGTAAAAGATTCGTTCAACATGACACACAATCATTTCCAATCTTTCCCCCCACTCTTTAAGACATCACAGACACATAAAGGGTCAGACATATATGCTGTAAAACTCACTAAATGATTAAAAGATTTCGAGGTAAAAAGAAATTGGTCTGTGGAAGTTTAGATACAATTTGAAGATTATCCTTGACACCTCCTTCTTACCTGTTCAGTCTGGTAATCATCTTACCTGTTTGGGAACGGAGTGTAGGATTTTTATTAAGTGTGACTGATTGGTTACCCCACCTCCCCCTCACCCCCTCCCCCTCACCCCCTGTCACCCTCATCCACCTCCTCTCCTAATAGGCCCCTGATCTAATTGGCTTTTTGCTTAATAGGTAACTCTTCTGATGGGTCCTACTTCTATTAGTTCCCGATTATCACATTTAGGAAGAGGTTAGGTTAGGTTAGAGTAGAGTAGGTTAGATTAGGTTAGATTAGATTAGGCTAACACAACACATCTATTACAACAGAGAGAATTAATAACAATGAATGATGCAGACGTGTTGCTGTGTTCAGGAAACTTTACCTAACAGAGCCAGAATGCCTAACAAGATTAAAGGGGAATTCTACCATAGATAAAACACATAGACGATAGAGAGTGTTCCCTGGCCAACCATTCGCTCCTCTAATTCAATTTCCTTTCTCTGTTGCAGGTGAGTTATGGAGCCGAGGCGGACGATGTGAGTACTGGCAGGTATATTAACAGTACTGGTAGGTGTGTTAACAGTACTGGCAGGTGTGTTAACAGTACTGGCACGTATATTAACAGTACTGGTAGGTGTATTAACAGTACTGGCAGGTATATTAACAGTACTGGCAGGTATATTAATAGTACTGGCAGGTATATTAACAGTACTGGTAGGTATATTGACAGTACTGGCAGGTATATTAACAGTACTGGCAGGTATATTAACAGTACTGGCAGGTATATTAACAGTACTGGTAGGTATATTAACAGTACTGTCAGGTATATTAACAGTACTGGTAGTAAGTATATTAACAGTACTGGTAGGTATATTGGATAGTACTGGCAGGTATATTAACAGTACTGGCAGGTATATTAACAGTACTGTCAGGTATATTAACAGTACTGGTAGGCATATTAACAGTACTGGTAGGTATATTAACAGTACTAAGGTATATTTAACAGTACTGGCAGGTATATTAACAGGACTGCAGGTATATTAACAGTACTGGCAGGTATATTAACAGTACTGTCAGGGTATATTAACAGTACTGGCAGGTATATTAACAGTACTGGCAGGGTATATTAACAGTACTGGTGTATATTAACAGTACTGGCAGGTATATTAACAGCACTGTCAGGCATATTAACAGTATTGGTAGGTATATTAACAGTACTGGTCAGGCTAGAGAGGTACAAATGGTGGGTCAGGGGAGAGGGTTGCCAATGGGCAGGTGAGTGGGTCATGGTGCTCATCCGACTCATACATTAAAAGCGTAAATGCCTGAATGGCCATAGATTTCGTCGGCAAGTTACATATAGTGACAGTATGAGTGTGTGGGGGAGAATTACCGATACAATACATCTGTTTATGGCAAGGCGTGGCAAGTCCTTGCACAAGTCAAAGGCCAGTCAGAATGGGCAGGTGGGGGGAGTCAAGGGGGGGGGGTCATGACCTCGATGTCCTCTGTTTAATTACAGGTGGTGGGGAGGCCAAGGGGGGTCATGACCTCGATGTCCTCTGCTTAATTACAGGTGGGTAGGTCAAGGGGGGTCATGACCTCGATGTCCTCTGCTTAATTACAGGTGGGTAGGTCAAGGGGGTCATGACCTCGATGTCCTCTGTTTAATTACAGGTGGGGAGGTCAAGGGGGGTCATGACCTCGATGTCCTCTGCTTAATTACAGTGGGTAGGTCAAGAGGGGCCGCACCTCGATGTCCTCTGCTTAATTACAGGTGGGGAGGTCAAGGGGGTCATGACCTCGATGTCCTCTGCTTAATTAAAAAGGTGTCCAGATGACGTCCCTGATGTAGTGTTTGTTGACAAAGGTCTCCTCGGGAATTATTGTTTGTTTGTTTATGTTTTAGTGTGTTTGTTTATTGTGTGTGCTTGTCTATTTGTTTATGTTTCATGTTTGTGTGAGTGTTATATTTTGTTTTTGTATGAGCTTAATTTTGTTTGTTTGTTTGTTTGTGTTTTATTTTTACTTCTTCTTAGAACGAAAAGAAACAACAAAGTATACAAAGAAAAAAACTGTGAAAATATGTGAAGTGTTGCTCAAGGACGCCACACACACACACACACACACACACACACACACACACACACACACACACACACACACACACACACACTCACACACACACACACACTCACACACACACACACACACACACACACACACACACACACAGAGACACACACACACACACAAGAGACACACACACACACACACACACACACACACACACACACACACACACTCCCACACACACACACACACACACACACACACAGAGACACACACACAAAGAGACACACACACACACACACCATAAGCCGCTGCTGTAATAAAACAGACTCATCCATCATGACCAACTATAATTGAATTGAACTGGTTCAATAGTGGTGATGGTGTGAGTGGTGGTGGTGGTGATGGTAGTGGTGATAGTGAGTAGTGATAGTGGTGGTGGTGGTGATGATGGTGGTGGTAGTGATGGTGGTAGTGGTGGTAATGGTGATGGTGGTAATGGTGATGGTGGTGAGTGGTGGTGGTAGTGGTGATGATGGTAGTGGTGGTGTTAGTGATGGTGGTAGTGGTGATGGTGGTAGTGGTGATGGTGGTAGTGGTGATGGTGTGGTTGTGGTGATGGTGGTGGTGGTGGTGGTAGTGGTGGTGGTGATGGTGTGGTAGTGGTGGTGGTAGAAATTTGATGGTGTGGTGAAGGTATTAGTGGTGGTAGTAATGGTGGTGGTGTAGTGGTAGGGATGTTAGGGTGGTAGTAGGGGTGATGGTGGTGGTGGTGTGGTGGTGTGGTGGTGATGGTGGGTGTGGTGGTGGTGGTGGTAGTAGTAATGGTGGTGATGGTGGTGGTTGATCAGCCTGGCGTGTTCTGTTCCTGGAAGCCTCTTTGTCTATTTAATTGTCCGCAGAAATGATATAGCAATCACCTCTTCCCCTCTCTTTGTCTGTTTGTTTGTTTGTTTGACCGCTCTCTACGGGAGGAACTATGAAGGGTAGAACATATATACAGTATATATATTTCAGATGATTATTCCCCTTACAGGTACCAAAGTTAAGTTCGAATATAAAGTTCACTGACGAAGTAAATCTGTCTGTCTGTCTGTCAGGATGATCATATTTGGCTTGAATATCCCCGTTGAAGATGCTAAGATCGGGTTCACATATGAAGCTCACCACCCTAAAACCTAACCTAACCTAACCTAACCTAACCTAACCTAACCTAACCTAACCTAACCTAACCTAACCTAACCTAACACATAGCTGAAAATGAAAGTGGAACCAACAACTAAAACACACACAGACACACACACACACACACACACACACACACACACACACACACACACAGTAATTGTTTTTGTCTGAGCTATACTGAACACTATCACAGTCTGAGGTGTGAGGAGAGTAAAGCCGCCAGGGATATGTTGCTATTGTTTTTGTTTAATTGTGTCTGTTATTGTTTTGGGTTTAAGGTCCTTTAGCTGTAAGGGTTGCTAACTATTCCTTACTGAGTCTTATAGGTGCTTCAACTACCAGGGCTATTAAGCACCGTTCACTAGGTCTTACCATCCTCAAACCTTAAAATTCAGTATAATTTTTGAGAGACAACAATCCTCAGTCACTCACACTTACCCTCACTGACTAACTATAATTCTTTCACTAAATAAACAAAATTTCCCGACCTTCCTAAAGTTTGAGTGACGTGTATAAAAAACGATATAATTAGCGTTTGATGAGTCAATATAGACTGTTGACATTAGTGAGTTAATGCAGTGCTATTTTTTTTTTTAAGAATTTAGATTTTTTTCTCGAATAATTTAACTTTTATCTCACCTGTGACGTGTGGCAGAGAAGAGAAGGATATTGTAATCACATTTGTCCCGTGTGTGTGTGTGTGTGTGTGTGTGTGTGTGTGTGTGTGTAGGTAGGTGTGTGTGTGTGTGTGTATGTGTGTGTGTGTGTGTGTGTGTGTGTGTGTGTGTGTGTGTGTGTGTGTGTGGTGGAAAGTTATAGCATGAGGAGAAGGAAATAAATGTGTGTACTTTATACTCAAGGTGTAGGGGTATGTACCTGTATTTACCTGTAACTATTAAACTAACTGCATTTACCTGTAGCTTCAACTGTATTTAACTAACTGTATTTACCTATAACTGTATAAAACTGTAAAACGGTTAATTTAAGGACACCTACGTTAAGGTAGATACTACACTTTAAGTTATCAGTGTAATTAATGAGTGCGGTGGCTGAGAGGCTACACCACTCACCTCCCGTCCTAAGGGTCACTGGTTCGCTCCCAAGCCCCCCCCCCCTTCCTCGTCCAACCACCTGTGAATATGTACTTAAATTTATAGTTGGGGAAGTGAAGGTTGGTTGAGTGCAGTGCCAACCACACATCCTCTTTGTGTACTGGGAAAAAAGGCTTAGTCCACAGTGGCCGTAATGAGACGTGTGGCTTACGGGTCTCATTTTTTACTCTCATAATATTTAATGGAGATATTGCATTTAAGGTTAGTTTAACACATTATGGGTTACTGCATTTAGGAGACTTACACACGCACGCACGGACACACACACACACACACACACACACACACACACACACACACACACACACACACACACACACACACACACACACACCATTGCTACACATTCCCAAACTAATATCAGTCCAAAAATACCCAACTGTATTACATTACCTTCAATAAAACGCAGCATCGTTATAGCCGACACGGTAGACAGGGGGTATAGCACTGTAGAGCCGACAAGATAGATAGTCAGGGAGTATAGCACTGTATAGCCGACAAGATAGATAGTCAGGGAGAATAGCACTGTATAGACAGGGAGTATAGCACTGTATAGCCGACAAGATAGATAGACAGGGAGTATAGCTTTGTATAGACAAGGAGTATAGCACTGTATAGCCAACACGATAGACAGGGAGTATAATTGAATAGCCGACAAGATAGACAGGGGGTATAGCATTGTATAGCCGACACGATACATAGACAGGGAGTATAGCACTGTATAGCCAACACGATAAACAATAAGTATAGCATTGTATCTTATTGGCAGTTCCAACTTGGTTTCAATGCAGTACGATGAGTTGGGACGAGATTTTAAGCAGAGAGAAGAGGTAAATAAACAGTGCTGCCAGGCGTATGACATTTTCATATATCATCCCTTAAATCCAACTACCCCTTTAATTATCAACCCCCCCAAGGAACATCACCCCACTTGCTAAATTTGAAGACAGGATCAATAATTAGTGAGTAGTATGTGTACAAAGTGACTGGACAGACAGACAGACAGTTGTAACACTATCATGCCCCTTGAAACGCAGGTCATACACTATATTGGTTATACACTTTTAGTCATGCACTCATTTTATTAATACACACTTGAATCATGCATCCTCATCCTCGTGTGTGTGTGTGTGTGTGTGTGTGTGTGTGTGTGTGTGTGTGTGTGTGTGTGTGTGTGTGTGTGTGTGTGTGTGTGTGTGTGTGCTTCTATGTATGTGACTGCCTTTCTGCTTAAGCTTGTCTGTCTGTGTATGTATGTATGTATGTATGTATGTATGTATGTATGTATGTATGTATCTCAGCATATAAACACCATTCCCACATCTGAAATAATCAGATTTTCTTTCCTCTGGTTAATGATAAGAGAATAAACTCCTCTCGTTAAACTATAGTCACAGTGCAATTTAAACTCCATCCTTACCCTGGTCCTTCGTGCCGTAGCATAAGTGAGGTAATTAAGATGCGTCCTCACACCTCCTCCTCCTCCAGCTCCTCTTCCTCCTCCAGCTCCTCTTCCTCCTCCAGCTCCTCCTCTTCCTCCAGCTCCTTCCTCCAGCTCCTCCTCCTCCAGCTCCTCTCCTCCTCCAGCTCCTCTTCCTCCTCCAGCCCTCTTCCTCCTCCAGCTCATCTTCCTCCTCCAGCTCCTCCTCCTCCTCCAGCTCCTCTTCCTCCTCCAGCCTCCTCCTCCAGCTCCTCCTCCTCCTCTTCCTCCTCCAGCCTCTCCTCCTCCAGCCTCCCTCCAGCTCCTGCCCCCCCCAAAAAAACCATCTTCCTAAACCGGAGGTCAGAGTTGTGTTGTTTCTTAAGATTCAGTTTAAGACGTAACTCAAAATGACATAACGTAACTCACACCGGTATAAGGTAACTCAGAGTGACATAAAGTGCCTCAGAATTATTATACTGTATAACGTAACTCAGTGACATGAGATAACTCAGATTGGCATAAGCCATAAGGTAACTCACAATGGCATAAAGTAACTCAGAAATATACAAGATAATTCAGTGACACCAGGTAACTCAGAGTGGCCTCAAGTAACTCAGAGTGACGATAAATTTTGAAAAACTTACTCAAAATATTTACTTTTTTCAATTAATTTATTTTTCTTTGATTTATTTATTTAGTTATATATTTATTTATTTATTTATTTGTTTGTTTATTCATTAAGTTCTTAATGTGGTAAGAAATATAAAGGTTTAATCCTCCTGGCCGTTTCCTTCTCTCTCTCTCTCTCTCTGTATATATATATATATATATATATATATATATATATATATATATATATATATATATATATATATATATATATATATATATATATATATATATATATATATATATATATATATATATAAATAAAACATTTAAATATATATGACTTTTGTTAAATATTAAAATATTCATGCAATGTGTAGCAGAAAAATAGTGTATCTAAAATGTGTTTTATTTGAGTATTCTTAATTTGATGTGTGTGTGTGTGTGTGTGTGTGTGTGTGTGTGTGTGTGTGTGTGTGTGTGTGTTTTAGGTCATCTTTGAATTTAAGCTCACCTCCATCATCATTCCTTTATCGTGTGTCAATTATCAAACTCGGTCGGTGATTGGCCAAGCTGTATCATAACTCGAGAGATGATTGGCCAAGCCTTATCATAACTGGACAGGTGATTGGTGCATCTAATCTTTTTTCTTAATCATATTGAGAGAGCTTAAAAAGTGATCAGCTAATCTGCATGTAAGCTGGGACGCGATTGGATGAAACGTAAAACCGAACGATGGGTGATTCGTCCCCTCGTGTGTGAGGAAGAGTGCTATTGGTCCGTCTCTATAAGCTGACCTGGAGTATGATTGGTCCGTTTTTCCCAAAGCCTGCGCTGACGTCACCACAATGTCTTAGTGAATAACTCTCTCTCTCTCTCTCTCTCTCTCTCTCTCTCTCTCTCTCTTCTCTCTCTCTCTCTCTCTCTCTCTCTGTTCGACTCTTCATATGAGC
>NW_024720711.1:2341666-2366666 GCF_018991925.1 Homarus americanus
ACGTCAGCTTATCTCACCAGCATGCGACCAGTGATGGAACGTCAGCTTATCTCCTGTATCGGCAAGTACAAGAACGTCTAGTATCTCCTGTAATCAGCGGCTTATATCTCTATAACATACGGAAGCGGCACGGGCATCGGCTCATCACGGTAGAGTACCGACATCAGCTTATCTGCTTATCACGAGCCAGCTTTTGAGCATCAAAAGCTGACATATCGAGAGCAAATACGGGGCATCAGCTTATCTCCTGTATCCTGACAAATTTTAAAAATCTCTCCTCCTATCCCACAAACAGTACGAGCGTCAGCTTATCTCCTGTATGCAACAGAAGCGTCAGCCGCCTGTATCACGAGCAAGCGCAGAATCGTATTTCCTGTATCTGACAGAAGTACAGAACGTCAGCTGTATCTCTGTATCCTGAAAAATAGTACCAAGAACGTCAGCTTATTTCCTGCTGCATCACGAAGAAAATTACAAGAACGTCAACATCTCCACCATCCACCGACAACACAGGACGTCAGCTATCTCTGTATCCTGAGCCATTTTTCAGAACGTCAGCTTATCTCCTAATATATCTGACAAGCACGGGGCGTCAGCTTATTTCTTGTATCATAGTAGTATGCAGAGACATCAGCTTGTCTCCTATCCTGACAGTACAGACATCAAACTTATCTCCTGTATCTGGTAACGCCTGAACGTCCCAACTGTATGCAGTAGAGCTGGCTTATATAATACTGGCCGAAACATTTCAGGAAGCGATAAACGGCACCACCATCTGGAAACAGTAGAACGTCAGCTTATCTCCTGCTTATCCTGACAAGTACAGGGGCGTAAACATCTCCTGTCACGAGCAGTACAGAACTCAGCTTCTCATATCCTGACAGAGATTACAGAACGGTCAGCTTATATTATCTGACAGTAGGTAGTAAATTTTTTTTGTGGTGGAACGTCAGCTTATCTGTATCACAGGTAGTACGTCAGTTATCACTGAAACTGATATGTTATTCATTTTCTTTTGGGTTTACTGTATTATAAAATGTGGGTGTTAATCCTTCGGGCAAAAAATTAGTAGTACTTTTTTAAGTGTATAGTTTCATGTATGTTTTTATCTTTGGGGTGTTGAAATCATGTGTGTTTGTGTGTTGTGTGTGAGAGTGTGTGTGTGTGTGTGTGTGTGTGTGTGTGTGTGTGTGTGAGTGTGTGTGTGTGTGTGTGTGTGTGTGTGTGTGTGTGTGTGTGTGTGTGTGTGTGTGTGTGTGTGTGTGTGTGTGTGTGTGTGTGTGTGTGTGTGTTGTGTGTGTGTGTGTGGTGTGTGTGTGAGTGTTGTGTGTGTGTGTGTGTGTGTGTGTGTGTGTGTGTGTGTGGTGTGTGTGTGTGTGTGTGTGTGTGTGTGTGGTGTGTGTGTGTGTGTGTGTGTGTGTGTGTGTGTGTGTGTGTGTGTGTGTGTGGTCAATAGCTTTCATGGAGTATTAAATAATTTCTTACGTTTTAGGGTAGGTAAAAATCATACTAATAAAACCAAAACAAATCACATTATAAAAGGTCATTCACATATTATTAAAAAAGCGATACATCACATCTTAAAAACGAATCACATCATCTTGCGAATCCGCTTGGCATCTTTAAAAACAAAGCGGCATCATATCGTAAAAACAAAGCGGGTCACACAGCCAACAAAACTGGTGAAGTCCGCACTTCGGCAAAAAACGGATCGTCACCCACATCATAACAAAAAAAGACGATCCATGCATGCAAGCACGATGTCACGTTGTTAAAAAAAAAGGAGATGCATAAATGTGGGGCGCGAATGCACCTGATGCATCCACATCAAAATAAAAACCGAAACAAGCAAAACCGGCAAATTACATGACATCAAAATACGGAAAAATAAAATAAATACTGTCGAGTTAAAATACAGAGTCAGAATACAAGAGGTTGGTAGGTATGCATTAAGCGGCAAAACACCTGCCTTTTGCAGGTTATGACGAACCAGCATTTTGTTAGATCAACATCTATTACTTACTGGGTTCTTCTGTTATTTCTTCGTGTATTTTGGGCGTATTTTATTGTGATTTGGGTTGGTATTGGCGGGTTTGGAGTTATTTTTGGCAGTTTGGGTGCATTTTCATTTGAAAGTCACGTAAGGAAATCAACCCTCACACAAATCATATAAACCCGCGTATAAAAAAAGCCGGGGAGCGTTTATTGAGAGATATTGATATCATGTAGTGGGGTGGTGGATGCATTCAGTCTGGAGTAAAGATATTGTTATCTCTTCAAAAGGTAGGTGGGCCAGAATGGCTGTTGGTGAGGAGAGTGTTTGGGGCGATGTGTGTGTGGTAATGTTGGGTGGGGTGGGGTGTTTTGGGGTGTGATGGTATATGTTTTAATTTTGTGTTGTTGTTGTTGATGGTAGGTGTTGTGTGTGGTGTGTGTGTGTGTGTGTGTGTGTGTGTTTGTGTGTGTGTGTGTGTGTGTGTGTGTTGTGTGTGTGTGTGTGTGTGTGTGTGTGTGTGTGTATGTGTATCTATAAATTCTATGCTGTTTTTTGTATCAGATGGCAGGCGCATTATATATATATATGTATAGAGAGGGAGGTGGCGCATACAAAAGAGTTCCGCATGTGTGTGTGTGGTGTGTGTGTGTGTGTGTGGTGTGTGTGTGTGTGTAGTTGGGCTTGCTGAGGATCACTGCCACCGCAGCTACACCGGCACCAAGCGGGTCGGCACCACCATCGGCTGCGCACGCCACTATGCCGTTATCACGTCGCCGCACCACCACTACCTTACCCCACTGCCACTGCCACCATCACCACGCGCCGTCGCTGCGCACCAGCACGACTTGGCACCACCACTAGCACCTACCACCATCACCACCGCATGCCGCTGCCACCATGACGTGCGCACGCTGCCACCGATGCGCGCCACCATGAGCACTACCATCGCTACCTGCGTGCTATCCTACCACTATCACCGCCGTCTTTTTTACGCCACCATCACCGTCGCTGTCATATGCCGCCGCCTTCATCGCACGCATGCCTGCACTATACCACCACTGCGCGGCTAACGCCGCCTGCTGCGCCGCCATCTGCCGAGTGTTCGCCGCACCGCACCGCCTGCCATCACCCACCATCACCACTACCACCACTACCACTAGCACCACCACCACCATCCACTACACTTCATACCCGCCATCACCACCACCACACCACTACCACTATCACCAACCACCATCACCACTACCCACCATCACCACCACCATCACCACTCCCTTCACCATCACCACCATCCCTACCACTACCACCACCTACCACCATCACCACCACCACCTACCTCACCACCACCATCCACCATCCCACCACCACCTAGCCAGAAGATGGACCTAACGTAAATGTAGATTTTGGACTGTGTGGGGTTGGTGAGAATATTCCAAGATCGAGAGTCTGGGAATTTTGAATGTGTTCAGGGGTGTGCGTCGCTTAGTGTGTGTGTCAGAGCAGGCGGTGGACGGACTCTCACCTCACCTCACCTCACCTCACCTCACCTCACCTCACCACCCAAAAGGCTTAATTTCTGTACCTATATAACAGATTATAATTTTTTTAACCCATACTAATTCTTTCATTCCTTTGTAAATTCTGTGTTTTTTTTTCACCAGTTAGATACACTCGTTTATTTTTCATTAGTTATATATATATATATTCGTATGTGTTCAAATCTTCACCTTTTCGTTCAATTGTTCCTTTAATTCTCGTTCATTTATTCCCTATGGTTCGGTGTATCAAAAAACAACAACAACAAATACTTTTTGACCTTTTATTGTTCTATTTTTGTTCTTTATTCTATGTTATCCTCTGTTGTTGTTGTTGTTATTGGTATCGTTATTATTGGTGTTATTGTTTTTATCAGATAAATTCCACCTTTATATTGTGTGTTCGTATTTGTTTGGTTTACCTATTTCTCTTATTCATTAATACCTATCTCTCTTTATTATCTCTATGTATCTCTCTTTATTATCTCTATGTATCTCTATTTCATCTACCTATCTCTCTTTATTATCTCTATGTATCTCTCTTTATTATCTCTACGTATCTCTCTTTATTATCTCTATGTATCTCTCTTTATTATCTTTATATATCTCTATTTCATCTACCTATCTCTCTTTATTATCGCTACTTATCTCTATTTCATCTACCTATCTCTCTTTATTATCTCTACTTATCTCTATTTCATCTACCTATCTCTCTTTATTATCTATGTATCTCTCTTTATTATCTCTATGTATCTCTCTTTATTATCTCTATGTCTCTATTTCATCTACCTATATCTCTCTTTATTATCGCTACTTGTCTCTGTTCATCTACCTATCTCTCTTTATTATCTCTACGTATCTCTCTTTATTATCTCCTATGTATCTCTTTATTATCTCTATATCTCTATTTCATCTACCTATCTCTCTTTATTATCGCTACTTGTCTCTATTTCATCTACCTATCTCTCTTTATTATCTCTATGTATCTCTCTTTATTATCTCTATGTATCTCTCTTTTATTATCTCCTGTATCTCTCTTTGTTATCTCTATGTATCTCTCTTTATTATCTCTATATATCTCTATTTCATCTGCCTATCTCTTTATTATCACTACTTATCTCTATTTCATCTACCTGCTCTCTTTATTATCTCTGTGTATCTCTTTATTATCTCTATGTCTCTGTTTCATCTTTATCTGTATCTCTTTATTATCTCTATCTCTATTTCATCTACCTATCTCTCTTTATTATCTCTATGTATCTCTTTATTATCTCCTATGAATCTCTATTTCATCTACCTATCTCTCTTTATTATCTCTATGTATCTCTCTTTATTATCTCTATGTATCTCTCTATTTCATCTACCTATCTCTCTTTATTATATCTATGTATCTCTCTTTATTATCTCTATGTATCTCTCTTTATTATCGCTACTTATCTCTATTTCATCTACCTATCTCTCTTTATTATCTCCATGTATCTCTCTTTATTATCGCTACTTATCTCTATAATCTCCACAAATCTTTTACCAGATGAACTTTGTCGACGGCACTACCCACTCCTAACGTGTCGACCAATCAAGAGCTCTCCTGCACACCCTATAATAACTTATCGACCAATCAGAGCTCTCCTGCGCGCGCATTTTGTTTATCTACATCTGATAGCCTTTGACTGACCCAGAAAATAAAGTTTAAAATAGCCCCAGATGGTATATTTCAAGCTTAAAATAGCCCCAGATAATATATTTCAGACTTAAAATAGCCCCAGATGGTATATTTCAGACTTAAAACAGCCCCCAGATAATATATTTCAGACTTAAAATAGCCCCAGATAATATATTTCAGATTTAAAATAGCTCCTATATATATCTAAGACTTAAAATAGCCCCTTGTATTATGGCCCCTTGATGACCTTTAAATATATATCCTTGTAGTAATATAATCCCATGATGACATATTAACAGTGCAGTAACTCACATAACTTATGATAGCTCCACACGATAACCTGTTATATAGCTCCTACGGAATTAAATAGCTCCTTGTGATAATATAACTCCAGGATGATAGGTTATTAATAGCTCCTACGGCATTAATTAACTCCTTGGGTTAATATAGCAACATTATAACCAATCAAAATAGCTCTTACGATATTTAATAGCTCCTTTTGATAATATAACTCCACAATGATAACTTATTAATAGCTCCTACGGCATTAAATAGCTTCTTGCGAAAATATAGCAACATGATAACCTATTAAATAGCTCCTACGACACTAAATAGCTCCCTGCGATAATTATAATATAACTCCAGGATGATAAATTACAGTATATATTTTTCACAGCACCAATATCAGATAGAAACTAATATTACACAAAAAAGTTATAAAACAGAATATAAATGAGACGCTAAATATATCCCCGGGGGAAAAAAAATAAATAAAATAGCGGAATCTAATTTAACGGCGACACAAACATCACACGAGCGACTATATTGTTTGTTTGTTTGTGTGAAAGGGAGGGAGAGAATCTTTTGCTTTCATAGCTATGTCAGTATTGAATATAAATACATCAAGGTAGTTGGTTGAATGTGCGTATTGTACATCAAAGGGTGTATGTATGTATGTATGTATGTATGTATGTATGTATGTATGTATGTATGTATGAATGTATGTAATAAGAAACAATTCACCATTATTATTAACTATGTATTAAATGACGTTAAAATAATAATAATAATAATAATAATAATAATAATAATAATAATAATAATAATAATAATAATACATAAACAATTTGTACCATTTATAGAAGGTCATTTACACTCTTAAAATAATTAATGAAATCAAATTAAAACTTTATAGCGCCAGAGTTACAGGTATATGTTACACCTGTTAAAACGTAATTATACTGAAAATGGACAGGTACAAATTCCTTGATAACACACCTGCTAAAACACAGTTACCCTTGACAAGACCAGTTGTTGCTCTCTTGAACACACACCTACATAAACACAACTGACAAGAACAGGTGTGTCTCTCTTCAACACACACCTGCTAAAACACAGTTACCCTTGACAAGACCAGTTGTTGCTCTCTTGAACACACACCTACATAAACACAACTGACAAGAACAGGTGTGTCTCTCTTCAACACACACCTGCTAAAACACAGTAACCCTTGACAAGAACAGGTGTGCCTCTCTTCAACACACACCGGCTAAAACACAGTTACCTTTGACAAGAACAGGTGTGCCTCTCTTCAACACACACACTGCTAAAACACAGTAACCCCGCCAAGACCAGTTGTTGCTCTCTTGAACACACACCTACACAAACACAACTGACAAGACCAGTTGTTGCTCTCTTGAACACACACCTACATAAACACAACTGACAAGAACAGGTGTGTCTCTCTTCAACACACACCTGCTAAAACACAGTAACCCTTGACAAGAACAGGTGTGCCTCTCTTCAACACACACCGGCTAAAACACAGTTACCTTTGACAAGAACAGGTGTGCCTCTCTTCAACACACACACTGCTCAGTCATACAGACCACCAGCACAGGATATTATGACCTTTGACCCGATGAAATCCTTTAAGAAGTCAGGATAAATAAAGACAAAAAGTGACTCAGGAAATATTGGAGCAGTATTGAAGGATTATTTGCCAGATACTGTAAATAAGAAGAGGGAGGGAGGCCCCAGAGAACTGCCGGTTGTCCCATCCCAAAATATTGTGTAGCATAGAGAGAGAGAGAGAGAGAGAGAGAGAGAGAGAGAGTGTGTCAGACAGGCAAACAGACAGTCCCAACAACAAGAGGATCGTCCACTAAGCTAGAAAGAGATACGCGTTGTGATTGGATGGGCAATATCGTAAGCCACCAATAGGAACGTAAGTTACACAACTTCGTCTTTTATAGGCAGTAAAAGAATCGAGGAAAATCCTATGTCCGCCCTGACCAACTCTGGCTTGACGATAGATCACTAAACTCTCTGATAGATAGTATATGTTGCCTGTAGCATGATGGGGAGAGAGAGAGAGAGAGAGAGAGATCCTTCCCAATCTCTCTCTCTCTCATCCCATGGAAAACAACCACCGTCTCTCGAAGTGATCTATCGTCAGCCACAATTCGTCAAGAAGGAACAGCGTCTCTCTTTCTCTCTTCCCTACAGCTCTTTCTCTCTCTCCTCTGCCCCCTCTCTCTCTCTATCTCTTTCTGCTATCCCTCTCTTTCTCTCTCCCACCTCAACCTCCTCTCTTCTCTCTCCTTTTCCCACCTACCCCACTTCACTCTCTCATTCCATTTACTCTTCCTCATCTCTTCCTTATCTCCGTGTTTCACATTCTCCGTCTCTCATTGCCCCGACATATTGCAGCCAAGAATGCCACTTCCCTCACTACAACCTTATTTCCGCCTCCTCAAATCACGAGTTCATACCTCACCCCCTGGAGAATAATGTGTGGGGGGGGGGGCGGGGTTATGTGTGTGTGGGGGAGGGTGTTGTCTATGTGGGGAGATGGTGGGGATGCGGAGGTAGGTGTGTGTGTGTGTGTGTGTGTGTGTGTGTGTGTGTGTGTGTGTGTCATAATAGAATAACGTATTTATATATATTCTCCCAGAGTTATAGATCAAAACATAACAATTATAAAAAAAAAACAACCAAACACACTCCATCATACACTCTGGTACAGGGAAATATTTCTAACTCATACTATATTTTGGCATAACTGAGTATCATGCAGGGATATACATGTACACATAAAATTATCTTCATATCAGGATCAACATCAGTATTCATGGTATGTATATTTAGACGGATCAATGTATTAGAATATGTTTATACAGGGTGGTGGAAAAGTCTCGGTGCACCTGAATAATTAACAGTGCACAGGGACTATTTGATCACCCTGTAGGACAAAATTCATGTGAACTTCCTTGTTGTGGTGGTGTACACTGTGTTCACGTGTACACTGTGTTCATGTGTACACTGTGTTCACGTGTACACTGTGTTCATGTGTACACTGTGTTCATGTATAAACGTTGTACCTATGCATATGAATCATCAGTTTTAGCTCACCTGAACAACTAACTACACGTATTTTCTATTAAGCTGTTAAACCACCTAGCTGCTGCGACACACACACACACACACACACACACACACACACACACACGGTATCATCCAATTAGACCCAGAGAATCGTTGCCCATTGAAGCGACCAATCACAAGGCTCATTACAGTGACCGGCAGTTAATAGTTAAATTAATCGTCAAATACATACATACATACATACATACATATTTATACATGTTTACTCTTGTACGCACACATATAAATTAATAAACTCTCCAAAAATATATACATATATATATTCTGAAATAAAATAGATCGGTTGGTTTATTTTGAGGAAATATAATACTGCGGTACTATCAGCTGCTCTTATCCGGGTACAAGCCTGTATGAACCGGTGTATGAACCAGTGTAAAAACCAATGTATGAACCAGTGTATGAACCTGTATGAACCAGTGTATGAACCAATGTGTGAACCTGTTTACGAGCCTGTATGAACCAGTGAAGGAACCTGTAAGGACCAGTGTATGAACCTGTATGAACCAGTGTATGAACCAATGTGTGAACCTGTTTACGAGCCTGTATGAACCAGTATATGAACCTGTCTGAACTAGTGTATGAACCTGTATGAACCAGTGTATGAACCTGTATGAACTAGTGTATGAACCTGTAAGAACCAGTGTATGAACCACTTTACGAACCTGTGTATGAACCAGTGTATGAGTCTGTATGAACCAGTGTATGAGTCTGTATGAACCAGTGTATGAGTCTGTATGAACCAGTGTATGAACATGAATTATAGTATACTGTCTTGCATGTAATATTCACCCTTAAAAATAATATAACCTAAAAAAAGCAACCATAAGACTCGCTAAGAATCACTACTTACTTACTTAAGATCTCAGTTAAGTGAAGAAGGTAATCGTAGGTAGCTTTTCAATGTCTTACTAAACTACTTAATAAACAGTGTCGATCACTTACCTGTTAAGATGTGGATGTACAGCCCGAGGCGTCACAGTTTGTTTATTTTGATGGTGACTTGTGGAGACTTACCTAATGGAGAGAGAATTATTAGTATTTAGTAAAACATACATACAGGCTTCATGTGATTGGTCAATATACTGTACACGTAAATATACACACCTATGGATTAGTACACAAATACACACATATACAGTACGCACACAAATACACACATATACTGAATAGATAGACACACACACACATAGTTAGTTCTCCCACTTTCATTTACTTTCCATCTTTCCCTTTCTTTTACTCTCCCTCTCTTTGTCTTTCGGTTTTTACAATTTTTCTTTTTTCTTTTGTCTTTGTATTTTCTATTTTGTAACTCTCTTTATGTCACTTTCTCTTCTTACTTTATATTTTGTAACTATTTCCTGTTATATTTTCCACTTTCTTTCATTGATTCCCTTTGACTTTCATTGCCTCTCTTTCTCTCTTGTATTCTCACAATCTTTTTCGCTATTTTTCATCCCATTTCCGTCATCATTATTAAGTTAATAATAATACAAATAAAGATACATAAAACATCAAAAAAAATACACGCGAAAAATAAATAAAAACTGAAATAAAACAAAGAAAAAATACAGGTACTTTAAAGAAAAAATTAACATAAAATAAATTAGCAAAAAATAAATTAACTATAAAAATACTAAAAATACGTAACAACTGAATTAAAAACGCAAAAAAAAAAAATAGAGGCATAGCAATAACTAGTGTTTATATAAAGATGGTAATTGTAACTTTATTGTGTACGCCTGTCCCCACACCTGTCATTATATACCTGTCCCCACACCTGTTATTATATACCTGTCGCTACACCCGTCATTATATACCTGTTCCCAAACCTGTCATTAAAACCCATCATCCCCACACCTGACATTATATACATGTCCCCATACCTGTCATTATACACCTGTCCTCAATATACCTAGACATTACAGATATACAGACAATGTACCGAGACAGTACAGGTAAACAATGTACCTAGAAAGTGCACGTAGCTATACATTGTACCTAGACAGTGCAGGTATACAAACAATGTTACCCCTGAGACAGTTGCACAACAATGTGCCTGAACGAATTGGGTATGCAAACAATGTTGCTGGTGGTTTGGGTGAAATGCGACAATGTTTTGACAGTACAGATATCTAAACAATGTACCCTAGACAGATGCAAATTCTAAAACAATACTTCTAGACAGTACAGGTATATAAACAATGTACCCTGAACGGTGCAGAGTAAGTAAACAGTATTACCTGAACAATTGCGGAGGCCCAACCCACCAAACAGTAATACCCACTAGACAATTTTGGTATACAAAACAATGTACCTGAACGGTGCAGGTAAACAAACGTACTGGGCAGTAGACTATACAAAACCCAATATTTGCCTGGAACGATTGCGAATTTCCCATACTGACCAATGTACCTAGAACGATGCAGGTAAACAAACAATGACACCTGAACAGTGCAGGCTAAACAAACAGTGTACACAGAACCAGTGCAGGCCTTCACAAACAATGTACTGAACGATTTGGTGTACAAACAATGTACCTAGACGTTTTTGGTATACAAACAATGTGCCTGAACGCGGTGCAGCAGTGTACAAACAATATTACTAGACAGTGCGAGTAAACAAACGCTCGCACCCTGAACGGTGCGGAGTAAACAAACGTAATGCCCTAGACGGTGCAGGTATGCAAGCAGTAGCCCTGAACGGTGCAATGTACCAAACTATTAATACTGAACGATGCGATAAGCAAATAATATTGCCTAGACAGTGCGAAGCCCTTTCGACAATGTACCTGGAACGTTGCGGGTATGCAAACAATGTGCCTGAACCGTTTGGTGTGCAAACAATAGCCACCTGGTTGGTGCGGGTAAACAAACAATGTACCTAGGCGGTGCGGTATACAAACAATGTACTGAACGGTGCACGTAAACAAACAATATGCCTGGAGCAGGTGCAGGTATGCAAAGCAAATGCTAGACAGTGCGGGTATGCAAACGGTAATACCCTAGACGGTGCGGGTAAACAAACAATATTGCCTGGAACGTGCAGGTAAACAAATAATGTGCCTGAACAGTGCAGGTAAACAAACAATGTACCTGGAACAGTGCGGGCCAACTACAAACAATGCCCTGAACAGTACAAATTATAAACAAACGCACACTGAACGGTGCAGGTATACAAACAATGTACCCTAGACGGTGCGGGCTATGCAAACAATGTGCAAAGACAATTACAGATAAACAAACAATATTGCCTAGACAGTTGCAGGTATACAAACAATGTACTGAACGGTGCGGGTATACGCAATGGGACCAGACAGTGCGGGGCCTTACCAAACAATATTACCCCTGAACAGTGCGGGTATACAAGCAATGGCCTGAACGGTGCAGGCCATGCAAACAATGCCTGGAACGGTGCGAAACCACAGAAGCAATGTGCCTGGAGCAGTGCAGGCAGCCACCGAGCAATGTACCTGAACGTGCGAATGAGCAAACAATGTGTACTGGAGCAGTGCGGTAAATGAGCAATGTGCCCTGAACGGTGCAATTATACAAACGTGCTACCCTGAACGGTGCAGGTAAACAAACCCACACAGACGGTGCGGGTATACAAACAATGGCCACCTGGGTGGTGCAGGTATGCAAGCAATGTGCACCTGAACCGGTGCGGTATGCAAACAGTATTTACCCTGAGCGGTGCGGGTAAACAAACCAATGTACTAGACAGTGCGGGTATGCAAACAATATGCGGGCGGTGAATTGTACAAACAATGTGCCTAGACAATTACGGGTAGCAAACAATATTTACTGAACAGTGCAGGTAACCAAACCAATGTACCAAGATTGGTGCAGATTATACAAACAATGTACAGACAGTGCGAATTATACAAACAATGCTGAACGGTGCAGGTATACAGGCAATGTACTGAACAGTGCAGGTATGCAAACAATGTACTGGAGCAGTGCGAGTAAACAAACAATGTACACCTGAATGGTTTGGAGGTAGCGAAACATGCTGAACCCAGTGCGGGTATGCAAACCCAATGTGCCTAGACGTGCGGTATTACAAACAATGTGCAAGACGGTGCGGAGTAATGGAAGCAGTATTGCCTAGACGGTGCAATTGTATTACAAACAATGTACTAGACGGTGCAGGTATACAAAACAATGTGCCTGAACGGTGCGGTGTACAAACAATGTGCCTGAACGGTGCGGGTAACCACAAACGCCGCACCTGGAACAGTGCAGGTAAACAAACAGTAACCCAACACAGACGGTGCAGGGTATGCAAACAATGTACCAAAGAGACAGTGCAGGTAAAGAAGCAAACAATGTACCTGAAACAGTGCAGGTATACAAACAGTAGCCCTGAACGGTGCGAGGTAATACAAAACAATGTTACCTAGACAGTGCAGGTAAAGCAAACAAGTAGCTGCCCTAGACGGTGCGGAGTAAACAAACAATGTACCTAGACGGTGCAGGTATGCAAACAATAGCCACCTGAACGGTGCGAATATACCGACAATGCCAAGACAGTGCCGGGTAAACCAAGCAATGTGCCTGGGCAGTTGCGGGTGTACAAACGGTAACTGCCCTGGGCAGTTGCGGGTATGCAAACAATGTGGCCAAGACGGTGCTGGGTAGGCCAAACTAATGTACCAAGACAGTGCGGGTATACAAGCAATGTACTGAACCCGGTGCAGGTAGCCGACGACATACCCTGAACGGTGCGGGTAGCCAAACAGTATTGCCAAGACGGTGCGGGTAGAGCAAACAGTATGCCAAGACGGTGGTGCCACCAAACGTATTGCCTAGACAGTGCAGTAGCCTGGAAACAATGTACTAGACAGTGCGAGTATACAAACAATATTACCCTAGACAGTGCAAATTATACAAACAATGTGCCTGGGCATTTTGAGCAGAAACCGACAATATTACTAGAACAGTGCGGGTATACAAACAATAATACCAAGACAGTGCGAATTCCAAACAAACAATGTACCTGAACAGTGCGGGTATACAAACAATGTACCAAAGACGGTGAGTAAACAAACAAGTAACCACCCTAGACGGTGCAAGTATACAAACAATGTACACCTAGACGGTGCTGACACCTGAAACAATGTACTAAACCAGTGCGGTAGCCTGAAACAATATGCCCTGAACAGTGCAGGTACTAAACAATGTACCCTGAGCAGTACAGACGACAAACAATGTACAGACAGTGCAATTTATGCAAAACCAGTGTGTGCCTGAACGGTGCGGAGTAGAGGAAGCAAACAATGACCTTACCTGGGCAATTGCGGTATGCAAACAGTAATACTAGACGGTGCGGGTATACAAGCAAATGTACCCTGAACAGTACGGGTATGCAGCAATGTACCTAGACGGTGCGGAGGCCATGCAAACAGTAATACTGCGACAGGTGCGAGTGCCAGCATGTACCCTAGACAGTGCAGGCCAACCGCAAACGTGTACCTGAACGGTGGTGCTGGTGTACAAACAGTAACCACTGGAGCAAGGTACGGGTATGCAAACTATTGCGGGCGGTAATTATGCAAACAGTAATACCCCTGAACGGTGCGGTAACAAACAATGTACCCTGAACAATTGGGTATACAAACAATGTACACCTAGACAAGTGCAGGAAGTATACAAACAATGTACCCAAAACCAGTGCAGGTATACAAGCAGTAATACTGAACAGTGCGGGTATACAAACAATGTACCTAAGACAGTGCAGGCCCCAACCTGGAAGCAATGTACCTAGACGGTGCAGGTAGCCTTACAAACAATGTGCCTAGACAGTGCAGGTGGCCGACAGCATGCCTGGACAGTTGCAGGTGCCACAAACAATGTACTGAACGGTGCAGGTATACAAACAATATTACTAATTGAGTGCAGGTATACAAACAATATTTACGAAATTTTACGACGTGTACTGGACGACAGCAGGTATACAAAACAGGAAAGTTTCTAATCTGTTTTTCTCTGTCTTGTGCTATTGATAGGTACTTGGAAAACTCCTGTCTAACTCTCAATGCTAACAGGTGATGGTACCCCCGTCTACCTGTCACCATCATGCAGTGGGTCAATTCTTCCCCGTAATGGCAGGTGTGTGTCAGATGCACCTGTCGGTTCCTGAGTTTTCATATTTGTGTGTGTGTGTGTGTGTGTGTTCACCTGTCTGTATTCTTTCTTGTTATTTGTTATCCGTATTTATTTTGCATTACCCATCCTCCCTCGTTCTTCGGTGTACTGTATATTCAACTGTTTGTTTCATTCCCATAAAAAAAATACTTTCCTTTTCTCTGTAATTTCCACTTTTTTTTTCTGTTTTCCTGTAGTTACTTGTTCGTATTCACCCAATTTCTCTCTCTCTCTCTCTCTCTCTCTCTCTCCTTGTTTATTCCCTCTCTCTTTTATTCCATATTCTCACCAGTATATATAGCATCAATATTTCTCTGTTTTGGCTGCATATTCTCTTGTATTCTCCAATTCTTGTCATTGTATTTTTTTCTGTTTCTCTATTTCTTTCTTTCTTGCTGCACGTTTATTGACCTCTTTTTTATTCTCATTTTATCTTTAATTCTGATTATGATCTTTTTCTCTTAATTCTCTTTTATTTACCACATATTAAGTTGCTGCTTCTTCTACTTCTTCTTCTGTTTTAAGCTGCTGCTGCTTCTTCTTCTTCTTCTGTTTTCCCCAATTCCTTCTTCGTCTTATTAATTCACCCTACACTCATTATCGAATTTTTTCCTCCAATTCCTCCCTTCGTGTTTATTCACCTCTTTCTGTTCCCACGAAATTTATTCTCCTTTCCTATATAGTTCCTCTTTTATCGGCATTTCTGCCAATTCCTCCTTTCTTTACCTCTTTCTATTCCTATTAAATTTATTGACCTTTGCAATATATTTCCTCTTTTATCGGTATTTCCCAAAAATTCCTCTTTCTTCGTATTTACTTTATTTTTTTTACTGTGCCTTGAGTTTATTCTAGTTTGTGGTGGAAAAAATGATACACGAACGACTCGGAAAATCCTTTAAAATTACGACCACGAGAATACCTTAAAAGTACGACCACAAAAAAAATACGACCAAGAGGAATGTTAGAAAAATACTTTAAATAACTAAAAATAACGACTCTATCCTAAACACTTTTAAAGGAACTACCGCAAGACTACCTTAACTAAAATATGACCATGCGAGAAACAAAAATCCCTAAAAAATGCCCTTAAAAGACCTCTCTCATACATATTTAAGGAGCATTCACGTTAAATCCCTAAACAGACCTAAGAAAACACTTTATATGCCTTAAATTTCTTAAAAAGGGACTCTGAGAGGAACATCTTAAATCCCTTAAGTGAACTCCCACGAGAATACCTTAAAAAATACCGCCATAAAAATAACTAAAATGCCTATACTCCTTAAAATAATTCCCACATGAATACCTAAATTCCATAAAAAACATATAGAAGAATCCCTAAAAAATTCTAAATCCTCCTTCTCTCTCTCTAACTTTCTCTCTCTCCTTTTCTCATCCTTCATCATTCTCTCTCTCTCTCCAAGAACACCTCTGACGTAAATACTTCAAGAACAACCGAGGAAAATACTGAAGGAATTAACTCTATAATTCTGTCTGGCATTTCATAAGTAGTAGAGATTCCTGACCTGCCCGAGTCTTTATACACAAATATATACAAGAATACACATATTGCTTTACCTACTGCATGGTGATGTATATATGTATGTTTTGGCGTCCTGATACGCAATGATTAACATGCTCGCCTCGCAAGCGAGTGCACCCGGGTTCGATCCCCGGGCAGGGTGAAACTATGGGCAAGTTTCTTACGCAATTTGCCTCTGTCTACCCAGCATTAATTGGGAACCTGTATGTTAATCGATTTGTGGATCGTGTTCCGGGGTAATGGTTAGTCAGTGCAGTTGGTGAGTTGTCCGGTCTTCTCGGACTATTCCTTGGCACTGGGTCATTCAACTCGTTAACTCAGGGTATGGTTGTTGTGTTGGCAACAGATTCTACACTTTAAACAAATTCACGCTTAGGTACTCATTGGGCCGACCATCCTCGTACACGAGGGGCAACCATTATTATACATATTTATGTATGTATGTATGTATGTATGTATGTATGTATGTATGTACGTGTGTGTGTGTGTGTGTGTGTGTGTGTGTGTGTGTGTGTGTGTGTGTGTGTGGCTTTGGTCTTTGGATAATATAGTACACAAGTCTTTTTTAAATAAATCTATCACTCACAGACCACTTACATATTCAACACACACACACACACACACACACACACACACACACACACACACACACACACCTTAAAGAGAACATTACTATTAACACAGACACAGGAAAGGTTTAAAATAGACAATGACCTTCTGACCTTACGTGTCACCCTTTAATATTGTGTGTGTGTGTAAGGGGTAGGTGTAAGGAGGTATGAGCATAAGGGATGGGTGTAAGGGATGGCTGTAAGGGGTACGTGTAAGACGAGGGTGTCAGGGATGGATGTGAGGTATATGTGTAAGTCGTGGGTGTGAGGGGTGGGCGTGAGGCGTCGGTTAGAGCCAGAGATGACGGAGGCAATATGAATAACACATCTGGGACCAGCAGTGGGCGGGGGATCAACCCTGAGAGAGACAGTCTAATGTATGTGTGTATGACGACCCCATGACACTCACGCCCACGGCTCTCACGTCCACGACTCTCATGCCCACGGCTCTCATGCCCACACCCACCATCACCCATTATCATCTCAACAACCACCACCACCAATACCACTCCCACCACCACCACCACCCATCATCACTACCACCACTACCACCATCATCACTACCACCACCACTACTATCACAACCACCAATACCACCCCCACCAATACCACCAATACCACTACCACCATCACTACCACCACCACCACTACCACCACCATCACTACCACCATCATCACTACCGCCACTACCACCACTACTACCACCACCACCAATACCCATCACCACCACACCAATACCACCCATCACTACCACCACTACCATCATCACTATCACCACCACCACCATCATCACTACCACCACCATTACTACCACCACCACCACCACCAATACCACTCCACCACCACCACCAATACCACCACCCATCATCACTACCACCACCACCACCATCATCACTATCACCACTACACCATCATCACTACGCACCACCACCACACTACTACCACCACCACCACCACCAATACCACTCCCACCACCACCACCAATACCACCACCCATCATCACACCACCACTACCACCATCATCACTATCACCACTACCACCATCATCACTACCACCACCATTACTACCACCACCACCACCACCAATACCACTCCACCACCACCCACCACCAATACCACCACCCATCATCACTACCACCACTACCACCATCATCACTACCACCACCACTACTATCACCACCACCAATACCACCCCACCAATACCACTACCCCACCAATACCACACCACCAATGCCACCAATACCACTACCACCATCACTACCACCACCACCTACCACCCATCACTACTACCATCATCACTACCGCCACCATCACTACTACCACCATCACCACCACCACCATCATCACTACCACCACCACCAATACCACCCCACCAATACCCTCCCCTGATACCACCACCACCACCACCAATACCACCCCCACCAATACCCTCCCCACCAATGCTACCACCACCACCACCACCACCACTTTACCATCATCACTACCATACCATCTTTACTACTACCACCACCACCACCACCACCACTACCACCACCATCACTACCACCACCACCATCATCCCTCACTCTGACGTAAATTTACCTTTTCACTCCTGATGTGAGATTGTATCTTCCTTTCTCTCTTTCTGTTTTGTGTTTCTCCTTTTTCGTTCGTTTTCTCTCTCTTTTGTTGATTTTCATGTTCTTCTCTCTCTCTCTCTCTCTCTCTCTCTCTCTCTCTCTCTCTCTCTCTCTCTCTCTCTCTCTCTCTCTCTCTCTCTTAATGCAACAAAAAACCTCAACGTTTGATATTAGATTCAGCGACTAAACGAAAAATTTTATCGGCACAAAAACAATAGTGTTACCTGTATTAAAGCACAAGTGTTATCGGTATAAAAACAGCAGTGTTATCGGTACAAAACAATAGTGACATCGGTACAAAAACAACACAGTTATCGTTATTAAAACAAGACTGTTATCGGCACAAAAACAAGTGTTATCGATAAAATGAATAACCGACTAGATGGCAACAGCACCCCCACTATCAGCTGATTCTGTGACTGATATAAACATGGGTGTTCCCCCTCTCTCTCTCTCTCTCTCTCTCTCTCTCTCTCTCTCTCTCTCTCTCTCGTTATCTCTTTCTTTCTGTATCTCTCTCACTGTTTTTATCTGCATCTGTCTCACTCTCTGTTTGTATCTATCTCTTTCTCTGT
Organism: Homarus americanus; assembly: GCF_018991925.1. Classification (NCBI taxonomy): domain Eukaryota; kingdom Metazoa; phylum Arthropoda; class Malacostraca; order Decapoda; family Nephropidae; genus Homarus; species Homarus americanus. The sequence continues at coordinate 2,360,799 of NW_024720711.1, forward strand.
CTGTCTGTCTGTCTATCTCTTGCAAGACAACTTTTCTTTAATAAACTATCACACACACACACACACACGCACGCACTCACGCACACACACACACACACACACTATCAATACCGCCAAGATGTAAATAATAATTAGTCTGCAATAGCATTAATATGAAGGAAAGATTCATGTTAAATATTTACCCCAGACCCCAATCATACAATGTTAATATAATACCTGGTCTGTATTACGATTTTTCCTCTCAGGTGAATAACAGGTGTATAGTCATATGTGTAACTAAGATTTTTTCCTCTCAGGTGGCATAACAGGTGTGTAGTCATATGTGTAGTGCTTCCGCTGTGTTATGTTCGCATAGGTATGTAACAGGTGTATAGTCACATGTGTAATTAAGATTTTTTCCTCTCAGGTGGCATAACAGGTGTGTAGTCATATGTGTAGTGCTTCCGCTGTGTTATGTTCGCATAGGTATGTAACAGGTGTGTAGTCATATATGCTACATCTACCAATGTGCTAAGGTGTTCTCACAGGTATATAACAGGTGTGTAATCATATATGCAACATCTACCACTGCATTAAGGTGTTCTCACAAGTATATAACAGGTGTAGAGTCATATATGCTACATCTACCACTGCATTAAGGTGTTCTCACAAGTATATAACAGGTGTAGAGTCATATATGCAACATCTACCACTGCATTAAGGTGTTCTCACAGATATATAACAGGTGTGTAGTCATATATGCTACATCTACCACTGTACTAAGGTGTTCTCACAGGTATATGCAACACCTCCACTCGTCAAAATGTATTCTATTAACGACCAATCATATTTTAGAGTTTCAGTAATAAGTAGTTCATCTCCATGCTGGTTCTTCATTATTGTGAATCTCAAATTAATGGAACTATGCAAATTTTCACCCCTCCCCTCCCCCCTCCCACTCCTTCCCCTTCCCCCCGTGGTCCCATGAGGCGGTATTTGGACGTGTGTGTTGAAAATGTATCTTGGTTCTTATTGGGTGAATGTGTGTGTGATGGATGATGACAGATGAACATGTGACGGATGATGGTTGAGCATGTGACGGATGATGGTTGAATGTGTGGCGGATGATGGTGAACATGTGAGTGACGGATGATGATGGGTGAATGTGTGTGTGTGTGATGGATGATGACAGATGAACATGTGACGGATGATGGTTGAACATGTGTGGCGGATGATGGTGAACAGTGACGGATGATGATGGATGAATGTGTGTGTGTGATGGATGATGACAGATGAACATGTGACGGATGATGGTTGAACATGTGTGGCGGATGATGGTGAACATGTGAGTGACGGATGATGATGGATGAATATGTGTGTGTGATGGATGGTGACATGAACATGTGACGGATGATGGTTGAACATGTATGGCGGATAATGATGAACATGTGATTGACGGATGATGATGAACATGTGAGTGACGGATAGTGATAGATGAACATGTGAGTGACGGATGATGATGGAAGAATATGAGTGACGGATGATGATGGATGGACATGTGTGACGGATGACAGATGACCATGTGAGTGACGGATAATGATGGATGAACACGAGTGACGGATGACAGATGGGTGAACATGGAGGTGACGGATGTTGACGGATGAACATATCACTTATGCTCCAGTCTTTTAAAACAGTCATCAATGCTCGTCTTTTAAAACAGTGATCAATGCTCCAGTCTTTTAAAACATTCACCAATGCTCCAGTCTTTTAAACCAGCCATCAATGCTGCAGTCTTTTAAAAGTCATCAATGCTCCAGTCTTTTAAAACCACCAATGCTCCAGTCTTTTAGAATAGTCATCAATGCTCCAGTCTTTTAAAACAATCACCAATGCTCCAGTCTTTTAAAAGTCTCAATGCTCCAGTCTTTTAAAACAGTCATCAATGCTCCAGTCTTTTAAAACAGTCATTAATGCTCGTCTTTTAAAACAGTCATCAATGCTCCAGTTTTTTAAAAATCTCAATGCTCGTCTTTTAAAAGTCTCAATGCTCCAGTCTTTTAAAACAGTCATCAATGCTCCAGTCTTTTAAAACAGTCATCAATGCTCCAGTCTTTTAAAACAGCCATCAATGCTGCAGTCTTTTAAAAGTCATCAATGCTCCAGTCTTTTAAAACCACCAATGCTCCAGTCTTTTAGAATAGTCACCAATGCTCCAGTCTTTTAAAACAGTCATCAATGCTCCAGTCTTTTAAAACAGTCATCAATGCTCCAGTCTTTTAAAAACAGTCATCAATGCTCCAGTCTTTTTAAAACAGTCATCAATGCTCCAGTCTTTTAGAATAGTCACCAATGCTCCAGTCTTTTAAAACAGTGATCAATGCTCCAGTCTTTTAAAACAGTCACCAATGCTCCAGTCTTTTTAAAACAGTGATCAATGCTCCAGTCTTTAAAACAGTGATCAATGCTCAGTCTTTTAAAACAGTCACCAATGCTCCAGTCTTTTAAAACAGTGATCAATGCTCCAGTCTTTTAAAACAGTCATCAATGCTCCAGTCTTTTAAAACAGTCATCAATGCTCCAGTCTTTTAGAATAGTCACCAATGCTCCAGTCTTTTAAAACAGTGATCAATGCTCCAGTCTTTTAAAACAGTCACCAATGCTCCAGTCTTTTAAAACAGTGATCAATGCTCCAGTCTTTTAAAACAGTCACCAATGCTCCAGTCTTTTAAAAGTCTCAATGCTCCAGTCTTTTAAAACAGTCATCAATGCTCCAGTCTTTTAAAACAGTCATCAATGCTCCAGTCTTCTAAAACAGTCATCAATGCTCCAGTCTTCTAAAACAGTCACCAATGCTCCAGTCTTTTAAAACAGTCACCAATGCTCCAGTCTTCTAAAACACTCACTAGAGACTGTAAAGGGTGAGAGGTTTGATAAAACAGAGTGAGGTGCTTTTACCTAGATGAGGTGTGTGTGCGTGTGTGTATGTCTGTTTATGTGTACATGCGTGTGTATCAGCGTACGTGCTTGTGCATTCATGTGTGTGTATGTGTTAGTGTGTGTCTGTGTGTGTTGTTTACGCCATCATCAACAAATAACAAACAATTTAGCGACTTTTTTGTTTTGCAAAATATAAATAGATTATATATGTTTATAATTGAATATATCTACTGTAGGTATATGATTAAATACTACTACTAATACTGGCACAAGCGCCGTCCTCACAAACACACACAAGTTAACATCACTACACACCACTTGTGAACACTTTTTAATGGCGTTATTCATGGTGATTACACAGTGCGCGATGACGTCATAACCGTTCAGTTTGTACCTATGCGCAACGAACTCCCATAGTGTACCTTTACGGTGCGGCCAACTGATCGCAGTCTCCGCTACACACCACTAGTCTTCCCACATCGTCTTCCAGTATTTACATAAAACTTAACTTAATTAGGTTTTCAGTCATAATATTAGCGAGATATAAGAGCAGATATATTATTTATTGCCTTATAATATTAATAATGAGAGAATGTGTGTATATAGTGACGGTTGGCAACACTCACCTGTGTCATGGCGTCGCCCAGGTGTGATGGTTCGCGTTTTCTATGATAAGTCATACCACCAACGTAAATATTTCCACTCGTTTACCTCATTTTCTTCGTTTCACTGGTCATTTTTACTCACAATATTAAATAAAACACTCGTTAATGATGATCGGGTCTTAATATTGTCACTGTAGGTACTGTTGTTTATATATTAACAGTAAAACACACCAAAAAAAACGAAAACTTTCCCATATTAAGTGTGGCCGAGCACTGAGGGGAAGCTCACGGCCTCCCCACCCTACCTTCCTCCAGCCCTCCCGACTGTTGATTGGTGCCATTACTACTTCTCTCTCGCCTTTGATTGGTCACTGATACCTCTATCAGTTCTGATTGAACGCTGATGTCTTTCTTAGTTGTGATTGGCTCGTTGTTGCCTTCCTCATGTTTTTATTCTTGTTGTCTATGCAAATTACTCGTTAGCAGTTGCGTCGTTTCGTTGCCTTAGACTTAAAAACTGAAACAGTGGATCAGTATTCCTGTCAGGTGTTTAGCGAGTTAATTAATACTTTATAGCCTTTGTTTATATTAAGAAAAATATAGAAAGTAGTTATATGAAGACGATCTAACTCCTTAGTCGAACTTAACCAACATAACCTAACTTAACCAAACTAAAGTAACCTAACCTAACTTAACCAACCTAAAGTAACCTAACTTAACCAACCTAAAGTAACCTAACCTAACTTAACCAACCTAAAGTAACCTAACCTAACTTAACCAACCTAACCTAACTTAACCAACCTAAAGTAACCATACCTAACTTAACCAACATAACCTAACTTAACCAAACTAAAGTAACCTAACTTAACCAACCTAAAGTAACCTAACCTGGCTTAACCAACATAACCTAACATAACCAAACTTAATGTAACCTCACCTAACTTAACAATGCAAAGCTAACTTAATTCATCTGACCTAGTCTAACATAACCCAACTCAGCCTAAAATAATTTAACTAATTTAATCTAACATAACCAACATAATCTAACTTAATCTAACTTAACAGGACAACAACCACCACTACTACACACCACCACCACTTCCACCACCAATACCACCACTACCACCACCATCACCACTACCCACACACCCCCCACCATTACCACCACCACCACCGTACCTACCACCACCACTACCACCACCAATACCACCACCACCACTACCACCACCAATACCACCACCACTACCACTTAATACCACCACCAATACCACCACCACCACTACCACCAACACCACCACCAATACAGGCGCTAGTTTGAATGACATCCATCAAGAATTATTTAAAAAAAAATCCTTCCCCCCAAAAAACATCCAAACAAAAAAACAAACATGCAGAGTGTGTACGTGTGTGTGTGTGTGTGTGTGTGTGTGTACGTGTGTGTGCGTGTGTATGTGTGTGTGTGCTGTGTTATAGGCAGGGGAAAAAAATATGACAACATCACTACAGGAGCTGGGACATGATGTGGTCTTTTTCAGGTGAGGGAACTGGTGTATTGTTGTGATATATGTTTTACCTTCAGTCTGAGGGGAGCAGAGGGGGATGGGGAGAAGAGGGGGGGGTGGGGATGGGAGGAGGGAGGGGAGCAGAGGGAAGGGAGAGAAGGGGGAGTAGAGGGATAGAAAGGTGGAGGGGAGGAGGAGATACTGGTGGTTCTTTTGAGCAGGTAGGAGGAGAGGGATAGTGGAGGGGGGGGGAAGGAACGGGAGAGGAAGAGGAGGGAAGGTAAGGGAAAATATTGGTGCTATATTTTTTGTGGTGTGGATGGAAGGTGTATGGGTAGTGTTGGGTAGGGGGAGGAAGGGGCGAGGAGGAATATAATTGGGTAGGGAGGAAGGGGGGAGGATGAGAGAGGGGGAGAAGAGAAGGAGAGAAGAGGGAAAAGGGGGGGATATTGGCTTTTTTGTTGTTGTTGATGAGAGGGGGTAATGCAAGGTAAGGTAAGGGAGGGGGAGGATAGGGGGAAGGGAGGAGGATAGGGGAAAGGGATATTGGTGCACTTGGCTTTAGTATGGCGGTACAGGTAAAAATTATGAGGTCACTTTTCAAGGTAAATTACTGAGATAAAATACATTATTTTCTTTTGGTATTTTTTTAACTGCTGGCTATCTCTTCAATGTCACTGTTCTCTTTGCCTTCATTTTCTTTCTTTATTCTTTACTTAATCTCTCACCTCTCTTCTTCTTTCTTCTTTTCTTTCTCTCTCTCTCTCAAACACTACCACTGTCTCTATCCTCTCTATTTGGGTGCATTTAGGAGAGAGAGAGAGAGAGAGAGAGAGAGAGAG